>NC_081541.1:14580292-14592018 GCF_901000735.1 Corylus avellana
GGACCACCCCCAATGGCCATAGGGTGGCCCTTGGGGTGGTCCGGCTACCTTCAAGGGCTAAACGATTTTTTCTTTTTTTTAGTTTGGCTATAGGGGGCCATGGGGTGGTCCGGGCACCCCTGGCTAGCCATTGGGAGTGGCTTGAGCAATTAAAATAGGGTCGTCTAACCACCTCTTATGCCTAAGATGAGGTGGCCAACCACCCCTTTTTTTTTTCTTTTTTTTTTAATATGAAATAATATTTTATTATTATTTTTTGCTAAAGGGACATGTATCTCATTTGTGGCTCTAAAATTTCTAAGAAGAAATTCTAACCATGAACTAAATATTCTCTAGTCCAAAATGAACTGGAGATGATCCTGTTCTTGAGTTGGTAGCCATGTTTTGAGCATTAAATGAAATGCTGCAAATGAAGCTATGATTATGGAGCTTACCCAACACTATGACCAATCTATCCACACTACACGCAGTCACACTTGCAGCCAGACCATTGGCTATGCATTAAATTTTCATTGCAATGAATGCCTATACGGCTCCATGTAATATGAAAGGATTATTAACTGGACACAAATTTACTTCAAATTGATTTGGATGAAATTTTTTTCAATCTGTTCTAATAAGTGTCAAGTGTAATTTAACAATTATTAATCTATCTATACTACACGCATTCACTCTAGCAGTCAGACCATTGGCTATGCATTAAATTTTCATTGCTATGAAAGCCTACGCGACTCCATATAATATGAAAGGACTATTAACTTGTTAGAAAGAAGAAAAAAAAACTTACAGATGGAGAAGAAGAGAAAGACGAAGAGAAATCGCAAAGTATGGATGCTAGAACCGCTATTTAAAAAAATAAAAATAAAATAAAAATGACGTCGTTTTTACGGTAATACGGTAATATATATATATAGGCGGTCAGCGGACGGTTATAAGACCCTACTACAGAGTAGTCTGAGACTCTAAGCGTAAGAGAGCTTTCACTTTCAGATTCCATTGCTTCAACCTAGTAGCAACGAGGAAGAAGAAGAAAATTTGAAGGGTGAGAGATAAAAAGCGTTATCAAATGTGTCATTTTAAAATTGAATCTTAGTTTTTTGGCTGGGTTGATTTAGTTAGAGAATAGCCCAAATTTGAAGGCATCTCAATTTTTAAGGCAGGGGGAAGATATGGATAGAGGCGGGCAAGGACGTGCCCCTACAACTACTTTTTTTACTTAAAAAACCAAAAACTTAAGTTTTTTTAAGCCCAAAACTATTCTTATAGACTATTGCCCCTATATAATTAAACTCATTCGGCCCAAACCTCCTAAAAGTTGTTGGAGCCCCTACAAAACTAACTAGTACAACGACCTAATAGTTGCATTTCATTTAATCCTCCAAACTTTTCGGAGGTCTGGGCTGAATGAGTCTAATTATATAAGGGCAAGAGTCTATAAGAATAGCTTCAAGCGCCCCTTCCATCACTACCTATATCCGTCATTGCTTCTTGTTGTATTAGACGAAATGGGAGGGCTCTGATATATATATATATACACATATTGTTCATCTTTCTCTTATCCAACACCATCTCTTACAATAAGACTAGCTAGCTATATTACTTGCAATACCATTAACTAGCCACGTCCCATGGCTTCCACTGATAAGCCTGGCACGGAATACTACAAGGAAGTCCGGCCACCCCCGCAGCCTGCCGAGCAGTATTTTGCTGTGAATGTGGCCCTCAGGGTCTTATTGTTTGCATCGGTGCTGACTGCTGTCCTTGTGGTAGTCACTAGTGACCAAACGAAGCTAATTCCCGGGTTAGGAATAAATCTCAAGGCCAAGTTTAATCAATCCCCAGCTTTCATGTAAGTTGCACTACGCCATGCACTCTTAGTAATTAGACAAACTTTTGGGTCTGATTATGTGTATGAAATTGTTACATATCCATGCATGCAAGAAAGACTATGCACTCTTATTAATTAGACAAACTTTTGGGTCTGATTATGTGTATGAAATTGTTACATATCCATGAATGCAAGAAAGACTATAGTATAGGGGCATACATGGACACAGCCAGAAAGTATTATGGGCATGTGCCAAGACATAAGCTTTATATATATATATATATATATATATATATATATATATCATCTAAGATAGTGCTTCAATTGCTCAAGAAAATCTCCAACTGGTTAAGTATACACTAGGGCATAAACTAAAATAAAAAATAAATAATAAATAAAATTAAAGACCCAAATTGAAAATCACACGAAAAAAAAAAACAATAACTATGAGACGAGAACTGAGTGAGTTCAAACCACGTTTAAGATAAAAACAAATTACCTTGCACCGCTTCTGTGTTGCAAATTGTGTTTTTTCATTTGGAAAATTGAATCAGTATAGAAAAGTAAGCTTTAAATTTCAAATTTTAAGTTCTTGATTTTGGACTTGTGCTTGTTTAGGGTTAGAAAGGTAATGAGATGTACAACAGAATGCTCGGGAAAGATAAAATTTAGTTGGTAGCTAGGGCCAAATCTCAAATGGGTAATCATCTTAATGGGTTAGAGCTAAAAGTAGGGTTACTACAGTTTTTAATGGGTAATGACCAAAAGATTTGAGAATGAGTAATCATCTTTTAGGTTTTAATCGGTATGACCCAAAATATTTTTTGAATATTATGAGCAATAGGGCCAAAAACATTTGTGGGTGGGCCAAAATTTTTATAAGGTAAGGCCAAAAAAATTATGAGTAGGGTCAATTTTTATTTTTTTCTAGCTTGGGTAAGGGCCAATTGACTAAAAACTATAATTTTGACCTCAAAATTTTATATATATTTGGGGTTGGCAGCCAGACCACCCTTAAAAGTCTAGAAGTAGTCTTGAGAGGTTTTCGGTGGTAACCGATCCACCCCCATTAGTTTTGGGGGTGGCCTGGCCACCCCAGACACCTAGGTGTGGCCTGACCATCCCCAACACTTGGGGTGATTGAAAACCCCCCCAATTTATTTATTTATTTATTTATTTTATGTTTTGTTTTTGTTTTTGTAATAATTTTTTAAAAAAATTATATTTATACCATTTAAAGATAATATCAATTATTTTTTTCTCTTCAGTATTCACAGTTTTAAAAATAATACAAAAATATCACACATCCAAACAAGCCTAGCATCCCTGTCGTCTATGATCAATTTTAAAATGTGTGGTATGAAAAAAATAACAATTTTAAAACATAATTAATAAAAATATAATATTTAAAAATACACTTAAGCCTTTAATCGTGGTTCGACATTTAAAAATCTATACATCACCTTTGTATTACCCCTAAAGCAAGTGTGATGTGGTAATTCGCTAGCATGTGTACCGATGCATGAAAATGGATATTTTTGTTGGAAAACCACACCCTATAAGCTTTGGGATAATATAAGGATGATATTGTGTAGCATTACTCTTAAAATGATGCATTTTTAAAAATACATCTCTTTACCCGCAATTTAAAATTGTAAATTTTTTAAATAATTAAATTTATTATATTTTATCAGCTTAACGTTTTAGGATAAATGATTATTAAATATGGTGTATAGCCAAAAGTCATCAACTCGAACATTAATTCTATCAATTCACTTCACATTCCAATTAAATATTTCATACAGATACTTTGTGGTGGCGCTTTCCGTAACTGGCCTCTATGGTATCATTACAATATTGGCATCAATCTCCGTCCTGTTCAAACCAATCTCCTCAACAAAGTTCATGCTCCATTTTGCAGTTTGGGATGTGGTAATTAAGCTTTCTTTTTCAATATTCTTTGCATATATATATATATATGAGGATTATATATCTAATCCATGTACAATTAATATACATTACTTGTGATGCAGTTGATATTAGGGCTGGTAGCTTCAGCAATGGGCTCTGCAGGTGGTATTGCATATGTGGGGTTAAAAGGCAACGAACACGTGCACTGGGGTAAGGTGTGCAACACCTTCGACAAATTTTGCAGGCATATGGCAGGCTCCCTTGCTGTCTCCTTGTTCGCTTCGTTTGTGCTTGTCCTGCTCATCTGGCTCTCCATTTTCACTCTCCACCGTCGGATCCCCAAGTAGATCGAGCCTCTGAAAGTTCAAAAAGATATCCAATTTTCTGGCCATGCACAAGTGACGGCACAACCCTCCAGAAAATTGTGTTGTGCACTTGTGATCTACTGTTTGCACATGATCTTGTCTTTGATTTGTCTTTTATGTAGTTTTTAATTCATCGTCTATATGTTACATGTTATTGAATTTGAAACACAACTATATGAATATGATGCATGTTGTATTTGTTTTTGTGTTTTAGGCTAGTTAAATTTTTTTTTTTTTTTTCCTCCTTAAAAAGGTTAGGTAATAGATAGAAAAATGTGAATTTAATATTTGAAATGAGAGAAATATTATAAAATTAAGGTTTAAATTGAGATTATGAATTTGATATATATATATATACCACGTGAATCATTTGTTATTCTTAAAATTTAAATTAATTAAAGATAGTAAATTTAATTATTAAATTAATATTTTAATAAGATTGAAACCAATAATTTGTGGTGTTTCGGATTCCAATTCCAAACATAGCCTCCTAAAAACTCTCTTCAAATTCGGATAGTTTCACAAAGAGGGAGGAAGTTGTAAGATCCACTTGTCTAGAATACATGAACGTTGCACCTTAAACCACTCAGAATAAATGAGCTTTAGAACTTGTTTTTTTTTTTTAATAAAGCTGTCCAAATTGCATATAATGCGAAAGGAAGCCTCTTATGCTGGATGAGAATCTCCAGCGACTCGAACTGCTCTACAAAGAGAGGGATAGTGGGATTTACTTGACTATGATAGATAGATCTTGCATTCCCTCTCTCCCGCTTTGAATAGGAAAAAAAAAGAAGAAAAGAAAAGACAAATAGATCTTGCACATTATACTGCTTAAATCAGCTGAATTTTATAACCACCTTCCATGAAAAGGTGTCCAAATTATATATAATTCCATCAATTAATTATAAGAGATCTCGATCTGGTTACAAAACAACCTTTTGAGGAGATAAATGCATCCAGGGTGGGGACAAATGATGATGTGTAGGGATTCAATTAGTCATTGTTTACAAAAATTTTGTTTGGGATTGCATTTGAGAAATATAACTTTTAGGTTTTGGCTATTTTTAGAGTTAAAAAAAAAATTAAAAAGTATTTTTAGAATTTTTTACCAAACATGCCGGCTTTTATTTGGCACGACTTTTTAGATACTAAAAGTATATTTTAAGCTCTCTAATGCAGTTACAAACAGACTCAAAGCCCAACTTACGTGGAACGCAGCCATTATTTGATCTCACTGTCTCATCTACTTTCATATTATATATAGGGGAAGATATCATCTGATTGTGCAAAAGATCTACAATTGATCAAGTTGTTGTTGGAAATATTAAAATTGAAAAGCCAAAAAAGAGACAACCGGCAAAGATTTGTCATTCTTTGGGATGAAGTTGTGGAAGTGTATATGAATCAAAATATCAAAGTACCAAATCACATGATATCTTTTCCAAAAAATAAGAAAAGAAAATATAAAAACACTTATGAATTGGAATCTATACAACAATTAGGTGTTCAAATTGGACAGATTTTGTGAGAGAGTGATCCAGCTGCTCGAGTAAGTAGTCAGACTGCTCAAAGTTTATTTGGGCAACTGAATTCTACATTATTTGATCTCTCTCACAAAAACTGCCCAAATTGCTAGCTATTGATGCGGATCCTCATCCGACAGTCCTACATAAAACTATGATTCATTCAAAATATGGGTTTAAAAAAATAATAATTTTAAAATATAGTTAATAAAAACTCAATTTTTAAACTTCAATAAGCATGTGATAAAATTGCGATTGTACCCTTAAAATCATGTATTTCAAAAAAACAAACATTTTCTTTACCTACTAAAATCGCCAATTTTTTCAAACGCGCTTGCACTTTTTGGAATTTTGTTTAAAAACGCACCCAAAATCTTAAAAGCTTGAAATGCTACACTAATTAGCACCCCATTAGGAAGATATTTGTTTCTAAAAATTAAGAGCACCAAAGGTATGATTGTAGTTACAATGGAGTTTGGAGGAGGATGTTTTTGTACTTCAATTCTGCATCTGTACGTTTTTAACAGTTGAAGTACCAATTGACATATTTTGCGTAAAACCAATTAATTAATTGTGCCAATGAATCAAAATTTATGTCATCATACCACATATTTTCATAATAATAATTATAAATAAACCTAAGCGCTATCCTTGCCACCTCCACTAATGCGAGTGGCTCACATGGCTACCTGTTGGAAAAACATAAACATAAAATCGTAGGGTTCTATAGTGTGTACATTTTCTTCTAGAACTCACAAACACGAATTTTTTGGTAAATGTTTTACACTGTATAATGATACCTCTTACGTCCAAATTTAAAAGAATTCAATTGTGGTGTTTTATTATAAGAACAAAACACATATGCATATAACCTAAATGCTATTTGAGAGAGAATGGAAGAGAAAATTGAGAGAGATTCCAAATTTTGAATTCTGAAATAATTGAATGAATAATGTGATATTTTAACTATCATCCCATGGGTAATTTATAACCAACTAAAAGACAACTCTTGGTTATGAAAGTTACAAATTCTAAGAGATACAACTCTTGGTATTATATGGACCAGCTCCACTTTAGGTATTGAGGTACAATTACCAACACTACCCTTCAATTCAATGATGGCGATGACTTGTGCAACTACCCTACAACGCAACAAAAGCGGTGACTTGCACAACTAACCTCTAGCAGTTTGGAGGTGGCCCTTAACTGAGAACCATTCACCCATTTGTACGGACTAGGGAGTAATGTATGACACTCCATGGGGGTGGAGTCACCCCTCCACCACCACTCCTTTTTTTTAACTTTTTTTATTATTATTATTTACATGTTAGGATGGTAAAGTCATCCCTCCACCCCTTTCTTTTTCTTTTTTACATGCCAAAGAACAGCCTCATCTATCAAATGGTCAAAGCTCAAAATAATGAGAGAATTTCCCAATTAAAACAAAAAATTGAAACCCTTGTGTAAAAGTACAAGTGTTAGTCTTAAACTAATACCAATACACGTACACAATAATAAAGCTTTTGCCTTTTTTTCTTTTTTCTAAAATAACTGACACAAATTACAATCCCATGATTCCATGAACATCCCTGTCCACGATCCTCCTATGAATCAACCAAAAACACTATCTCAGAAATCACAAAACTTCTACACGTAAAGACAGCAACTCCAAAAATAGGCAAAGTGGGTCTTCTTTGTTCTTCCCCGTCCTAAAGATTCATATACATCCAATTTGGATATTGAAGGGCAGCGCTGAGATTCTGAAGGCAAGAGAGAAAAATTATACCTACGTTATCCCATAAAAATTTATTCAATAAAACTTAAGACTTGGTTTGGGAGGGGTGCGCCAGGCCCGTGCTTTAGTGCAACGCATGGGCGACGCGTGAGAGGCCCAGTAGCAAGCTACTGTGATGGACTCTCCCCCTAAAAAGATTAATTTAATATCATGTGGCCCGATGGGCCACGTATCAGATATTAAACTGATAAGAACAGATACTACACTTGATCTTAGCCAAAAGGCCGAGAAAGGTATGATTTGTTTTGTTGCTTGCTTCTCCTTTTATAGCTTGCCTCTGCGTTGCTCTTGTGTTGCCTATCCGGTGTGGGACACGAAAATTAAAGAAACAAACCAAGCTCTTTTGCTCGCAACTCGCAAGGCTCAACAGTCAACATCCTTATGTCCTATGCGTGGCTGTATGGTGTAGACTTGCTTGAGGCTATAATCCAAAATGGGCCACGCAATCGGCTTTAGCTTCACTGATTTTTGCTCTACCAAAACTATAACACTCTTATCGTGTGTGTATATATATATATATATATAAAGATCTTTTGGAAGTCTCCCATTAGGGTGAAAATTCTATGGCGGACTTTTACTCTATTTATAGAGTCTTGATATAACTCTTGGTGAAAAGTTATATCTTATCACTTATCATAACCTCCATGGAAGTTATTTACCTTTTGTGAGAATAATAATATATGGAGATGACCACATTAATTATGGTGTGATCATTCTTAAATCATCATCTTTCACTTGATGACACTATAACACCTAGTAAGTAACTTAGTTGAACATTATCACTTTGGTACCAATGATTTTTCCATATGTCAACTCTTATCTGTAGAGACTACATATCAGCGTCAGATTGTGACAATTCTTAGTGTGTCTACGATTTTGTCGTCTTATCTGACCGCACCTTTTACTATATACTTTTTTATTGATCGTATATTAGGATGACTTAATTTCGCTATCTACCAAACGAATGACATCAATTCTCTGTGGTTGGGAACATAGTTCAAACTCATTCCACAATAGACAATTTTAGTCGTACACAAAACTATGTGTTGACTTGCACCGACCTTTCAATCAAAGTACAAAAAACAATTATTTATAAGGTTTTCCTTGATACACCTTGTCAATATCTTTTACATTTTTAGAGCATGGATATTACTCATATTTAAGATAATGACACTTCATGAACTTTACATTTATGTGAGCTATAATATCTATATCTCGTTAGTGTCTTCTGTCTTTGACTTTGCACAACGATCCTCACAATCCTTAAAGGATGTGGACCCCTCAAACACCTGTCACTTGAAATCTCTAATTGTGAAAATTTTGGTACTGTGAACTCCACTTCCTTATGTTACTTATGTGACAGTCAACACGGTCAAATAAACCTCTGATTTGCGTTCCTTAGGCTTTGGTTGGAAGATTCTCTTCTTTCCCAAAATTTATATATATATATATATATTTGAAAATTGTGGCTTAAAAACTGTGTAGTATTCTTTCCCTTCAAATTATATTTCCAATTGCTTTGGAATGGACCAAATCAAGGCTGAAAATGAGTGAAAACAGGCTGAAACCCCACTTTTGGGCTAAATCAGCCTGTTCAAGCAGTTCAGATGGACTGGACTAGTTCAAACCAAGCCCACTAGAGGAGGCGACTCCAGCAGATGGGAGCTCCACACGCAACTCGGCTGGCGTGGGTTGGCTGTGACATGCAATTTAGGTATGGAGTCCAAGATTGGTCTCAAGCCGGGTAGCGGGTCAGGCCTTGGCCCATTAACCGTTGACTGGACTTGGGATTGGGCTTGGCCATTGACCGTTGACTGAACTTGGGCTTGGGCTCTCAGAACAAATTTGCGGGCCATATGTTTCCATTTTGGCCCGGTTCAGGTTGGAGATTGGGTCGGGTATTAGTTTGCCGAAACAAAATCAACTTGTTTCTTTCTTGCTTGCTCAAGAGTCCGCAAAGCAGCATCATTTCATATCTCGGGTCACAGGCGAAACGGCGTTGTTTCTAGGGGCTTCAAGGGCATGATATTATTATTCCTATGGAAGGTAAGTAACTTCTATTGTGATATGATAAGTGATAAGATATTAACTTTTCACCAAGAGTTATATCAAGACTCTATAAATAGAGTAGAGTACGTTACATTATACAATTTTCTCTGACTTTTGTCACTTTGTCCTCCATAGGATTTCCACCCTAACAGGAGACTTCCAAAAGATCCTTAATTACATATGTAGATTTCTACATTGGTATCAGAGTCAGGTTATGGATGAAGACAAAAACAAAAAATTTAGAGCAATCTAGGAATGATATGCAGAGAATTTTGCATACCATCAACATACAAGTTTTAGGTTTGGCTTCTTCTATAGCTTTTTTCAATTTGCATCAATTGGTTTCTAATCCTGAAGAAAAACTTATTAAAGTTACTGTGGGTGGATTGCAATACACTGGAAACATTGAAACATTGAAGAGATGTTACATGTTGGAAGAGAAATATTGGAAATTTTTATTTTCTTCTCCATCAAAGGCATCTTCTTCAGTCCATTTTCTCCCAAATCAAAGGAAAAGTACTCTTCCTTCGAGTTTTTAAGTTGTTGGTGAATCATCTCCAACCAAATATACGATTTCTGGATCATTAGAGGAAGGGGATAATTCTAGGGCTAGAGAATCTAAGTTTTGGGTAAAAAAACTGCAATTTTTCATTGTTTAGAGAGTCCAAATGGAGAAGATAACCCCATTGGTCAAAACTGCATCGTTTTGACCAACAGGGGGGCTAAAATCATGCCCCTGAAGCCCCCATAAATTGCGTTGTTTCACCTGTGACCCGGGATACGGAACGATGCCATATCGACGTCGCTCTGTAGACTCTTGAGCAAGCAAGAAAGAAACAACACGACATCATTTTGGACCAACCCAAATACAGCGTCGTTTCAGCAAACTAATATCTAGCCCAATCTCCAACCCGAACTAGCCCAAAGTGGAAACATACGGTCCACAAATCTATTTTGAGAGTCCAAACCCAAAAGGCAAGGGATCAAGCTCAAGTTCAGTCAACAATCAATGGTCAAGCCCAATCCCAAGTCCAATCAACGGTCAATGGCTTCCTCCTCCTAATCAAACTCCTAAGAGCATTTCCGCCAGCTTAGCTAAAAGACTAATAATAGTTAAAAGTAGCTTTTTTGAACACTTTTTGGCCTTTCAGCAATTTATTGATATTCATTGTATCACAATGTGCAATTTTTTTCACTCTCTCTCTTCCTCTTCCTCAATGCTCAGCGAGTAAGCATGCATCTTTCTCTAATTTTCTTCATCATTCTCGGCATCAAAGAGAAGGTAGGACTGTATTTGTGAACCAGCTCGTGAAAGAGAACAACCATCTTTATCTTCATATCATGATTTACAGTGCTGGCATTGTTTTGGTGGAGAAATTTGGTTGAAAACTCCCATCTCTCTTCCCTGAGAAATTTTGTCTTCTCTATTTTGTTAAAAACCCCCTCTCTTCCCTAATAATCATGGTGGAGAATAGTGAGAGATGAGGAGAGAGGCGAGAGAGAGAGAGAGAGAGAGAGAGAGAGAGAGAGAAGAAGAAGAAGAGTGTTTAAAGATAAGATTTTTATTTTTTATTTTTAAACTTTGAATCCTTTCGGCTGAAACCCACATCTCTCTTCCATGAGAATTGCGGTAGAGAATCGTGAGAGATGAGGAGATGAGCGAGAGGAAGAGTGTTTAAGAAAAGAATAAAAAAATAATATAGAAAATAATATTTTAATAAAATAGATAAAATAATAGAGAATCTGGTGCAATGTATATACAAAAATTAGTAGTTAAAGTAGAGAATTATTCTCTACTTTTTCACTAGCGACTTCACCTAATATAAATTATTTGTTAAGTAGAGAATTATTCTCTACTTTTTCACTAGCTACTTTCTCTAATATTGATGAAGCGGCTCACAACCCCATGAACCTCCCTTTCCACAACCCTCTTGTGAATCAACAAAAAACCCCATCTCATAAATCACAAAACTTCTCTAAGTAAAGAGCAACAAAACTCCCTCTAGACATAGGCAAAGTGAGACTTTTTTATTCTTCCTGATCCTAAAGATTTAAGGGAAAATCTACATACTCTTCTCAAACTACCACACAATTGACAATGTCCCCCTAAACTTTCAATTGTGGTAATGTCCCCTCCCAAACTAATAACAATTGTCAATATTCTCCATAATGATGAAATTACCCTTAGAAAAAAAAAAAACATAAATACTAAAACTTCTAGAAAAAACCTAAAACTAACAACAACGAAATTCCAA
>NC_081541.1:14592118-14605482 GCF_901000735.1 Corylus avellana
TATTTGTGGTATTTTAATCTTTTATATTGATCATGATATTTATGTTTTAATTTGTTTGATTATTAAAGGAAGAAAATTTAAGGAATTGAAGGTAATCCATGTTGGAGGTGGCATAGTTGAGACTTTATTTATTATTCTTTGATAGATTCTAAGTTTGCCAAGGTTTGAGAAGAAAGTTCTTCTGACCTATGCCTACCAGTGCTAATAGATGGTTACACTGGGCTCTATTTATAGGTAGGTCGGGGATCCTCAATTTAGTTGGTTAGCTGATTTTTTTCCTCCCATCAAGGAATAAAATCATAATAAAATCAAACATCGTAATTACAATTATTTAATAATTACAATTATGGTGAAACCATAATTGTATTTATTTATAATTATAATACATGTGACATAGGTGCAGCCAATGTAAGAAATTCAATTTATGGCCCTATGTCACATGTATTATAATTATAAATATATACAATTACGGTTTCTTATAAATAAATACATGTATTATTATAATTATAAATAAATATTTTATTTATTTATAATTATAATACATGTGACATAGGGCCATAAATGAAATTTCTTACATTCTCCCACTTGGCCCTTATGACACATATAATTACTTATGTTGTTCGATTTTACAATATGGCCATTACTTTATTTATTTCAATCATTCATGGAATCCTGAAACTGTAATTGTATTTATTTATAATTATAATACATGTGACATAGGGCCATGAATGGAATTTCTTAGATTCTCCCACTTGGCCCTTATGACACATATAATTCCTTATTTTGTTCGATTCTACAATATGGCCATTACTTTATTTATTTCAACCATTCATGGAATCCTCTCTCACATAAAGAATGCTACACATGAATCATGGGGGTAAAACATTTATATAATAAGCCGCTCCTTCCATGCATTACATATATAATATTCCCTAAATTAGTACTATATGGGCAATCAAACTTTATGAATAAACTTTCCATAAGTTATTCGGGTCCAACTTTATTATAGTAACTTGATGTCTATAGACTAAAAAAGACTAAGTACAAAATGAATCAATGAACCCCGTATGCTCCACATGACTTTTAAACAGCTTTACCACTAAACCTTTAGTCATAGAATCTACAATCATCAATTCAGTACCTATATGCAATTAACACTTCATGCCTTTTAATGTTCTCTCTCACATGAAGGTACTTGATGTTGATATGCTTACCTCTGCTTCCACTTTTATTATTCTTTGAGATGAAAATGGCAGCTCGATTATCACATAAGATTGTGACTGGTCTCTATATAGAATCGACAATTTTGAGACCACCAACAAAATTTCTCAACCATAATGCCTATGTAGTGGCTTCATAGCACGCAATAAATTTTGTCTTCATTGTAGATGTAGCGACTATAGTTTGCTTGTTGCTTCTCTAGGATATAGTCCCTCCAGCAAGAAGAAAGATATACCCTTAAGTAGACTTCCTGCTATCTACACATCCAACAAAATCTGAATTTAAATATCCAATCCAAATGGTCAGTGTGTCTGTATGTCAAACTGTAGTCATTGGTTCCTTGCAAATACCACATGACTTTCTTTGCAGCTTTCCAATGTTCAAATCCTGGGTTGCTTTGATATTGACTTAGCATTCCAACTGTCATTGCAATGTCAGGTCTAGTGCAAACATGTGCATACAATAGGCTGCCGACTACAAATGCATATAGAATATTTTTCATTTGCTCTTCTTCCAATGCATTTCGGGGACATTGATCATTACTGAATTTATCCCTTTTAATGATAGGTGCTGCAGAAGCTAAATAGTTCTTCAGTCTGTATCTCTCTAAAACTTTTTCAATGTAGGCATTTTGAGACAGTTTTAATATTCTTTGTTTTCTATCCCTATGAATCTTTATGCCAATGACATAAGAGGCTTCACCCAAATCCTTCATTTCAAATTTTTTGAGAGAGGAATTGTTTGGTCTTGTGTAGCAAACCTAAATCATTACATGCAAGCAAAGTTCTCAATAAAACCATATCATCTACATTCAGGACTAGAAATTACTTTACTCCCACTGACCTTAAGGTATATACATTGATCAACAAAGTTCTCAATAAAACCATATGAGGTAATAACCTTGTGAAATTTGATATACCATTGACTGAAGGCTTGTTTTATCCCATAAATAGATTTCTTTAGTTTGCAAGCTCTCTGAGTGTTATCATCAAAACCTTCAGGTTGTTTCATGTAAACCTCCTCTTCAGGATCGCCATTTAGAAAGGTTGTTTTCACATCCATTTGATGTAACTCTAGATCAAAATAAGCTACTAATGCCACAATTTTCCTAAATGAATCATTCTTTGATACTGGAGGTATGCTCTGATACCACATGTAGGGCTTGTAATAATCAAATGTTAATTAACACTAATTAAACAGCAGGGAAATGATTGATTATATAAATACCTCCGGCCATTGCTTTGCTCAAGTAAAGTGAAAAAAACTTTTCTGCAACAATCAGAGAACCTAAAAAACAGAAATTTAGAGAATAGAAGTTCTTCTGACCTATGCTTACCAGTGCCAATAGATGGTTACACATGACTCTATTTGTAGGTAAGTCAGGAACTCTCAATCTGGTTGGTTTAGCTGATTTTTCTCCTTCTGTCAAGAAATAAAATCAGAATAAAATCAAATCAGTTATTCGGTTTTCACATGATTTCTTTATATGGAATAAATAATTTGAACATTGTAATTAGTAATTACAATTATGGTGAAACTGTAATTGTATTTATTTATAATTATAAATAATTAAACCAGAAGTTCATTCACTGACCGTTTATCCTTACGTGAATTATAAGATATTTTAAAATGACTATATTCAGAAGGGAGAGAGTTCAATATGAAATGAACCTAGAATGACTCAGATATATCAACTTCTAGGGACTTCAGTTGAGCAAACATGTCCCTCATTCCCATAATGTGCTCTCGCACACTTCTGGAATTGTTGAAGGTTTTGCTTGAAAGCTTCTTCATTAGGGTGCTGGCTAAGACCTTATCGGAACTCACAAATTGTTCCTTAACAGCCTGAATAATTTTTTGCTTTATAGCATTCTGGGATAGAACCCCTAATGCCCTTGATGACATGAGATTTCATTAACATGAGACTTAAGCAATTAGATCGCTTTCACCGTTCATGCTTTAACAATCTCTTGTGGCGTACTTATGTCCATGAGGGCAGGTGGTTCGTCTACACGGAGCGCCAAGTCAAGTTCCATACACCCCAAATAAAAAAGCAAATTTTCTTTCCATTCAAAAAAGTTATTTCAATTCAGCATTAGAACAGTACTTTCAATAATAGCGGTAGGAATAGCTGCAATTATCAAGGAAAATAAAAAATACTTTAATGCTATGAATTAACCTTATTTTAAATTAATCAATGCTAATTTAATAGTAAATTTCAACCTACCTATAGGCAAAAGTTGCATCACGCATGAAATTTACTCTGTATTAATATGGAAAGTCTTGGGATTTAAGAGTGTCCAGTGTAACCCCCCTCACTTACCTAGGAACTTACCTGGTTGTATTTAGGGAATATTGCTTACATCACCTTCATATTGATTTGTTCATAAAGAGTAAATTTCATGCGTGATGCAACCTTTGCCCACAGCTAGGTTGAAATTTACTATTAAATTAACATTGGTTAATTTCATAGCATTAAAGTATTTTTTATTTTCCTTGATCATTGCAGCTATTCCTACCGCTGTTATTAAAAGTACTGTTCCAATGCTGAATGGAAATAACTTTTCTGAATGGAAATAAAATTTGCTTTTTTATTTGGGGTGTATAGAACTTGACTTGGCGCTTCGTGTGGACGAACCACCCTCCCTCACGGACATAAGTACACCACAAGAGATTGCGTAGCTTGAACTGTGGGATCGATCTAATCGCTTAAGTCTCATGTTAATGAAATATTATGTCATTAAGGGTTATATCCCAAAACACTATAAGGCAAAAGAATTTATTCAGGCCGTTGAGGAACAATTTGTGAGTGCCGATAAGGCCTTAGCCAACACCCGAATGAAGAAACTTTCAAGCAAAACCTTCGACAATTCCAGAAGTGTGCAAGAGCACATTATGGAAATGATGGACATGTCTGTTCAACTAAAGTCCCTAGAAGTTGATATATCTGAGTCATTCTTGGTTCATTTCATATTGATATATCTACAAATAGAGCCATGTGTAACCATCTATTGGCACTAGTAGGCATAGGTCAGAAGAACTTCTTTCTTTAAATTTCTATTTTCAGGTTCTCTGATTGTTAGAGAAAAGTTTTTTTCACTACGCTTGAGCAAAGCAATGGCCAGAGGTGTTTATATAATCAATCATTCCTCTACTGTTTAATTAGTGTTAATTAGCATTTGATTATTACAAGGCCTACATGGGATTGTCTGAATCTACCCATTTTTGTAACCAATTTGTGAACTGCATACCAATTTAAAACCATGAGAACAGAAAGAACTTTACACTTTAGGACTGAACTGGAAAAACGAATTTAAAACCTTCTTTAAAGCTCCAATCCTATACATTAAATTTGTTATTTAGCCCAAAAAACATGTTCAATAAGTTATTTTTTGCCCAAAAAACAAATTTGGGCCCTCAAGATTGATCTTAGTCCAAAAAAACATGTTTAATAAGTTATTTTTGTCTTTTTAGCCAAATAATAATAATAATAATTTTGAGCTCCCAAAAGAACCAATTTTTGGCCAATTTAAAAATAGCATTGGCCCATTTAAAAAGGCTCACGTTTAATTGATTAACCGATCGAAAATTTTGAAATACTTTGTTATTGAAATGTAATCGGTGAATTAACTGATTTAACTGACAATTTCGGTTAATCGACCGAAAATGATTTTCCAAATCAAACCGATACCATCCCTAGACTTATGAATTCTAATGAAATTAATGTTATTTTTGAGTTTAGTATTGGACTTAGAGGACCTTTGCCTTTTCCTTGGCCTCTCTTTAATGAAAAAAATGAATAAAATCCTTGATTTAATTAAAAAATAGCCCTTTGCCTCTCTTTCTCTCAATCAAGCGTAGAATACCCTAAATTACAGGGAGAGGCCGTCTCTTTGTCACACAATCTTGGTATACCATCACACGTAGCTTGGAGCTCTGAAGGAGAAGCTCAGATCACGCCATTGCTTCGCCGGAACGATACTGCCAGCACTTACGACCACTTCTGTCCACGGCCAGCTCGGAGCTCTCTGCACCAAATACGAGCACATATGTGAGTCTCTCCCAGCTCTCTCATCCTCCCCTCCCTTCTCCCTTCCCACTCTCTCTCATTGCTTAATCATTTCTATACATTCCCTTGAATAACATTAGGGATTTCACAGCCATTGAAGAGAAGGTGCATTTTTATATATTCACGGCCATTGAATAACATTATGGATTTCACGGCCATAGAAGAGAAGGTGCATTTCTATACACTCACGGCCATTGAATAACATTAGGGATTTCACGGCTATTGAAGAGAAGGTGCATTTCTATACACTCACGGCCACTGAATAACATTAGGGATTTCACGGCTATTGAAGAGAAGGTGCATTTCTATACACTCACGGCCATTGAATAACATTAGGAATTTCACATTACTTCCGAGGGTGCGGCGGGATCGGGATTTACTCTGCATGGGTGGGTCTCCCCGACATAAAAAAAAACGTTTAGTCAAGGTGAAATGTTGTTCTCAATAATTTCCCTTTCTTTCAAATAATTCATGTTTGTAGTTTCGTTCTCAGTTGTCCTCCGTAATTTGTATTGGTATATTTTTTTGAAGCTTCAAACTTTAGCCTCTACTTAAGAACAAATTTATTTTATTTTGAGTGCATTAATTGTTTATTTGTTGCTGTATATGTGTGTGAGTACGTACTTACATACCTCACAGTTCAATGGTGGTTCATAAGGATCAAAATTTCTTAGGAAATCTAAAAGAAGATAAACTTCTGAAAAATTCTGGGATTTAAATAGCGCCAGGATGGTGATTTAGGAGAACCTAATTCTACATGGATGGTTTAGTAAAAGCTGGTTTTTATGTGCAGAACAGAATCAATTGAGCATGGAATAAGAAAAGAAGTAATTCATGTACCATGGCACCAAAATAATGTGCTAACAAGCCATACCACATAATGCCTGAATGTTGAAAATAACTATTAAAAAATAAAAAGATCAGGAGACCACAATATTGGAGCAGTATTCAAACTCTAAGCTTCCCCCCATGCATTCTTGAGTTCCTTTCAAGCTCATAATGCAGAGAACAAGAAAGCTTATAATGGAAGAAGGGAAGGCAAATATTGTATTGATTTCATGAATATATTTTCCATTTCAATTCTGTTTTTTGTCATTTTTGATATTACGGTACTGTTATATATGCAGGGGACTCCCTTTGTTGTTAGTTCTTAGCTTGGGAATTCCGTTTGTTTTCTCTACTAGGGTTCTTTAAAATATGGAGTTGGTCATTATGGATATCTCCTTCGAGGTTGTCAATGTAGCATTTGTGATAGCTTTTCTGACATGGGTTTTGCTAGAAGTTTGTGGACAAAGGAGAGACAGTGGGGATATAAATTTGGAAAAGAGACCAACGAGAGGATATGGAAGAGGTTTCACTACAATTACTGTTCTTTCTAATGTCATAATCTTAGTGTGCACCAATAGCCAACGTGTGACACATGTTTTAGTGTGCAAGAAACCAATAGCTATCTCAACTTTTGCTTTGCTAATTGAGAAGGATGTTATTTGCTGAACTTTGCTTTACTTTTGAGAAGGATGTTATCTACTTTTGCTTTTCTGAACTTTGGAAGGATGTTATTCCTATTGTAAACCCAAAGCCTCAAATTTTGTAATTGTAATTAAGCTAGCCATTTTGGTGCAACATTACTCAATCTTTTATCATTGTAATTAAGCTAGCCATTTTGGTGCAATGCTACAATATTGTATTATATATCAAGCATTGTGGTTCTAATTTTAGTGTCATTGACTATGTGGAAAAAAAATGCATATATATCAGGTTTTCATATTTGGGTATATCAGGTTTTAATGGAGAATTTTGAAATGAAAAAAAAATAAATAAATAAAAAATAATAATAATTTTAAAAAATCCAGGCCGTTTGAACAGTAACCACCTGGTTTGATTTGGGTTTATATATCAACAAAAAAATTTTATATCAGGTTTTATTATTCTAGGCCTTTCCCACCCAAAAGGCATGTAAAAGTTGTCCCATTCCAAAGAGCCATAAAATTGTGACCTTTGAGAAAGGTCTTGTTTTCTAGTCATTTTGAGATAAAAGGTTGCAATAAAATTGTGACATTTGAGAAAGGTCTTAGTTTCTACATCCTTTTGGGATAAAAGGTTGGTGATATTTGCAAGACCTTTTGAGAAAGGTCTTGCTATAAAATTGTGACTTTTGTGGTAAAAGGTCATGGTTTCTACACCTTTAGGATAAAAGGTCTCTTTAATATATTTAAAGACTTCAATTTTGATACCCTTTGCAAGTGTCTCCATTTAAAGGTCACTCACTACTTTAACTACCTTTTTTCATGTTTGTAAACTTTTCTAAAAGGACCCTAATTCCTCATTTTCTTGTAGTGAGTCCCGTGTTGCTGAGTCAAGGATCATGCTTGGTTTACGTGGATCAGTAGGAACTGTTTCCGAGATTGGTCTTCGACTCCTTCAAAATTTATCAGTAAGTTTCCATAATCTGCCTTCAATTTTCCCCATTTATCACATGATTTTGCGTTGTTATTGTCTGCAATCTGCATCGCATTTGTGATTGAAAAAGAATTAGGGTTTTGGGTTTATGCATTTTTGAATTATGTTCTCTCTTCTCTTATGTCTTGTTAATCTGAAATGCTTGCAAACAGAAATGGGTCACTAGGGTACTTGTGGGTCTGGTCTTTGCTTGTCTGTGACGCTTTTTGGTTCGCTTCGTTTTTTTATATTCAAATTCTTATTCTTTGTTTGCTTGCCGAGGAAATATATCATGATAAATATTAAATAGGTGTCTAACAATTGTCTTTCTCAACCTATGTGCTCGGCTTCCAAACAGGGTTGAAGGGTCTTATATTTTTTTTTTCTTGTTTGTTGTTGATTCCGGAGTAATTCATTCCTCATTTGCCAAAACAAAACAAAAAAAAAAAACAAAAAAGAAGAAAAAATGAAGAGAAGAACATATAATTCATGTGTTTTGATGTCCCTCCTATCGTAGATGGGTCTGCCAAGTCCATTGAAGTTTGGGGACGGTTAGGTTTGAGAGAAGTGTTTCAAATTGGAGGCCGTGGGAGTGGCCAATTTGGACAAGAAAGCCATGAGGTTGGACAAGAGGAAAGTGGTGGAGGCACCAATTCGGGGTATTGGAGATGCTCGAAGCTTATGCACTCCCTTTATGCATCTGGAATGGAAGTCTTGTGGTGGGTGGCAAAATGGTTGGTGAGAAGTGAGAAGTAAGAAGATAAAGTAGAAAATTAGAAATAGGTGGGGTTAGTTAGGGTGACAATTATTTCGGAGTTCTGTTTCCTTTCCTCTGTGTTTAAGTACTTTAACCACAAGCAGAATTGATTTTCTTAAGGTAAACCATGCATGTATTCTTTTGTTAGAATGAAACATGTGGAGGACCAAAACTCAGCTGCACCACACGAATTTTATTTTGTTTTTTAGAGCCAGCAATTTGCTAGTGAATTCATACCATATTAAAATAGAAGATGGTGGTCAATAGAGTGGAAGAATTGTTCATATCATTGTATAAATCTTTAAACAGTTTATTTATCAAAAAAAAAATCTTTAAACAGTTAGCCAAGGATGGTTTCGGAAAATAAGTAAATTGAATTCATTTCTTTCATATTCCAAAAAATAATATAGGATCCTATCACTTCTTTGCTAATTTTATTCCAAACAATAGAGTTCAATCTGATGTCTACCAGAGTAATAGATTCACCATGATAAGATTTGGTTTTCATGTTATTGCCATATCGTTTGTGTCTATTTTATGGTCTATGTAGTTCAAGCTTAGGCAGGTTAAGGTTTTAGATTTCCAGGGTTCCAAATAACCTAAAATTTTAAGTTTCAGAAATTGGAAAGGTTTTCTTTTCATGCATTTACTTTGCATTCAAGTTGAAGATTACTGTTTCGAGTGTTGTGTTGGCGTCTTCTGTTTTATGCAGCTTCATGGTGTACGTGTCCAATGCATTAATATTGGAGGAGGAGTTGGGGAGATTCCAGACGGCAAGCGCCTGAGAATCGCTCTTCAGCACATTCATGGAATTGGCCGCTCTAGAGCGCGCCAAATTCTCGCCGAGCTTAGCATTGAGAACAAACTCGCCAGGGAATTAACAGGAAGAGAGGCCTACTCTCTCCGAGAGGAGCTCTGTAGGTACATGACTGGGCATGACTTGGTAAATCTCTCTCTCTCTCTCTCTCTCTCTCTCAATGATGTCAAACAATAAATGTTAAAATTATTACGTTATTCACAAAATTTGAACTTGGATTTTCAGCACAATCAAGTGACAAAGGACATAGCAAGATTGATGGAGATTCAGAGCTATAGAGGGATAAGGCATAGTCAGGGGTTACCATGCAGAGGACAGCGCACTCACACCAATGCCCGGACCTGGAAGGGTAAGGCAGTTGCAATTCCAGGAAAGAAGAAAGCTTAAGTATTGGGATGCTTCTCTTCTCCATTTCTTCGGTTTTGACATGTAACTCACTTTGAAGGGTGTTTTATTTGTAGCTCTTTCCAAACTTTACTTCTTTCAGTTTTATGATTTCCTCATGGAATAAGTTTTCGGTTTTTCCTGAATTTGTAAGCATTGGATTTTTTGTATTTTCGCATTAACTTTAATAGCGGTGGCCTAGAAATCGGTCCAAGCCTCATGGGTGCAGCTTTATTGTTCGTGGTGGTTTGGATTTTCATAGTTGTACATCTCCCAAGTATAACCAATACATATGGGAAAATGTTTTGGTGCACAATTAGCCAGCATTTTTTTTTTTTTAAGGGAAACATTTCATACTCATTCATTGATAAAAGTTGCAAGCAAGAGCTCTTACAAACAGAGCAAAAAATTATGAAGCAAATCATAGCCGAAGCTAAAGATACAAGAGTCAACAGCATACTAATCAATCATAACAAACATCATCCTCTAATCCATGACTATTCATCAGGTTTAATATCAAATCTGCACCAAAATGGACACAATTCAATGCATAGGTAGCGCTTATTCCTTGGCCATGAGAGCAAAGAACTTTTATGCCAAAATTCATCCTCTTCGACCTGAACGCCAGGATATCATTCACATCTACAACTCAAGGGTCTAGACCAAAGCAGTAATAGACTGATCAAATAAAGAGGACATAGCCTTATTATAAGCAAAAACAAGAGAGAAAAATGTACAGGGAAATAAATGGATAAACCGAAATACAAGCAAATGCAAGGATAAACGTAAAAATAACAAAAGGAAATAACAATAGAAAAACTTTCCCACAATCTGGAACTCGCTGCCTTAATTTAGCGGAAGCCGATCAAGTGCTGGTGGAAACCGACACGGAAGGTGGCATTGGAAGCTCATCTCGGGGGGATGCGAGAAAAGACCCTGCAACGGACGATAGGAGGCAAAGCGTGCATTGAAGAGATCGGTGGCGCACACAAACAAACTGGGGGGGAGAGTTTGAGTGAATCCGCCAAAAGTAGCACCCACAAAGTGTCAAACAAGCAAAAGCAATAAATAACAACACACCAAGATAAACGACAAATAAACAGGCAGAAAAAGGAATGCAAATAAATCAAACCAAAAACGAAATCAACCCACAGCCGGAGGGAATAAAAATCAAACCACAGCCGAAGAGACAGATCCAGTGCAAAAGGTGGGATGCGCACAAGTGGATCCGGTTAGCAAGGTGGTGGGGCACGCATCGAGGTGGACCAGGCGAAGAGCGGTAGATCGGGCAAAGACGAATAGATCCAAAGCCAAGCCCGACCCAGCAAAAGACGCGGCAGATGGTGATGGCGGGGGAGAAAAGTGGCAAGGTGGAGAAAGACTAGGTAGCCACAGCAGCAAAGGGAGAAGGGCCACGCTAGAGAAAAAAATGGAACAGAGGGTGAAAAGGGCAGTAGAGAAGGGGGAGGGAGGTGGCAACGAGACTAGGGGCATCAGGTAAACTGCTAGCACCCGGTGCAAAGAGGGTGAGGGGAGGAGGGAGGCTGCCAACGGCCATCCCTCCTCCCCTAACCTAGGGGTACCTTACCTGTGCGGCTGCGGCGCTCTGAACAAAGGTTGCTCTTAAGAAAAGTAGCAGTGTTCCTCAAAATAAGGTGTAATCTTGACCATCTTAGAGCATCTTCGATGAGCTTTCTAAAATTTCTTTGAATTTTAGCTAAAAAATCTATTTTTTTAGTTTAACTAGTAGCTATGCAAAAGTACCAAATAATAAACTCTATAAATTTTACTATATTCTATTTAAATATAATTTTTATTCTAGCTTCATTTATTTTTTATTCTCAAACGCACCCCCACAAAGTTACAAACTCATAAAGGTGAGAGAGAGAGAGAGAGAGAGAGAGAGAGTAAGGGAAAATATATAAACATAAAAAATAGAGTAGAGAAATGATTTTGTTCTCCAAATATGGGAGAGATATGACAAGCACGAAAATAGAGAAAGGAATAGAGAACTTGATAGAACTTCTGTTTTTTTTGTCTTTTTTCTTTTTTCTTTTTTTTTTTTTATCTTTCTGTGTGTTTAAGAATTTAACCAAATTTTAGCTAAGAGTTGATTTTAGAGAACTTATTGAGGATGCTCTTAAAAACCAGGAAGGTGACTGATTTCACTTTTCTTTCTAGACAATGCTTACTTCTTAGATGAGGTTGCACATTGGGAAGAGCTTGCCCAACCAATGATTTAAGTGCCCTCGCCCCCCTCCCCCAAAAAAAATGGTCCAGGGGATTAATAAGAGAAATAATAAAATTCATTTTTCGTCCATCTTTGTATGGTGAATGAATAAATTCACCATTTGATTTGTTGGATCTATATGTGGTCCTACAAATATAATGGTAATTTTGCCAAAAAAAATAAAGAAAGAAAGAAAGAAAAGAGATGAGAAATAGTTAGAAAAATGATGTGTAACATAACTCCATTAATAATGACTCTGGTGGTGAACTGTGAAGGATCCATACAACCCATTAGAGCATTAGAATATCATTCTTTAAACCGTTATTTTCTTCAAATTATAGCTGACCACGCCCTATAATGCCTCTACATCCATTTCTTTACCAATGTTTTTTTTAGCGGCTCTTTACCTTTCTTCATATAGTCTCATCTATTCTCAGTAGGTTGGTGGTCTAAGCATCAAATCTGTTCGTGTTGGAGGAGTGAAGGTCCCAAACAAAAAGAGGGTTGACTACTCTCTCCACTACATACATAGGATTGAATGGTTTATATATTCTCAGTTTGTGGCCATTCTTTGTTGCTGTATAAAGAGTAATTCTTAAACTCCGTTCTGGAATAGTGGCTTGACTGCTTCATAATTGTGAATATATACAGCAAATGGCCATTCTCAGTTTTAAAAAAATCTCAAATCGGAATTTCATACAACATGGGAGGGCTCGAGCAGAAAAAAAAAAAAAAAAATCCACCTGCTTCCTCCTAATCAGACTTCCTTTCCACAACCCTCTTGTGAATCAACCAAAAACCCCTCATCTCAGAAATCACAAACTGGGTCTTCTTTGTTATTCTTCCGGATCCTAGAGATTGATATATACACGCAAACAAGCCCAATAGATGTCCAAATAAATAACATACTTGAGCCAATTAGGAGAATGTAAAATGAACCACATTGATTTGAAAATCCAATAAAACTTGAGACTTTGTTTGGGAGGGGTGCGCCAGGCCCTTGCTTTAGTGCAACGCATGGGCGACGCGTGAGAGGCCCAGTAGCAAGCTACTGTGATGGACTCTCCCCCTAAAAATATTAATTTAATATCATGTGGCCCGATAGGCCACGTATCAGATATTAAACTGATAAGAACAGATACTACACTTGATCTTAGCCAAAAGGCCGAGAAAGGTATGATTTGTTCCGTGGCTTGCTTCTCCTTTTATACTTGCCTCTGCTTTGCTCTTGTGTTGCCCATCCAGTGTGGGACACGAAAACTAAAGAAACAAACCAAGCTCTATTTGCTCGCAACTCGCAAGGCTCAACATCCTTATACTATTCGTGGCTGTATGGCGTAGACTTGCTTGAGGCTAATCCAAAATTGGCCACGCAATCGGCTTTAGCTTCACTGATTTTTGCTCTACCAAAACTATAACACTCTTTTATATATATATATATATGGTA
>NC_081541.1:14605600-14653480 GCF_901000735.1 Corylus avellana
CAAGGGCCAAACAAATTTTTTTTTTTTTTTTAGTTTGGCTATAGGGGGCCATGGGGTGGTCCGGGCACCCCTGGCTAGCCATTGGGGGTGGCTTGAGCAATTAAAATAGGGTGGTCTGACCACCTTTTATGCCTAAGATGAGGTGGCCAACCACCCTTTATTTTTTTATTATTTTATTATTTTTAATATGAAATAATATTTTATTATTATTTTTTGCTAGTGGGACATGTATCTCATTTGTGAGAAGAAATTATAACTATGAACTAAATATTTTCCAATCCAAAATGAACTGGAGATGATCCTGTTCTGGAGTTGGTAGCCATGTTTTGAGCATTAAATGAAATGCTGCAACTGCAGCTATGATTATGAAGCTTACCCAACACTATGACCAATCTATCCACACTACACGCAGTCACACTTGCAGCCAGACCATTGGCTATGCATTAAATTTTCATTGCAATGAATGCCTATACGGCTCCATGTAATATGAAAGGATTATTAACTGGACACAAATTTACTTCAAATTGATTTGGATGAAATTTTTTTCAATCTGTTCTAATAAGTGTCAAGTGTAATTTAACAATTATTAATCTATCTATACTACACGCATTCACTCTAGCAGTCAGACCATTGGCTATGCATTAAATTTTCATTGCTATGAAAGCCTACGCGACTCCATATAATATGAAAGGACTATTAACTTGTTAGAAAGAAGAAAAAAAAACTTACAGATGGAGAAGAAGAGAAAGACGAAGAGAAATCGCAAAGTATGGATGCTAGAACCGCTATTTAAAAAAATAAAAATAAAATAAAAATGACGTCGTTTTTACGGTAATACGGTAATATATATATATAGGCGGTCAGCGGACGGTTATAAGACCCTACTACAGAGTAGTCTGAGACTCTAAGCGTAAGAGAGCTTTCACTTTCAGATTCCATTGCTTCAACCTAGTAGCAACGAGGAAGAAGAAGAAAATTTGAAGGGTGAGAGATAAAAAGCGTTATCAAATGTGTCATTTTAAAATTGAATCTTAGTTTTTTGGCTGGGTTGATTTAGTTAGAGAATAGCCCAAATTTGAAGGCATCTCAATTTTTAAGGCAGGGGGAAGATATGGATAGAGGCGGGCAAGGACGTGCCCCTACAACTACTTTTTTTACTTAAAAAACCAAAAACATAAGTTTTTTTAAGCCCAAAACTATTCTTATAGACTATTGCCCCTATATAATTAAACTCATTCGGCCCAAACCTCCTAAAAGTTGTAGGAGCCCCTACAAAACTAAGCTAGTACAACGACCTAATAGTTGCATTTCATTTAATCCTCCAAACTTTTCGGAGGTCTGGGCTGAATGAGTCTAATTATATAAGGGCAAGAGTCTATAAGAATAGCTTCAAGCGCCCCTTCCATCACTACCTATATCCGTCATTGCTTCTTGTTGTATTAGACGAAATGGGAGGGCTCTTATATATATATATATACACATATTGTTCATCTTTCTCTTATCCAACACCATCTCTTACAATAAGATTAGCTAGCTATATTACTTGCAATACCATTAACTAGCCACGTCCCATGGCTTCCACTGATAAGCCTGGCACGGAATACTACAAGGAAGTCCAGCCACCCCCGCCGCCTGCCGAGCAGTATTTTGTTGTGAATGTGGCCCTCAGGGTCTTATTGTTTGCATCGGTGCTGACTGCTGTCCTTGTGGTAGTCACTAGTGACCAAACGAAGCTAATTCCTGGGTTAGGAATAAATCTCAAGGCCAAGTTTAATCAATCCCCAGCTTTCATGTAAGTTGCACTACGCCATGCACTCTTATTAATTAGACAAACTTTTGGGTCTGATTATGTGTATGAAATTGTTACATATCCATGAATGCAAGAAAGACTATAGTATAGGGGCATACATGGACACAGCCAGAAAGTATTATGGGCATGGGCCAAGACATAAGCTATATATATATATATATATATATATATATATATATCATCTAAGATAGTGCTTCAATTGCTCAAGAAAATCTCCAACTGGTTAAGTATACACTAGGGCATAAACTAAAATAAAAATAAAAAAAAAAAAAAAAAAAATTAAAGACCTAGATTGAAAATCACACGGAAAAAAAACAATAACTATGAGACGAGAACTGAGTGAGTTCAAACCACGTTTAAGATAAAAACAAATTACCTTGCACCGCTTCTGTGTTGCAAATTGTATTTTTTTTCATTTGGAAAATTGAATCAGTATAGAAAAGTAAACTTTAAATTTCAAATTTTAAGTTCTTGATTTTGGACTTGTGCTTGTTTAGGGTTAGAAAGGTAATGAGATGTACAACAAAATGCTCGAGAAAGATAAAATTTAGTTGGTAGCTAGGGCCAAATCTCAAATGGGTAATCAGCTTAATGGGTTAGAGCTAAAAGTAGGGTTACTACAGTTTTTAATGGGTAATGACCAAAAGATTTGAGAATGAGTAATCATCTTTTAGGTTTTAATCGGTATGACCCAAAATATTTTTTGAATATTATGAGCAATAGGGCCAAAAATATTTGTGGGTGGGGACAAAATTTTTATAAGGTAAGGCCAAAAAAATTATGGGTAGGGTCAATTTTTATTTTTTTCTAGCTTGGGTAAGGGCCAATTGACTAAAAACTATAATTTTGACCTCAAAATTTTATATATATTTGGGGTTGGTGACCAGACCACCCTTAAGAGTCTAGAAGTAGTCCTGAGAGGTTTTTGGTGGTGACCAATCCACCTCCATTAGAGCATTCTCAGCAGCTTCCTCATCATTTTCCCTACATTTAAGGAACCAAACTACTTCTTGCTTCCCTATGTCAAAATACACCCCAATAGCTTCTCTTAATCATTCCTTATATCATTAAAATATTTATTTTTTTAATTATATTATATGTATGAGAGGAGAGAGGAGAGAGAATCGTAAGAGGAGAGAGGAGAGTGTAGAGAAGAGAGAGAAACGTTTTTTTTTTATTTTAATAATCATAAGGATCGCAATAGTGGAACCCTATACTTTGGGTTCCACTGTAGCGATCCTCATGGTTGAGGCTCATTTAGGGAGTCTGCTGTGGGACGATTTTGTGATTTTTTTGACATATTCCTTACACATAGGGAACAGACTCCCTTATAAGGAGTCTGCCGGGAATGCTCTTAGTTTTGGGGGTGGCCTGGCCACCCCAGACACCTAGGTGTGGCCTGACCATCCCCAGACATTTGGGGTGATTGAAAACCCCCCCAGTTTATTTATTTATTTATTATTATTATTATTATTTTATGTTTTGCTTTTGTTTTTGTAATAATTTTTTTTTAATTATATTTATATTATTTAAACCATTTAAAGATAATATCAATTATTTTTTTCTCTTCAGTATTCACAGTTTTAAAAATAATACAAAAATATCACACATCCAAACAAGCCTAGCATCCGTGTCGTCTATGATCAGTTTTAAAATGTGTGGTATGAAAAAAATAACAATTTTAAAACATAATTAATAAAAATATAATATTTAAAAATACACTTAAGCCTTTAATCGTGGTTCGGCATTTAAAAATCTATACATCACCTTTGTATTACCCCTAAAGCAAGTGTGATGTGGTAATTCGCTAGCATGTGTACCGATGCATGAAAATGGATATTTTTGTTGGAAAACCACACCCTATAAGCTTTGGGATAATATAAGGATGATATTGTGTAGCATTACTCTTAAAATGAGCATTTTTAAAAATACATCTCTTTACCCGCAATTTAAAACTGCGAATTTTTTAAATAATTAAATTTATTATATTTTATCAGCTTAACGTTTTAGGATAAATGATTATTAAACATGGTGTATAGCCAAAAGTCATCAACTCGAACATTAATTCTATCAATTCACTTCACATTCCAATTAAATATTTCATACAGATACTTTGTGGTGGCGCTTTCCGTAACTGGCCTCTATGGTATCATTACAATATTGGCATCAATCTCCGTCCTGTTCAAACCAATCTCCTCAACAAAGTTCATGCTCCATTTTGCAGTTTGGGATGTGGTAATTAAGCTTTCTTTTTCAATATTCTTTGCATATATATATATATATGAGGATTATATATCTAATCCATGTACAATTAATATACATTACTTGTGATGCAGTTGATATTAGGGCTGGTAGCTTCAGCAATGGGCTCTGCAGGTGGTATTGCATATGTGGGGTTAAAAGGCAACGAACACGTGCACTGGGGTAAGGTGTGCAACACCTTCGACAAATTTTGCAGGCATATGGCAGGCTCCCTTGCTGTCTCCTTGTTCGCCTCGTTTGTGCTTGTCCTGCTCATCTGGCTCTCCATTTTCACTCTCCACCGTCGGATCCCCAAGTAGATCGAGCCTCTGAAAGTTCAAAAAGATATCCAATTTTCTGGCCATGCACAACCCTCCAGAAAATTGTGTTGTGCACTTGTGATCTACTGTGCAGATGATCTTGTCTTCGATTTGTCTTTTATGTTGTTTTTAATTCATCGTCTATATGTGACATGTTATTGGATTTGAAACACAACTATATGAATATGATGCATGTTGTATTTGTTTTTGTGTTTTAGGCTAGTTAAATTTTTTTTTATTTTTTCCTCCTTAAAAAGGTTAGGTAATAGATAGAAAAATGTGAATTTAATATTTGAAATGAGAGAAATATTATAAAATTAAGGTTTAAATTGAGATTATATATATATATATATATATATATATATATATATACCACGTGAATCATTTGTTATTCTTAAAATTTAAATTAATTAAAGATAGTAAATTTAATTATTAAATTAATATTTTAATAAGATTGAAACCAATAATTTGTGGTGTTTCGGATTCCAATTCCAAACATAGCCTCCTAAAAACTCTCTTCAAATTCGGATAGTTTCACAAAGAGGGAGGAAGTTGTAAGATCCACTTGTCTAGAATACATGAACGTTGCACCTTAAACCACTCAGAATAAATGAGCTTTAGAACTTGTTTTTTTTTTTAATAAAGCTGTCCAAATTGCATATAATGCCAAAGGAAGCCTCTTATGCTGGATGAGAATCTCCAGCGACTCGAACTGCTCTACAAAGAGATGGATAGTGGGATTTACTTGACTATGATAGATAGATCTTGCATTCCCTCTCTCCCGCTTTGAATAGGAAAAAAATAGAAGAACAGAAAAGACAAATAGATCTTGCACATTATACTGCTTAAATCAGCTGAATTTTATAACCACCTTCCATGAAAAGGTGTCCAAATTATATATAATTCGAACAATTAATTATAAGAGATCTCGATCTGGTTACAAAACAACCTTTTGAGGAGCTAAATGCATCCAGGGTGGGGACAAATGATGATGTGTAGGGATTCAATTAGTCATTGTTTACAAAAATTTTGTTTGGGATTGCATTTGAGAAATAGAACTTTTAGGTTTTGGTTATTTTTAGAGTTAAAAAAAAATTAAAAAGTATTTTTAGAATTTTTTACCAAACATGCCGGTTTTTATTTGGCACGACTTTTTAGATACTAAAAGTATATTTTAAGCTCTCTAATGCAGTTACAAACAGACTCAAAGCCCAACTTACATGGAACGCAGCCATTATTTGATCTCACTGTCTCATCTACTTTCATATTATATATAGGGGAAGATATCATCTGATTGTGCAGAAGATCTACAATTGATCAAGTTGTTGTTGGAAATATTAAAATTGAAAAGCCAAAAAAGAGACAACCGGCAAAGATTTGTCATTCTTTGGGATGAAGTTGTGGAAGTGTATATGAATCAAAATATCAAAGTACCAAATCACATGATATCTTTTCCAAAAAATAAGAAAAGAAAATATAAAAACACTTATGAATTGGAATCTATACAACAATTAGGTGTTCAAATTGGACACATTTTGTGAGAGTGATCCAGATGCTCGAGTAAGTAGTCAGACTGCTCAAAGTTTATTTGGGCATCGGAATTCTACATTATTTGATCTCTCTCACAAAAACTGCCCAGATTGCTAGCTATTGATGCGGATCCTCATCCGACAGTCCTACATAAAACTATGATTCATTCAAAATATGGGTTTAAAAAATAATAATTTTAAAATATAGTTAATAAAAACTCAATTTTTAAACTTCAATAAGCATGTGATAAAATTGCGATTGTACCCTTAAAATCATGTATTTCAAAAAAACAAACATTTTCTTTACCTACTAAAATCGCCAATTTTTTCAAACGCGCTTGCACTTTGGAATTTTGTTTAAAAACGCACCCAAAATCTTAAAAAGCTTGAAATGCTACACTAATTAGCACCCCATTAGGAAGATATTTGTTTCTAAAAATTAAGAGCACCAAAGGTATGATTGTAGTTACAATGGAGTTTGGAGGAGGATGTATTTGTACTTCAATTCTGCATCTGTACGTTTTTAACAGTTGAAGAACCAATTGACATATTTTACGTAAAACCAATTAATTAATTGTGCCAATGTATCAAAATTTATGTCATCATACCACATATTTTCATAATAATAATTATAAATAAACCTAAGCGCTATCCCTGCCGCCTCCACTAATGCGAGTGGCTCACATGGCTACCTGTTGGAAAAACATAAACATAAAATCTTAGGGTTCTATAGTGTGTACATTTTCTTCTAGAACTCACAAACACGAATTTTTTGGTAAATGTTCTACACTGTATAATGATACCTCTTACGTCCAAATTTAAAAGAATTCAATTGTGGTGTTTTATTATAAGAACAAAACACATATGCATATAACCTAAATGCTATTTGAGAGAGAATGGAAGAGAAAATTGAGAGAGATTCAGAATTTTGAATTCTGAAATAATTGAATGAATAATTTGATATTTTAACTTTCATCCCATGGGTAATTTATAACCAACCAAAAGACAACTCTTGGTTATGAAAGTTACAAATTCTAAGAGATACAACTCTTGGTATTATATGGACCAGCTCCACTTTAGGTATTGAGGTACAATTACCAACACTACCCTTCAATTCAATGTTGGCGATGACTTGTGCAACTACCCTACAACGCAACAAAAGCGGTGACTTGCACAACTAACCTCTAGCAGTTTGGAGGTGGCCCTTAACAGAGAACCATTCACCCATTTGTAGGGACTAGGGAGTAAAGTATGACACTCCATGGGGGTGGAGTCACCCCTCCACCACCACTCCTTTTTTTTCAACTTTTTTTATTATTATTATTTACATGTTGGATGGTAAAGTCATCCCTCCACCCCTTTCTTTTTCTTTTTTACATGCCAACGAACAGTCTCATCTATCAAATGGTCAAAGCTCAAAATAATAAGAGAATTTCCCAATTAAAACAAAAAATTGAAACCCTTGTGTAAAAGTACAAGTGTTAGTCTTAACCTAATACCAATACACGTACACAATAATAAAGCTTTTGCCTTTTTTCTTTTTTCTAAAATAACTGACACAAATTACAATCCCATGATTCCATGAACATCCCTGTCCACGATCCTCCTATGAATCAACCAAAAACACTATCTCAGAAATCACAAAACTTCTACACGTAAAGACAGCAACTCCAAAAATAGGCAAAGTGGGTCTTCTTTGTTCTTCCCCGTCCTAAAGATTCATATACATCCAATTTGGATATTGCAGGGAAGCGCTGGGATTCTTAAGGCAAGAGAGAAAAATTGTACCTACATTATCCCATAAAAATTTATTCAATAAAACTTAAGACTTTGTTTGGGAGGGGTGCGCCAGGCCCGTGCTTTAGTGCAACGCATGGGCGACGCCTGAGAGGCCCAGTAGCAAGCTACCGTAATGGACTCTCCCCCTAAAAAAATTAATTTAATATCATGTGGCCCGATGGGCCACGTATCAGATATTAAACTGATAAGAACAGATACTACACTTGATCTTAGCCAAAAGGCCGAGAAAGGTATGATTTGTTTTGTTGCTTGCTTCTCCTTTTATAGCTTGCCTCTGCGTTGCTCTTGTGTTGCCTATCCGGTGTGGGACACGAAAATTAAAGAAACAAACCAAGCTCTATTTGCTCGCAGCTCGCAAGGCTCAACAGTCAACATCCTTATGTCCTATGCGTGGCTGTATAGTGTAGACTTGCTTGAGGCTAATCCAAAATGGGCCACACAATCGGCTTTAGCTTCACTGATTTTTGCTCTACCAAAACTATAACACTCTTATCGTGTGTGTATATATATATATATAAAGATCTTTTGGAAGTCTCCCATTAGGGTGAAAATTCTATGGAGGACTTTTACTCTATTTATAGAGTCTTGATATAACTCTTGGTGAAAAGTTATATTTTATCACTTATCATAACCTCCATGAAAGTTATTTACCTTTCGTGAGAATAATTATATTTGGAGATGACCACACTAATTATAGTGTGATCATCCTTAAATCATCATCTTTCACTTGATCACACTATAACACCTAGTAGGTAACTTAGTTGAACATTATCACTTTAGTACCAATGATTTTTCCATATGTCAAATCTTATATGTAGAGACTATATATCAACGTCAGATTATGACAATTCTTAGTGTGTCTACGATTTTGTCATCTTATCTGACCGCACCTTTTACCGTATACTTTTTTATTGATTGTATATTAGGATGACTTAATTTCGCTATCTACCAAACGAATGACATCAATTCTCTGTGATTGGGAACATTGTTCAAACCCATTCGACAATTGACAATTTCAGCCGTACTCAAAACTATGTGTTGACTTGCACCAATCTTTCAATCAAAGTACAAAAAACAACTATTTATAAGGTTTTCCTTGATACACCTTATCAACGTCTTTTACATTTTTAGAGCATGGATATTACTCATATTTAACATAATGACACTTCATGAACTTTACATTTATGTGAGCTATAATATCCATATCTCGTTAGTGTCTTCTGTCTTTGACTTTGCACAACGATCCTCACAATCCTTAAACGATGTGGACCCCTCAAACACCTGTCACTTGAAATCTCTAATTGTGAAAATTTTGGTACTGTGAACTCCACTTCCTTATGTTGCTTATGTGACAACCAACATGGTCAAATAAACCTCTGATTTGCATTCCTTTGGCCTTGGTTGGAAGATTCTCCTCTTTCCCAATATATACATATATATATATATATATTGAAAATTGTGGCTTGAAAACCATGTAGTACTCTTTCCCTTCAAATTATATTTCCAATTGCTTTGGAATGGACCAAATCAGGGCTGAAAATGAGTGAAAACAGGTTGAAACCCCACTTTGGGGCTAAATCAACCGATTCAAGCAGTTCAGATGGACTGGACTAATTCAAACCGGGCCCACTAGAGGAGGCGACTCCGGCAGATGGGAGCTCCACACGCAGCTCGGCTGGTGCGGGTTGGCTGTGACATGCAATTTGGGTCTCGAGTCCAGGCTTGGTCTCAAGCTGGGTAGCGGGTCAAGCCTTGGCCCGTTAACCGTTGACTGGACTTGGGATTGGGCTTGGCCATTGACCGTTGACTAAACTTGGGCTTGGGTCCTTGCTTTTTTGGCTTGGGCTCTCAAAACAAATTTGTGGACCATATGTTTCCATTTTGGCCCGGTTCGGTTTGGAGATTGGGTTGGGTATTAGTTTGCCGAAACAACATCAACTTGTTTCTTTCTTGCTTGCTCAAGAGTCCGCAGAGCGGCATCATTTCATATCTTGGGTCACAGGCGAAACGGCGTCATCTCTGGGGCCTTCAAGGGCACGATATTATTATTCCCATAGAAGGTAAATAACTTCTATTGAGATATGATAAGTGATAAGATATTAACTCTTCACCAAGAGTTATATTAAGACTCTATAAACAGAGTACGTTACATTCTACAATTTTCTCTGACTTTTGTCACTTTGTCCTCCATAGGATTTCCACCCTAATGGGAGACTTCCAAAAGATCCTTAATTACGTATATAGATTTCTACATTGGTATCAGAGTCAGGTTATGGATCAAGACAAAAACAAAAAATTCAAAGCAATCTAGGAATGATATGCAGAGAATTTTGCATACCATCAACATACAAGTTTTAGGTTTGGCTTCTTCTATAGCTTTTTACAATTTGCATCAATTGGTTTCTAATCCTGAAGAAAAACTTATTAAAATTACTGTGGGTGGATTGCAATACACTGGAAACATTGAAACATTGAAGAGATGTTACATGTTGGAAGAGAAATATTGGAAAATTTTCTTTTCTTCTCCATCAGAGGCATCTTCTTCAATCCATTTTCTCCCAAATCAAAGGAAAACTACTCTTCCTTCGAGTTTTCAAGTTGTTGGTGAATCATCCCCAACCAAAGATACGATTTTTGGATCATTAGAGGAAGGGGATAATTCTAGGGCTAGAGAATCTAAGTTTTGGGTGAAAAAACTGCAATTTTTCATTGTTTTGAGAGTCCAAACGGAGAAGATAACCCCATTGGTCAAAACTGCGTCGTTTTGACCAGCAAGGGGGCTAAAATCGTGCCCCTGAAGCCCCCATAAACTGCGTTGTTTTGCCTGTGACCCGGGATACGGAACGATGCCATATCGACGTCGCTCTGCAGACTCTTGAGCAAGCAAGAAAGAAACGATACGACATCATTTTGGACCAACCCAAATACAACATGGTTTCAGCAAACTAATATCTGGCCCAATCTCCAACCCGAACTGGCCCAAAGTGGAAACATACGGCCCACAAATCTGTTATGAGAGTCCAAACCCAAAAGGCAAGGGATCAAGCACAAGTTCAGTCAACGGTCAATGGCCAAGCCCAGTCCCAAGTCCAATCAACGGTCAATGGCTTCCTCCTCCTAATCAAACTCCTAAGAGCATCTCCGCCAAATTAGCAAAAAGACTAATAATAGCTAAAAGTAGCTATTTTGAACACTTTTTGGCCTTTCAGCAATTTATTGATATTCATTATAGCACAGTGTTCAATTTTTTTCACTCTCTCTCTCTCCCTCTTCCTCAATGCTTAGCGAGTAAGCATGCATCTTTCTCTAATTCTCTTCATCATCCTCGGCATCAAAGAGAAGGTAGGACTGTATTTGTGAACCAGCTCGTGAAAGAGAACAACCATCTTTATATTCATATCATGATTTACAGTGCTGGCATTGTTTTGGTGGAGAAATTTGGTTGAAAACTCCCATCTCTCTTCCCTGAGAAATTTTGTCTTCTCTGTTTTGCTAAAAACCCCCTCTCTTCCCTAATAATCGTGGTGGAGAATAGTGAGAGAGGAGGAGAGAGGCAAGAGAGAGAGAGAGAAGAAGAAGAAGAAGAAGAGTGTTTAAGAGAAGATTTTTATTTTTTGTTTTTAAACTTTGAATCCTTTCGGCTGAAACCCACATCTCTCTTCCATGAGAATTGTGGTGGAGAATCATGAGAGATGAGGAGACATACGAGAGAGAGGAAAAGTGTTTAAGAAAAGAATAAAAAAATAATATTTTAATAAAATAGATAAAATAATAGAGAATCTGGTGCAATGTGTATACAAAAATCAGTAGTTAAAGTAGAGAATTATTCTCTACTTTTTCACTAGCTACTTTACCTAATATTGCTGAAGAGGCTCACAACCCCATGAACCTCCCTTTCCACAACCCTCTTGTGAATCAACAAAAAACCCCATCTCATAAATCACAAAACTTTTCCAAGTAAAGACAGCAACAAAACTCCCTCCAAACATGGGTAAAGTGAGACTTTTTTATTCTTCCGGATCTTAAAGATTTAGGAGAAAGTCTACATACTCCCCTCAAACTACTACTTAATTGACAACGCCTCCCTCCCACACACACCAAAACTTCACTAAACTCCCGAACTACCAAAATCGTCCATATTCTCCTTAACGACCTAAATTACCCTTAAAATAAAAACAAAATACTAAACTTAGAAAAAAAACCTAAAAAAATAACAACAACAAAATCTAAGTAGTGGCCAAATATATAAAAAAAACAAAATAAAAATAAAATTTATAAGAACAAATTAAAAAAATTCCCTTGATTTTATAAAATTGAAATTTTCGCTCTTTAATTTTTGTTTTATAATTTTTTTAATAAAAAAATTTTGTAAAAATCATTTTTTTTAAATGTAACTTCTGTTTAAAAAAATTCGTTTTTAGAAAAAATTAAAAAAATATATATTATTTTAAATTAAAATTTTTACATTTTTAAAAAATTAATTAATCTTTTTTAATTTATAGGGGTATTTTTGTCTCATTGAAAAATCTATAAGGGCATTTTTATCTTTTTGTTAGTTTTGGAGGTACATTGATAATGTTTTGGTAATTTGAGAGAGACATTGTTTTGGGGAGAACATTGGGTGGAAGGGTATGACATTGTCAATTGGATAGTAGTTTGAAAAAGGTATGACATTATCAATTAAGTGGTGATTTAAGGGAGTATTAGTTTGAAAGAGTATGTAAACTTTACTCAAAATTTAATATTCTAGCAAAGAAAATCCAAGACAACAGCAAAATATTGTAATCACGTGCCTTGATACATCAAACAAGTTACAAGCCCAATAAATGTTCAAGCAAATAATATATTTGAGCCCATTAGGTAATCCAATAAAACTTAAAGACTTGGTTTGGGAGGGGTGCGCCAGGCCCGTGCTTTAGTGCAACGCATGGGCGACGCCTGAGAGGCCCAGTAGCAAGCTACTGTGATGGACTCTCCCCCTACAAAGATTAATTTAATATCATGTGGCCCATTGGGCCACGTATCAGATATTAAACTGATAAGAACAGATACTACACTTGATCTTAGCCAAAAGGCCGAGAAAGGTATGATTTGCTTTGTGGCTTGCTTCTCCTTTTATGGCTTGCCTCTGCATCGCGCTTGTGTTGCCTATCCGGTGTGGGGCACGAAAACTAAAGAAACAAACCAAGCAATTTGTGCGCAACTTGCAAGGCTCATTGGCTTTGTGTAGCCCTCATTGGCTTGCTGCCTTTCATAGCCTAAGAACTGGGAATGATGCTTTTACCATTTAAGTTATGATTTGCAGGCACAAAGAAATAAACTCAAGTTTCCAGAACACACAGAAATAAACTCAGTTTCCAGACAAGAAAACATAGTACAGTGATTACAATACAGGCATGTATCAAGATGAACAATAATAATATATGAAGTATAGCATTTCACAGCAGATAATATAACAGTTGTGAAAGCACTTGCCAGAAACTCATAAAATCCAGTCAGTGTCTCCCAATAATCTTGAGTTTTACAAAACTGGTTGATCCAATATAATTGAGCTTTTGAATTTACAAACTCTAAAAATGATTTTCACCAACTTCACAAAATGGTTTGCTCGCCTAATTCCTGACCTGCCATCCCCTCCCTCAATACCCTCTCAAAGAATTCCTCCAATGTGTCCTTCCCATAGCTAGGCGTTTTCTCAGCACTGTATTCTCCTGTTTCAGGATCCAAAGCCAGCATGCTCTCAGCTGCATAATACCTTCCGATTTTCCCAAACTCAGCAGCATCTTCCATGGAAGGAAAAATTTTAACCAGGAAATCAAGAACCCCAATAGCAAAATCCATTATCCCAATTGGGACTTTCAAGAAATTGGGTTCCCTCCCCAAGAGTCTAAACAAAATCTCCCCTTGTTCCAAAGGTGTCAACGCCTTCCCCGGTCCGCCAATCGGCAAAACCTGGTTAATCTTATCCTCACTCAACACACAATCTGCAATAAAGGATGCCAAATCTGGCTCGCTAATCGGCTTACAAGCACACAATTTCCCATCACCAAACATTACATAAGGCTTCCCATCTTTCACCAACTCAACCTGACCCCCCAAGCTTTTGAAGAATGCAGTTGGCCTCACAATACTGTAAGTGAACAGATTATCCTCTTCAGCTTCTTTCATCAATTCAGCCTCGAGTTTAAGCTTGGCGCGCTGAAATTCAAGAAGGGGCTTCTGCACACATATTGCAGAAAGCAACACAAAATGAGAAGCCCCACGATTCCTGCCGGCAACAAGACTATTCCTTGTTGCCTCATAATCAATCTTCCATGAATCCTTTACACCACCAGAGCGGCTAGCAAGGCATGAGACTACAACATCAACAGAAACCCCTAAACTTTCCAGGGATTTCTCCAAAGAATCCAAATGGGTCACGTCTGAAAAGCACACACTGGCTCCCTTCAACTGATTCGAACTCTCTTCCTTGCTATTTCTACCTCTAATCCCACTCTTTTCTCTAGCAATGGCTATAACATTGAACCCTCTACTAACCAACTCTTTAACCACAAATTTTCCAATATACCCAGTTGACCCCACTACCAGGACGTTGATATCTTTTGGGTTTTTGTTTCTGAAGGAAGATGGGGCGGCTTCAACAGCAGGGGCTGCTGAACATGTAATGGGTTTGAGTCTTTGAATGCTATATTTAAAGGGTTGGGATAATTTCAGAGATGAAGATGTTAGAGCATTAGGGATAGAGCTTACCTGAATCTGATTGATGAATTGAGAAGATAAACAACGTGTTGAGAAGCTTTGATTGTTTGGGAGAGAATGAAGAGTGACTAATGAATTGGAAGAGAAACAAAGGGACATTTTTCGAGTTCAGGGATGCAGAGGAGAGAGCCAGATGCCTGTATTTTTTGCGGGGTGTGTTACAGGAAGAGAAAACCAGGTTGTGAGGTAGAAATTGTGGGAGAGTGGTCGTCCATGGTTGTTTGTGTGCTTTTCTATCAGAGTAAAATCCAAATGATAGGTGGATATGAGAGTTCGAGAGTGATGAGATGACGTGTAACTGCTGAGAATTGGAATATATCAGTTTACTCCCTAAGGTATCTACTATTTTCACTGACCACCCCTTTCATTTCTTTAATTTGTGGGGACAGGGCTGAATGTATTGAAATGTAATGAAAAATAGATTGCTATAACCCATTAGAATCATATCATTCATTTTTTTCTTACCAAATATTAGAGAAAGTCCAAACCCCGTTCTCCTGTCCTTCTTCCATTCAATTTAAAAAAATTTTAATCTATTACATCTGTAGAACTCACATGATTGAAGGTGTAAATACTATAAACTGATATACCTTCCGCCAGAACTCTCACGCCATGTAGCAATTTTCACCAATAAACTTTTTTCTAGTTAATTTTCTAGATAGGAGACTAATGTCCAAGCGGCCAAAATTCAGCAAATCTCGTTGCTGCCTTCAAGTTAAGGTCTGCTGGTGAAACAAGAAGAACAAACTAAAAAAAGCTCATCAAATCAAGAAGATTATCTAACATTATAGCAGAGGCCTTGCCTCTTGATGTACAAATAATACATATCACATGTACACAAAGAACCAATTATACATAGGGTGCATAGTACACAGATTTATGGCAATGATAAATGTATACACATAAATATACATATACACTAAAATTACAGAAATATCATCATCACAAGGACAACAGGAAACAAATGTTATATACAATAAATTGTTTTGGGCATTGCCTAATCCTGTCCTTGTGCACTTTGGCATGACCAAGGAGTGCTTGTGGGATCAGCAACAGAGATCTGAACTTGAAGAACCTCATGAATGGCTCCTCGCTGAAGCACTAAAAGAACTTCCTGTTCTTTGGCCAATGCAAGCTCTGCCAGAGAGACCCAACGAGAATGAGACTCATCCCGCATGCGAAAGCCATAAAACAATCGGCCAAGCTTCCACCATTTGACGCACACTCGGCGCTCTGAAATCTTGCAACTTTGAAGTGCTTCAATGACATCCTCATTCTGCCAATTATGATTTTAACAAACCACATCAATACATCATATATTCTACAAATCCCAACTAGCAAAATCCAAATCAGGATCCGGCTCATCTATAGCCAAAGCTAGAAATGGTGAAACACATAACAAGAAAACTACTCGGAGATTGAAGCACAGATAGATGATGGTAGAAATGCAGGATTTAGCTTTAACATGCATATTAACAAGCATGTACAACAAGTATGATAAGTGACTGACCTGCTTGGCTTCTTTTGGGTCATTGGTTTCTAGCAATAAATTAATAAAAGAGGGAATTAAGCCCATAACTAAAACAAATTATCTACTGTAACATCCCATAAAATTACAAGTTATATCCAAAGCTCCAGATGGAGTTAAGTTTGGTCCATGTTCACCAATCCATCTTCAAGCTTTGGTTTTTAGGGTTTGCTAACTTAAACTCGTTAAAAGCCTGGTCAAGCCTCTCCCCTCCATCCTACTCGAAAATTGACATTAGTTAAAAGAAAAACTTCTACTGAAACCAACCAACAGTAATAACCATGAATCCTTTTTTTCTTTTTCTTTTTTTTTTATCAATCACCTGAGAATCCAGTGTATATTTTAGGATAATTTACTACCAATGCAATCATAACAGCCTAGATAAGCAAAAAGGTCAGTAGGGGTTCCCACGAAATGTGAAGCAATGCTAACATACAAGTTATACACACAATATTTTATCCCGCCGTCTCATTATGGAACACCCAACTAAATAGAGCAAGAAATAAGCAAGTTCTCATAAGTTATATGACACGTCTCTACTTCTACTCTAGTTCCTACAAGACATACCATTGGTCACCAATGGCTTGCTGAGTAGATTCTGAATCCAAATATTTTTAGGCAAAAATGCTGGCATGACTTTTTTATCAAATCACTCTAAGGTTTAAATTTTATTAATTACTCCATAAGGTTCCAATTGTTATCAAATAGATACTTCCATCCACCTTTCGTTAATTCTCTAACAGTCTTGCCACGTAATACCCAATCAGAAGGTGAAACGTGTCCCCTTTAAATTATCAAATATATATATAAAAAACAGAGGTTGGGGTGGCCGCTCGAGCCACCCCCACCTTCCGATTTCTTTTATTATTATTATTATATATTTTTGTATTTTTTGGTATTTTAAGGGAACACATGTCACCTTCTAATTGGGTATGATGTGGCAGTACTGTTAGAAATTTAATGAAAAGTTGGTGGAATGATTTATTTGATGACAATTAGAACCTTAGGGAGTAAATCAATAAAAGTTAAGCACGGCATATTGATTTGATAAAAAGTCATATCTCAAGGACCCATGGAGCATTTTTCCCATATTTTTATAACCTATAGAAATAAAGTTGAATTCTCTTTCTATTCTTTAGATTACCAGATGTTCACGTATTGGAAAACAAAAATACTTTTAATAGACAGAAATTAAACAATCCAGAGGAAGGAGGGCCAAGAAGTAAATACCGGCACTTCAAGCCAACTTAAGCAGTAATGCAAGCCAACCAAGTTAAGCAGCACATTACACTTCGGTTTGAAAATGAACATTTGGACATCCTTGAACCCAACCTGCATGGTGGACAATTCTTCAATTGCTTTCAGATAGTCCCCGACCTCAAGTGATTCATTCGGAAAGCATTTTTCTACAAACTTGGTTACTGCAGAAACCCTTCCTGCCATTTCTTTGTGCCTCTTTATGTAAAACCCCCTCCATCCCTGCAGTAGTCTTAACTTTAATACAAGACCATAACATTGCTCTAAACTACACAAAAACATGGGGCAGAGAGAGAGATAGTGGTCCTTGATTATCATTTAAAAAACGGGGCTAATCAGAAGGCTAATTTTTTTTTTCTTTTCACATAAACATGGATAGATGTATTATTCAGAAAGGAACCATGATCACTAAAAAGTTAAGAAATAGAGAGAAATAAACAATTTAGACACAAATAATTTCCTTTTGGATAGATATATACACTTGTGAGATTGAATATTTAAGTCTCACATAGAATAGTATCATTTAGAATGAAGCCACAATCACTAAAAATTCTTTTAAAAAAAATAGAGAAATCAATAAATTTTTAGACATGAAAACTCCAATGTGAGGATGAGTGTTTAAATCTTATAAAGAATAGCAGTCAAAAGAGTGGTTGGTTGATATACATAGCATGTGTGAGTATAAGAGCTCACATAAAATAGAAGTCAAAACTGTGAGTGATTATCTATAGCATAATTTGGTCCAAATCCATAACAAGTTTTTGACTTGAGCAATATCCCAACATGTTAAATTTATCATTAGAATACCTTGAGCTCTCCATTAGAGACGATAGTGAAGTACAACATGATAGATAACAATAATGATAATCTCTTTCAAAGTTGGATATAGCAAAGAATCTAGCCAATATGGTGGTTGTAACACCCTAGAAAAAATGTTAGTTACGTCTACGTTATCACTCCAAAAAGACTAGCCAATTTAGAGCTCCTTATAATCACTTATAAAGCGTAGTCCTGCTTAATAAGGAACTAATGTAACAGAAAGGCCATTTTGAAACAAAATAGTAGTTTAAGTTAGTTAAGTATCACAAATGGTAGTTTTGCGCAAGTCCGAATGAGAATTAGTTTATTGAAATAAGTGTATTTTCCCAATAAGATTATATTACCCACTCACTTGTATAATTACCATCCCGTGTGGAACTTAACTACTTTTCATTCACAGGTACATGCTCCGACAAACTTGAACCTAGAAAGGCTCAAAACTATAGAGGAAGACTAACAACCTTATTAACAGGACAACTTGGGATACAACAAAACAAACAGACATACAGTAGTGAAGCAATAAATAACAAATTACACTAAGGTGGATAAACCTTGGAGATTGGGGCTTTGGTGGGAGTAGACGAAGAAGACTCGTCGAACAGAGTCAGAGACGTCCATCTTTCCTTTACCAGAGACTCCCATATGCACTCAGAACCGCACAACGACCTCCAGAACCGAGAGCAACTACCCAAGGCACAGACATCCGGTACCTTTTGAAAGACAAAAATCAAATGATTATATTTCAAAGACAGAACAAAGAATGAAATTATCAAAAAATGAACCTCAAGTAATGAAGCAATTTTCAGGGCAATATCGTCCGGGAGCGAGCTCTGGGTACCCTCCGATTGCTCCATGGTTTTGCCTCAGGCGGTAATTGGAAAATTTGAGAAGGAGCAGGAATATACGATCGTCTAAGCTTGTGTGACCCTTGTCAAACACCGGGAAAAACTCCTCTCAACTTGTGATCTTCTACGTTTGCTTCAAACTATTGGGAACTTTTTGTTTGAATTGGATTGTAAAATTGTTTCAAATCTTCAGAGACGATCTTGATTTACTCGGCGGAGGCAGAGATATCTTCGACGGCAAAATCTAAAGCTTATAAAAAAGCTTCAAAATTCCCTCTCTCTCTCTCTCTCTCTCTCTCTCTCTGTGTGATGCATCACTGAAGGCAGATGTTAAAATCGTGTAGGGACTGTAACGAGTGAAGCCCCTCAATTTTCGGCAAACCACCATATGGGTCCACCCCTTTGGACACGTCTAGGGGTTCCACCAGGCACCAACTACAGATGGTCAAAAGGTGGACCGACGACCAATATGTTTTTTTTTTGTTTTTTGTTTTTTTTATTTGCACTATAATTAGAGCTACTATATAATATATTAATAAATTCTGTCAACTTTTATAATAGTAGGAATTAATATATATATATATACACCTAGAGAGTCACTAATCATTTTTTTTTCAAGCTAATTGACTTATTTGTCAACATCTTAAACCGTATGGACCAAAAATGCATTTATTCTTCTGAATAATGATATATAACTGTTAAGTGCCTAACTGTTTTTTAAGGCAGTTATAAATAAATCATTAATCGCTAATAGTTAACCATATATATATATATATATATATATATATGAGACGAAGTTGTTTTTATGTTTAAATATATAAAAATCTAGAAATGATGTTATAGTAAGGTATTACCCACGTTGTTTTTGTTTATTTTATTTTTTAAAATTATTTATTTTAAAAAGTGGTTAAATAACCACTAACAACCGGTTAATCGCCCAAACGATTAGCAAATTTTACTAATCGCTTAAACGGTTATAGTTAGTAGTTTTAGTTGGTAACCGTTAATGCATTTTTACCCTTAAGCTGATGTGACAATACCCATTGATCAAAATTGCTAATTGTATTTGTCTTTTCACCCGTAAGTTAGATGTAGATTGACCCCCCCTTTTTTTTTTTTTATTTGTAACATGGGCTGATGTGAACTTGTTCAAAAAATAATTAAGATGGATGAACACTAAGTGAGATGGGTGAGATGAGAGTGTTCTATGTAACCTTACAATTTTTTTTATTTTTTAACATGGGCTGATGTGAACTTGTTCAAAAAAAAAAAAATTTAAGATGGATGAACACTTCTACATCAACTAAGTGAGATGGGGTGAAATGGGAGTGTATTATGTAACCTTACAATTTTTAAATATATATATATATATTTTTTTAAATGATACACATTCTCAAATCCACACTTTTAAGTGCACATTTCGCGATATGACCATAAAAATAATAACTATTAAATTTTAAATAAATATTATAAATTATAAATATAATAATAATTTTTAGGGTTAAATACCTTATTGCTTCTTGTAGTCTAACTTATTTATTTTTTATCCTCTATGGTTTATTTTTTATTACATGAGGTACCTCTGGTTTGCCTAAAAACGGAGATAGTACCTCTGTCAAAATTTTGTCCAAAATTTAACGGAACACTCCATCAGCACTAATAAATAATTGACACGTGTCCTTATAATTAATTTTTAAAAAAATAATTTTTAAAAATTAAAAACATTAAAAATTTGGAGGTCGCTCTTAGCCATTTGGCCCATTTGGCAGGAATGGGGGTGGCTTGCCACCCCCATTGGCCAATTGGGGGTGGCTCGGGAGCCAAAGGGGATGGCTCGCCCACCCCCATAAAGCCAAGAGCCACCCCCAAACTGGCCATTTGGGGGTGGCTAAGGAGCCAACAAATTATTTTTTAAAATTAATTAAATATAATTTTAAAATTTTTAATTAAAAAAATATTTTTTTAAAATTAATTATAGGGACACATGTCAATTATTTATTGGTGTTGACGTGGTGTTTTGTCAAATTTTGGACGGAATTTTGATGAAGGAACTATCTTTGTCTTTAGGCAAAGTAGAGGACCTTATGTGATAAAAAGTAAACTCTAAGAGCATTCCCAATAGAGGAGTTATGCAAAATGACTATTCAAAACTTATTTTATCTAGTTTAGCTAATGAATTTTTAAATGCCTCTTACATCCGATTAGCTATATTTTCATCTATATCATTTAAATATATATTTTTTTTAATTTTTTTTATAAGGATTGTATTTTTCTTAAATATCATATTTTTTTAACTTTTTGGAAAAAAGAGATGTAGAGAAAGAAATAGTAGGAGAAATTTTTAAGAAAAGAGAGACGTGGAAGAGAAATAGCATGACAAAATTTTGGGAAAAGAAAAAATAAGTGAGATAAACAATTAAAAAAAAAAATGAAATGGCTCATGACAAAAGTACTATTATATGTAGCATTTTTTTTTTGCTAATTTAATAAAATATATATTTGTTTTTTTTTGGCTAATTCAATAAAAAAGATTTTTAATAAATTTGATTAGCTATTTTAATAAATAGAATGTTCTAAGAGTAAAAAAATAAATAAATAAAGAAGTTAAACCATGTCCGTGAAATTTAGAGGGACGCGCATTTGTCTTTCCCATTTTTTTTTTATTTTGTACGCGCGCAGTTGCTGTCATATCAACTAAAAGTCGTTGCCTTTATAACTCTGTGTCCCAAAAAAAAAAACTTAAAAAAAGAAAAAAGAACAATCATAGAGGTTCAGAAATTCCATTTTTTTTTTCTTCTTCTCCGCCATTTCAAACTCTATCTCCGATCAGGTCCTTCCACTCTCTCCTTTTTTTTTTTTTTAAAAAAAATTCTTTTTAAATAACTTTTTCAAAATTTTTTGGTTCGTATGGATTAATTAGTTTCTGTAATTTCAGATGATGCGAATTTTTTGCTTCTGAGACATTGATGAGTTAAAAGGTACGGAATTGTCGGTTAAGGTCTTGGAAAAACAGAAAAAGGAGTTTGTTTGGGAAGATTCGACTTCTCTGAGGTTTCTGTGATGGAAGGCCAACTCGTGGGCACTGAGATTCATGGATTCCATACATTGCATGGTACGGACATAAATTCTAGTTTTTTTTTCTTCTTTTATTTTTATTTTTTTAAAATAATGTTTGAAATGCATTTCTTGAAGTGATTTTCCTGTTTACTAAAAGTAATACCACTTTTTAGTGATTTTTATGATCGAAATTTCTGTTGATTAAAGGTAGGAAAAGCACTTTCAAGTTGCTGATTAGGCAGTGGCTTGAATTGCTTAGGGTTTATGAGCAAGAATACTACTTTTTCAGTGTTTTTGTGCTTGGTTTTTTGTGGCTTTCTCCTGTATTTTTTTTAAACAAAGGGTTTCTTTTATATGGGAAATTGCAGGTTGCTTCGTCTGCTTTGATATAAAATTTTCCAATAGTTATAAGAGCAGAGTTTGGATATAAAAGGATATAATTTACAGAATTTTATAATTCAAGATGATTTTCTTTCACCAAGGTTTACTAGAATTGATTCATTGACAAATTTAAGCATGGTGTAGACATTTAAGGAAAAGAAGAAGAAAAAAGGTCGGGGAGAAAAGGTCAGAAAAAATTTGCTGCAGAAAATTAATTTTATTGCTAAGGATCATTTATTTTAATGGATAGTTAACGTGTACAGTTTGACAAAATTATATACGGTTTATTCATGTCTTTCTTTGAGTACTTGTTGTGACTTTGAGTGTGGCTATTGATTTCTTTATTAGCTTTTGTGAAAAATATATTTGGGGTGTGAGTTTTGTGCCTTTTGTTTACTTTCGTGCCTTTTGTTTTTATGGTGCCTTGTTTTATGGACAGATTTGGATTTTGGGAATATTATGGAAGAAGCCAGAACAAGATGGCTCCGCCCAAATGAAATTCTTGCAATTCTCTGTAATTACAAGTATTTCGTCATCAGTGTCAAGCCGGTGAACTTGCCTAAAAGTAATTACCTATTTCTATTAATTGTAACATGATTGGTATCACTGTTTACTATTTAGGACGCCATTAGAAGCATCTGCAAGTAACATTGCATATGACTTCATTCATATGGAATGTCATTAAGTGCTTAAAACTAATACAGAATGGTTATGGGTTTATTGCGCTTATATATTGCAATTGAAAAGCAAGAGGCATATTTCTTGCTTGGGTTTGATGAAATTTATCTATGTTTTACAAACCTTTTTTAACTGATAGGTATACAATATCAATTACTCCTAATATTGTTATATTGTCTATTTTGGCCATTAATTTAACAGGTGGCACTATCATATTGTTTGACCGTAAGATGCTTAGGAACTTCCGGAAGGATGGTCATAACTGGAAGAAAAAAAAGGACGGGAAGACTGTCAAAGAAGCCCATGAACACTTAAAAGTGAGGTTATCCCAATTTCTGAGATGTTTTTAGTAGTGTCAACTTATATATATGCAACTCATGGTACCTTTGTGAGTGATAGTGTTTCTACAATATGCATTTCTTGATACAAGCAAACAATATATACACATATGTATCATTCTGTGTATATATATATATATATACCCCTTGGAGCTCAATTTAATGTTTCTCCTTTTTGTGCTTGTTTAATACTTGTTTGTTCCAAAGAATGTTACTTGCAACATATCTTGGGCTATTCTTATCACCTGAGTATGAATATAATGATATTGCGGCTTAATTTGCTGTAGTATGAGCTCCAATGTTTCTGGTGTCAATTTGATTATTATGTATGGACAATTCATAGTTAAGGTTATATAGATTTTATTAGGTTTGAAAAGGTTATTTTCATTTGAGAAATTCTGTTTTGATGAGGTTTGCTTTGCTTGTCGTTTGTTTCATGGTTCAGGTTGGTAATGAAGAAAGGATCCATGTGTACTATGCACATGGCCAAGATAACCCAACCTTTGTTCGCAGATGTTACTGGCTTCTTGACAAGTATGCAATGGCTAAGCTTTATATGGATCTTTAAGTCCACCAACTTATTAGCTATATCTTATCAATATAGAAAGATAATTTTTTGTTAAAACTTCACTTAACCCCCCCTAAACTTTCATTACTTTTGCAATCAACCCCCCTAAAATTCAAAAACTTGTAATTTAGTGTATCGAACTTTAAAAAGTTTGTAATGTCGCCTCCAGTTAGGATTTTCTATTAAATCCTAACGGAGGCATTGGAAATTCCCAAAATATCATTCTTCTTTCTAAAAAATTGTTTAATTAAGGTAATTTTGTAATTTTAAAATTTTAGAGGGATATAAAGGTTATTTCACCCTTTTGCCATCTGATTCAACCCCAAGACCTAACGGGAGGGGTGATAGTACAAATTTTTAGAATTTGATATACTAAATTGAGAGTTTTGAACTTTAGGGGGTGATTGCAAAAACAATGAAAGTTCAGGGGGGTTAAGTGAAGTTTTCCCTAATTTTTTTCATATGTAATATTATCTGAGATTTTGTTTCGTAATTTTTTAATTTTTTAATTTAATTTAATTTATTTATTTATTTTTTTTTTTCAGGAGCCTAGAACACATAGTCCTTGTTCATTATCGTGAAACACAGGAGGTCAGCACTATCATTGTTCATGCCCTTCACCCTTTAAGTTTCTTTTTTGCCATTTTTGCTTTGGTGCCTATAAAGAACTTGATGTTCTAACCTTATAGTGGGCTGCGGGTGACTTTTATGATACAGCTGCAGGGATCTCCTGGGACACCTGTCAATTCAAATTCTAGTTCTGTTTCCGACCCATCTGCTCCTTGGTTTTCATCTGAAGAACATGATTCTGGCACTAATCATGCATATAATGCTCGCGAGAAAGAAATTTTAGGTTATATTAGTTGAATTTTCTGTACATTGAATTCTGAAATGTTTTCATAGTGAAGTGGCTTGTTTTGTTTTCAGTAATCTATACTTGTTATTTTGAGTTTAGAGAAGGTTAGAAGAAAATTCATTCTTCATTTAATATTGTAGTTATTCTCATTATGTTAGATAATCAGTGCCAGGAAAACAAATATAGTTAAACAACTATAATGTTATCAATTCTCTAATTATGCCTTTTTCTTAAAATTGACATGCAATATTCTCACCCTCTGATTTTTGGAGAATCACCAGGTCCTGGTGACAATGTAACTGCCCAGAATCATGAACTGAGGCTTCGTGAGATTAATACACTCGAATGGCATGAGCTCCTGCTGACAAATGATTCTAACAACGAAACAGCACCTACAGGAGGTAACTGAATAGATCCTATCTGCAGCAGAGCCAGTGGCTAGACAGAAAACACTCACTATGCTTTTTTCTTTCCTTCTTTCTGGCAGAGAAAGTTTCAAGCTTTGATCAATCAAACCAAATCGCAGTAAAGGGCTCATTACATGATGTAAGTAGGATCATACATAGTCTAGTATGCTTCCTACATCTTTTTATACTTTCATATAAGATTTTTTTTTAATAGCTGTAAGAATCTTTTCTTTCATCTCGAGTCCTTTTCTAGTCCTTCTGAGTATGCCTTTGATATGATGAATGCTGCGCCAAAAGTAAAAGGCTGCTTTTGAGTTGAGGCATCTTAATCTGCCTCAGTTTTTACCTTTCTTTTTTCTTCTAGTGAAGAAAATTTATTTTATGGTCTTAGTTGTCTGACATCGGTATCGTAAGAGTAGAGCAAGATTTTATGGCCATAGGGAGCGTGATTTTTTTAATCTTCTGGGTACTATTTATTGCTAACATTGATTCGAATAAGTTTAACTGCTTATTTTGCGCAATATAGGTGTTTAGAGGCTTTGCAGTGCCAAGTTGCTGGCAGCAGGCTTCATTTGTGATGTTTCATCACTTCTTTTTTGTCTTGTGTTTTCTTGTTGTTTGTTGCTCAGAAGAATCCTAGAGTAACTTAAATTTACATGTGCAAGTGGAAGTGTCGGTAATTGTTTTTTGTCCGAGCTGCTTTCTCATGGCATTGTTATTTTCTTTCTACTTAGCATGCATGTTCTGTAATTTATTATGCCTGCAGACTGACTTTATGTATACCTCCTACACTTCTATGAGCCAACTAAGTTGCTACTGTCAATTGTACTGAATACCTCTCAATGTGAGGGTTTCTCATATTATATGGGAATTGTCTAGCTAATTACAGGCTGTATCTCAGCGATTACAGCAATCTAGGAGAACAAATAAGGCAACTAAAATCTACCTATTAATTACAAGATACGATAGCTATAATACAAAAATATACCATAACTAGAAAGACTAATTATGGCTAAATATATATATATATATATCATATCTGACTGACATCCCCTCTCAAATTGATGTTGGTCGATCAAGAAGCATCAATTTGCCCACAAGGAACTGATGACGCGGTCGTGTCATTGCCTTCGTGAATACGTCAGCTATCTGAAGATCAGTGGAAACATGAGGAAGAGATATAACACGAGTGTCCAAGGCTTCCCGAATAGAATGACAGTCTACCTCAATATGCTTCGTACGTTCATGGTAAACAGGATTAGCAGCTATTTGAATGACACTAGTATTATCTGCATGGAGAGGAGTAGAATCATATTGAGAAAAACCAAGCTCAGCCAGAAGCCCACGAAGCCAGACAATCTCAGAACAAGCAGCAAACATTGCTCGGTATTCGGATTCAATAGATGATTTAGAAACACGAGCTTGTTTCTTACTCTTCCAAGAAATCAAAGAATCACCAAGAAACATACACCAACCCGTGACAAACCGCCGAGTATCAGGACATCCGGCCCAATCCGCATCACTATAAGCAACAAGGCGAAGAGGAGAGCCGGTTGGAAAGAACAACCCACGGCTAGGTGACCCCCGAAGATAGCGAATGATACGGCGAACCGCAGCTAAATGAAGATGGCGTGGAGTTTGCATAAATTGGCTAACCTGCTGGACAGCGAAGGAAATATCAGGTCGAGTAATAGTCAAATAGTTCAAGTTGCCGACCAACTGTCGGAACATAGTAGGATCAAAAAGAAGATCACCCTCCTCATTGCGATATTTCACATTAACCTCCATAGGAATATCCACCGAAGAAGAATCCTGAAGACCAGCCAGGCGAATCAAGTCCTGGGTATATTTGTGTTGATTCAAGAATATACCTGAAGAATCGGTATGCACCTCCAACCCCAAAAAATACGTAAGAGGACTAAGGTCTTTCATATGAAAAGAAGCCTGAAGATTCTGCTTGAGATGGCCAATCAAACTGGAGTCAGTGCCAGTAATGACAATATCATCCACATACACAAGTAAAAGAACGAGACCAGTCGGAGTCTTGCAAAGAAACAAAGAGGAGTCATATTGGCTTTGGACAAAGGAGAAGCGAAGCAGCGTAAACCTGAATTTTTCAAACCATGCCCGGGGAACCTGTTTTAAGCCATAGAGAGACCGCTTTAACTTACACACAGCTGCAGATGGAGAAGAAAACAAACCCGGGGGAGGAGTCATGTAAATATCCTCTTTGAGATCACCATGAAGAAAAGCATTTTTGACATCCATCTGGTGAAGCGGCCAGCCTTGGGAGGCGGCAATAGAAATAACCGTACGCACTGTGGTCATCTTCGCTACCGGAGCAAATGTCTCCTCATAGTCTACCCCATATTCTTGTCTGTTCCCAAGAGCAACTAATCGTGCCTTATACCGATCCAGAGTCCCATCAGAGCGGAGCTTAATCGAGTAAACCCATTTACAACCGATGGCTTTAACATTAGAAGGACAAGGAACCACCTCCCATGTCTGATTGTCCTGGAGAGCCTGAAGTTCTTCATCCATCGCTTTTCGCCAACATTCATGTTTAACGGCCTCGGAAAAACATGTAGGGATGGAAATAGAAGACAAAGTAGCATTAAAAGAAGTGTGAGAAAAACCATACCGATCAGGAGGACGTGATACTCGGGCAGATCGTCGAGGACTAGGCTCAGGAGGTGTGGGAGAACTGATCGAACCTGTCTCGGATGACAAATCAATCTCCGGAGAAGTTGTCAGAACAGGTTCGGATGAAGGGTCAGTCTCGGGAAGGGGCAAAGTTGGTAGACGTCGAGTATACACATTTCCAGGTTTGAACCGTTCAGGGAGAGGAGTCAATTCATCAAAACATGGTAGAATACTAATTTCAGGCAATGACTCAACATGTGTAGAAAAGAAACATTGATTCTCAAAGAAAACAACATTACGAGATATACGAAATTTGTTAGAACAAGAATCATAGCAAACATAACCCTTGTGTGAAATACTATTAACCCATAAATGCACATTTAATAGATTGAGCAGAGAGTTTGTGACGTTCATGAGAAGGTAAATGAACAAAACAAACACATCCAAAAGTATGCAGATTAAGATAGCTAGGATGTTGATGATACAAACGATAGTAAGGAGAATCAAAATTCAAGACCTGAGAGGGCAATCTATTAATTAAGTAAACTGTAGTAGATAATGCCTCAACCCAAAATTTAGATGGAACGGATGACTCAAGCAATAAGGTGCGAACAACGTCCAAGAGATGTCGGTTCTTTCGTTCCGCCACCCCATTTTGCTGAGGAGTATAAGGACAAGAGCGCTGAGAGACAATTCCTTTGTGTTGTAAGAAATCATGAAATTCGTGGGACATGTATTCTCCACCAGAATCAGACCTCAAAATCTTAATACCTGTAGAAAATTGATTCTCAATATATGCTACAAAGGTCTTAAAAACAAACAGGACCTCAGATTTAGCCCGAAGAAAATAGACCCAAGTATAGCGATTGAAATCATCTATGAATGTCACAAAATATTTATATCGAGTATGAGAAATGACAGGAGAAATGCGCCATACATCACTATGCACAATATCAAAGCATTTTGTAGCACGACTACCATGAGAAGAAAAGGAAAGTGTCTTACTCTTACCAAGTTTGCAAACAGAACAGTCAAATGACAAATTTTTAGAAACTCGTTCTTTATTGCCTAACAAACCAGAATTTAACATATGAGACAAAATAACAGAGTTTAGATGACCCAAATGTTTGTGCCATACTTTGTTTGGAGTGTTAACTGTCATACAAGCCAAAGATAAACAACTAGGAATTGAAAAGTGCAGTGGAAATAGTCTGCCAACTTTAGGCCCCTTCGCGAGTATCTTCCCCGACACCTAATCCTACACAAGACAACCATCACGAGAGAAATGGACATCACAGTTTTTCTCAACTAACTGGCCAACTGAAATAAGATTATTAGAAAGTCCAGGAGACACATAAACATCTCGGAATGAAGGATTGATATCTCCTACTTCATTAATAGCTAAATGACTCCCATTAGCTACTTGAATATGAGATGAACCAAGATATAGACGAACATTGCAAAGAGTATCGGTCATATGATTGGATGCAGCAGAATCATTAAGCCAAGACTTATACGGAGTAGTACCATTACCTTGGAGCCCTAAGGCGGAAAAGGCTGACATAATCATTTGCTGGACCATTTCAGGAGTAAGAACAGACGATTTGGCCGCAGAAGAAGACGCTGAGGACATCACTGGAGCGGAAGAGGTGTTCATTGCAGCTTGATAGGCGGTAGCTTGGCGATTCTGAGGCCGAATGGGACATTCTTTGATAAAGTGGCCCTGTTTCTTACAGTAATTACAAGATTTCTTTGCACACTTGGCGGCAATATGACCATACTCCTTGCAGCTGAAACACTGGACCTTGCGCATATCCTTACTCTTCCCTTTCCCATAGGCTGCATAGGCTACTGGATTCGGGTTGGAATCTTGCTAGAACGTAGCCTGTGTGAGAAGACGCTGCTCCTCGCGAAGTAACTCTCCAAAACAAACATCCAAAGATGGAGAAGGATTCCGATTCATTAAATTTGAGCGAATAACCTCAAATTCAGAGCGCAATTTCATCAGGAATTGATCTCTCTTGCTTTGCTCATGAACCGCCTGAACAGCAGAGAGAGATGCAGCAGGTACCTTCGCATAAACCATATCAGAAAATTCTCCCCACAAATTTTGAAAACCAGAAAAATACTCCGGAATGGAGAGATTGGCTTGAGTGTAACTAGCAATCTCATATTTCAGCTGAAAACGAAGTGCGGTATTGTCCTGATGATAAACTTTCAACAAATACTCCCACATAGTCTTCGCAGTTTTATAGGGCCTCAGATTGAGCACAATAAGAGGATCAACAGACCCTAAGATCCAAGACATCACACGTGCATCCTTGACCTTCCACTTAGCCAACTCCTTAGTTTCCGTAGGAGCTGGATCACTACCGTCAATATGGCCCCACAACTCTTTTCCCGTAACAAATAATTGAAACTGGAATTCCCAAGCAGAATAATTTTTTCCAGTAAAACGAACCCCAAAAGCCTCGCTAGAAGACATGATGAAATAAGAAAATTAGAAATTAAAACACTTGATAAAGGAGTAACAGGCCCACCAGATCTGTTGGACAGCAAGCCCAAGTCCACACAAGTCAAACACCAATCAGCAACCCCAAACAGCACCAAAGCCCAAGCCCAGCAAGCCCAAAGTTACCAGCAACTCAGCAAGTCCAAGCCCAGCAAACAGCAATCAGCAACCCCAAACAGCAAGTCCAAACTAGCCAGCCCAGCAAGTCCAAGCCTAACAAAGCCCAAGCCCAAAAAACACAATTTCAGCAACCCAAACTAAACATCAACCCAAACCAACAGCACCACAAACAGAAAACCCGACAGCCCAAATCGCACAATTTCAGCAACCTAATTCGCCGATTAGCCCAACTCGCCGGAAACACCACGCCGATAACACCACCGATTGCCAAAAGCCCAACTCGCCGGAAACTCCACGCTCAGCGCACCACGCCGATAACACCACAGATTGCCGAAAGCCCACGTCTGCACAGAATCTGCCGACAACCACCACAGACCTTGCTGACAGCCGCCAAGGATTCTCCACAAACCAAGAAACTGCCGAATAGCAGTTTAGAACCCACTAGAATGATCGACAACTCCCTTGAAGTTATCGACCGCCACAAAAACAACAACCCAATCCCACCCCAAGCTTGACAATTCCTACGCCCCTCAACATGTAACTGAAAACAACCCTAATTTAGATGATGGCTTTGATACCATGTCAATTGTACTGAATACCTCTCAATGTGAGGGTTTCTCATATTATATAGGAATTGTCTAGCTAATTACAGGCTGTATCTCAGCGATTACAGCAATCTAGGAGAACAAATAAGGCAACTAAAATCTACCTATTAATTACAAGATACTATAGCTATAATACAAAAATATGCCACAACTAGAAAGACTAATTATGGCTAAATATATATATCATATCTGACTGACAGCTACGATGTTGTGTATGTTAGTTTTGGTTAAGTTACTTAAACTACCACTTTTTTGCTTCAGTTGTGATAATATTGGTGTAAGATAGTCAACCTTATGTTTATTTTCATTGCAGGGAGTGAATAATTTTTCAACTGTACTTTCTTCTTTTGGTAATTTAACGGAGCCAATTGCTAGGAGCGAGAACACTTATTCGAGTTTCACAGACAGTGTTCATGTCCAGACGCTGGGGGTTCAAATGAACACAAACATGCTTAGAGGGGATTCTATTACCATGGGCGCCTGTGATTCCTTGGACATTCCAGTCAATAGTGGATTGGAAAGCCAGGACAGTTTTGGAAGGTGGATGACCCACATCATGGCTGACTCGCCAGGTTCAGTGGATGATGCAGTGCTTGAATCCTCAATTCCTTTCGGTCATGAATCATCTGTCTCTAAAGCCCTGGATCATCATAAATCTCCCATTCCAGAGCAAATATTTAGCATAACAGAGGTCTCACCGGCATGGGCGTTTTCTACTGAGAAAACAAAGGTTTTTATTTTGCTAATACCTGCATTACTATTATTTTGGTATTCTGTTATGATTGAAAGTCTCTCTTGTTTGTCTTATATGCTTCAAATGCCTTTAACTAGTCTTGGATAATCAGGTTTAATTTATTATTATTTGGAAGGGATAATAAATGGCATGAAAATATATTGGCAATCTTAGTTTATTGTGTAAAAGTAATTGTTGAAACTTCTGGAAGTGAAAAATTCTGTAACAAGTGTGCAGTCTCTGTTGGCACTAACAACATCATTCCCTACTCTCCTCTATGCATATGCATAACAAATGGGAATTGATCTGCTATGTAAGAAACTATTTTGAAGAAGGGAACAGAAAGAGAAAGAGAAAAAGATGATCCAACTCCCCTAAACTGCTGGTGAAATATCTCAACAGTGTCACTAAATAGTTGTAGAATAACAATTTTGTGTCTGCACTCTGTTTCATGATACCTGAAACTTAGTGTTTGTTTTAAATTCAAATCAATCATTTTTTTTATATTCCTCTCATTTTCGCATTAAACAATCAAACAAATGGAGTGTAGGGGCTTCTGTGTGTTATGTGAAGAAGAATTTGGTGGCTCAGAATATTTCCTCTTGTTGAGGAACTATTGAGAATCAAGGCCAAGTTGTTGAATCATTCAGAAGTGTTTTCCACTGAAATACCATATCGCATGCGTTTTTAATTAGGAGGAACAATGCTAGACTTATCAAGTAATGAGATTTGGATGTTGCAATACTTTGGTTGAATAGAACCCTGAAGAGCTGAATTCAATTTTAGCTTCTTATCAGTAGAGCAACCATTTCAATTTCCACCTAAAGCTGATGGCTGGCACTGTGTTGCAAGCTCCTTGCATACGTGTTTTGAACCAACTAAACTGTGATTCATTCCAAACAAAGCCTACTTGATCTTTGTCAGCAGTGGTGTTGAACTTCGAGGTTGTGATATGAAACAGCATGGATAGTTAATTTTTCCTTGCAGTCAGGTTGATCAATGATCATGAATGGACCATTATGTATATGGGTTGAATAACTAAGGATGGCCAAGTTCAAATACTTGTCATACACTTTTGACCTTTGTTTAATTGTTGTTTCAGATCCTAGTCACTGGATTCTTTCGTGAAGAGTATCAACATCTTGCGAAGCCTAGTCTCTATTGTGTCTGTGGCGATATATATGTTCTTGCAGAACCTGTTCAGGTTGGGGTGTATCGCTGCTTGGTGTTACCACATTCTCCTGGATTAGTACACCTTTTTATGAGTTTTGATGGTCACAAACCCATCAGCCAAGTGTTGAATTTTGAGTATCGCACTCCTTTATTGAGTAACCCAGCGATTTCCTCAGAAGAGAATTACAAGTGGGAGGAGTTCCAAGTTCAACTTCGGCTTGCTTATCTGCTCTTCTCTACATCCAAGTGCCTTAGCATTCTGTCTAATAAAGTATCACCAAATGCCCTGAAGGAGGCTAAGAATTTCTCCAACAAAACCTCTAACAATAGTTGGGCATATTTTATGCAGTCAATTGAAGACAAAAAAATTCCATTTCCACAAGCAAAAGATAAACTGTTCGAACTTGCTTTGAAACACAGAGTAAAGGAGTGGCTGCTGGAAAGGGTTGTTGAAGGCTCTAAAAAAACCACTGAATATGATTTCCAAGGTCAAGGTGTAATACATTTATGTGCTATTCTAGACTACGCCTGGGCTGTTCATTTATTTTCATCATCAGGCTTATCATTGGATTTTCGTGATAAATGTGGATGGACAGCTCTTCATTGGGCAGCATATTGTGGAAGGTAGTTCTTTTATTTATCATATCCATCACTGGTTAGATTTGCTGCCCCCTATTTTTTTTTTATAAGTAAAGATATAGATTTGCTGCCCCCTATTTAATTATCAAAAAAGATTTGCTGCATCCTATTTGACTCTTGAAGCTTTCGCATTAAAACTTTCCACTGTCCCCCTTCTGTCACCCATGAGAGCTTGAGCTTGCCCTGTTATTTTTATGTCCCAAGATTTTTCTCTTCTTACTAATATTGATTTTTTGCATTTTGTGTAACATAAATAATTCTCATGCTGAATTATGTAATTATAGCTTGGTTTCATGGCTGCACGTATTTCATATTTTACAGCTTTGGGAGCATATGTTGTGGCTTTGAAAAGCATTTCCAATCTTGGGTTATCTATTTCTAACATTGGCAATGTGCAGGGAGAAAATGCTTGCAGTCCTCTTATCTGCTGGTGCAAAGCCAAACTTGGTCACAGACCCTACCCCGGAAAACCCTGGTGGGTGCACTGCTGCTGATCTTGCATCTTTGAAGGGGTATGATGGCTTAGCAGCTTATCTTTCAGAAAAGGCCTTGGTAGAACAATTTAAGGATATGAGCATAGCTGGAAATGTCAGTGGTTCCCTTGATACCAGCGCAACTGATACAGTAAACACTGAGAACCTCAGTGATGATCAGCCGTACCTGAAAGATACTTTGGCAGCCTACAGAACAACTGCTGAAGCTGCATCACTTATACAGGCTGCATTCAGGGAGCGCTCATTAAAACGACGGACGGAAGAAGTTCAGTTTTCTAGTCCAGAGGCTGAAGCACGCAGTATAGTTGCAGCATTGAAGATTCAACATGCCTTTCGCCATTTTGAGTCACGAAAAAGGATGGTGGCTGCTGCCCATATTCAACATAGGTTCCGCACATGGAAAATCCGCAGAGAATTCGTAAATCTGCGTCGTCACACTATCAAAATTCAAGTAACCATCTTTCCCTGTTTTCTTGTTGACGTAGTCGAGAGTTGGATGAGAATAAAATATTATAACTAGTATGAATCACGTGGTGGATGGCAGAGGCCTCTTATGTTTAGCTTGATCAAATACAGTGGGTATTTTTAGGCATTGTCTGTCAGCTGACCGTACTAGAAACAATCAGACTTTGTTTTGCCTTATTAATATGGTTCACCAAATTTAACCTGGTCATACAGCCATGCAGGGTAATATAACATTGAGAAGTCAACCTGAATTGCCCTCGTTGTTAGTGTATTGTTTTGTTTAAGTTGACAAGCATGATTATCACTTAAATGGACTAAATTTTTTTAAGGTTAATGTAATGAACATTGTCAAAGAACATATATTCATCCATACCCTGTAACCATGTGTAAACACTGATTTAGTGACATTAGAGGTTCGACAAAAGATGATTAATTGCACTTTTTTGATGCAGGCTGCTTTCCGTGGTTTCCAAGTGCGGAGGCAGTACCGTAAAATTCTTTGGTCAGTTGGGGTGCTTGAGAAAGCAGTTCTGCGCTGGCGTTTGAAGAGAAAAGGTTTTCGTGGTCTTCATGTTGATCCTATCGAAGTAGATCCTGATCCAAAGCATGAAAGCGATACAGAGGAGGACTTCTATCGAGCTAGCCGGAAACAAGCTGAAGAGCGTATCGAGAGATCTGTTGTACGGGTTCAGGCTTTGTTCCGTTCGAAGAAAGCACAAGAAGAGTATCGGAGGATGAAGATAACCCATAACGAAGCCAAGGTAGGTGACTCGCATGGAGATTATTGGTGTGTTACAATTTAACTGGGCGGAATGAACGGTTAACGAATTTAAAGTTGTTTTATGCAGCTGGAATATGAAGGGCTTCTTGACCCTGATATATATATGTAGTAGGTGAAGAGACAGGTGCAGAAACAGGCTTCACTATGGTTCAAATGCTGGGGAGTCTGGCTGTTGATAGAGTGACAGAAATCCACAAGCGTTGTGTACTGTCGTAGCCTGTACATCCTGTAAATGCCTAGATTAGTCTCCGTTTGCTCTTTCAAAGTGTTTTTAAGATTTTGAGAGGGTCATGGGTTCAGTCTGTCCGTCTTGTTAGTTTCTTTTTTCGGTTTTTCACCTCTTGTTGTAAGTGATTTGGTGGACAACATCTAGGAATGACTTGTATTTGATCTTAATTTGCACCGCTCTTAAAAAATCCCCAAAAATACGTTTAGCATAGGTAATACAAGTAATGCTAGAAGTTATATTTTTATTATAATATAATGTTGATGTGGCAGCTTCAACTAATTTTTGAATTCATTATTGTTTTTTTTTTAAAAAAAAAAATCAATTGTTGGTTAGATCTGTCACGTTTTAACATTAACTAATCATTTGTCGAGGTTGACAGTGATAAACTATTAAAAATAAATATAAGAATCATGCTCTATTAAAAATAAATGTAAAAAACGCATACATTTTTGACACCTTAATTTAATAAACTAAAATAGAAATAAATTCTCCAAACCAGAAAAAACTGTCCAGCAATAAAAATCCAGAAGATATAAGCAACACAATCGGTTCTCCTCGTAGCCTTGGGGTTTAGGTGCACATGCTGCAATTCTGCTGGTCAACGAGGGTAGGTAGAGAGATGGAGAACATGAAACACGCACTGCTTTGTCGTTAAAGGCTCATACCTATAGTAATATCAGCAACTAAAAGCTTAATTGGTCAAAGATACTGATAACTTGTTCAGTTTGCTTGATCGTACGTTACTCACCAACCCACATAATAGAGCTTTGCTTAGTGTTGGGTATAGGTTAGATTGACAATAATAGTAGTATTTTTGCGCACTGAACCCAAAAAATCAATTAATCAGCTTTATATCGACAATAATAAATTTTGATTATTTAAATTAACTCGGTTACTTAGTGAAGTCAGTTAAATGGTTAAATGGCAATCGGTTAAGTCAGTTTTTACGAGCCAAAATGGATAGTCTTTTAGCCCAAATGATTTCTTTGGCCTAAACAAATTGTGTATTTGAAATGTCTTTGGGCTAAATAAGTGATATAAAAAACTATTGAGGGCCAAAGTCAATTAAGTCAGTTCGATTCCTGTTGGTTTGATTAACCGATAAAATAAAAATTCTACTGTCTATTGAATAGAACCAACGTCGAAATAATTTTTTTATTCTGAAGTCGGTAGTCAATCAGTAGCGATCGATAGCAGCAATAGGATATTTTGCCAACCCCTAGCTTTGCCTAAAGCATGAAAACAAATTGAACACAACCATCGCACAAATTTTTTGCTTCTAATTGAAAATGAAAAGGGGAAGACATCCATCCCTAACGAATTACATTGTGGTGGAATTTCGAGTTCACCTTCAGTAAATTCTACAATCACTCAACTGAACCTCCAAAGCCCAACCTTTTATTACTTCTGCAATATAGTTTTTACCAATACAGAGTAAGACAAACAGAACTACTTATCTATCCCTACCAAGAAAAGGTAGAAGAAACACACCAAGTTTCCCAGCTAAAAGTGAAGGCAACTACCATAGACTATATATTCACTTTACATCAACACCTATGCTTAAAATTCTCTAAAACCAGTTCAAATGAAGAGACTGCAGCTGTGGTAGGAAAATTACCATCTTGGTAGCCTCAGCACATCTGCTTGTCTATCCGTTTGCCTACTTGATGTACTGAGAGAGCCACTTGAAGCCTTCGCCATATCCCATCTTGCGGACAATGCTGCACATGAACACCTCGAGGGGGCGGACATTGGAGTCGCTCAAATTAACCTTTCCCTTACCTGTGGTGAAGTTGGTCAGGCCCAAATGGTAGCGCAACTCATCCTCTGAGGCTGCATAAGGTATGTCAATCTTGTTTCCTAGAATAAGGAACGGGACATTTGCCAACGCCTCATCAGAGAGGAGTGCATCAAGCTCCTTCTTCGACTCAGCCAATCTCTCCTTGTCGAAAGCATCGACCAGGTACACCACCGCATCCACCTAAATGATAAATCAGTCACAAATTATCAGAGAGGTATTAATCCAATCAAAGAAATTTTTAGTCTAGTTTCATGTATCACCCCCGCCCCCAACACAAATTGCCGTGAATAGGACTTTCGTGCCTTGGAAACCAGAAGTGATTAACAAATGATTAGCACTCAGTTCCAAACTAGGAGCATGTGCAGCTGCTCCAAAGGACCAATTCATAGCCCCCTTTCATTGAGATTTTCGGATTCCTAGTTCCATTACAAAGTCCCAAGACTGACAACACCTAAAACTACAAATGCCGCCAGAAGAATACTAGAAATTTAAGGTTGCAGCATCTCAGAAAGTAACTATAGGTAAATCTTTAGATATTGTGTCCATGCAGAACCAGAGCCACCACAAATATCAAGACATATGGAAACTGGAATTGTACATAATGGAGTGTAAAGTTTGAAGAAGTTAATGGAAGTTTTAAGCCTGAAGAAATTTGTATCAATCGATTAATTTAAGTTTCGCAAATTAAAGGAATTCCTCATAGAGAAAACATATTTCCATGTCGCTTTCAACATAATAAAATCATCTACCTTTTATGCTATCTACTGCTTCCACCCAAATGGCTGAATCACAAGAGCATGGAACGATAATAAAAAAACAAAAGGTTTCATCAAAAGTTCATATTAAAAAAAACATTAATATTCATATTCAAAGGTTCAACATAGTTCAACCGCCAAATAGGCAAATACAGGTAGCAATACAACAAAGTCGGCAGTCACACACCCATACCAATATGCATACAACAACTCCACTGTGGATTTCCTGCTATCTAACAGCCACCATTCCTCTGTATTGCTCTTTCAACAATGATTGCTATATCATTATGACCAAAAATTACCTTTCAAATCAACATCTATATTTTGTGAGATGGCTATTGCTAATAAATTAAACAACAAAATTGCACACAGAAATGAAGATTGAAAAATACGGAGGAAAGGAAAGTAGATTACAGAAGACCATCCTAGCAAACAGCCCAAAAGAAATACATATAATTATACATATAGCATTAATCAAATTACAGTAGACTCTGTTTGGTTGCTGAGAAAATGTAAAAAAACAGTAAGAAATTAAAATTAAAATAAAAACCTTGGCGTAATAGTCCTTCCAGACTCTGCGAGCGATCTGATGGCCACCCAAATCGAAAGCCTTGAACTTTATCTTCCCAATACTCAGCTCCTCCGACGTCGGGTACTGCGTCGGTTGATGCTGAACTAATCTCTGCACACAAACAAGAACAAAGTTTAGACTCCGTTTGGTCACCGACAAAATGTAAGAAAATATGTAGAATGAATGAGCGAGAACCTCGTCTTTGAGCATGTGAAGCAAGGTGGTCTTTCCAGCATTATCAAGCCCTAGGAACAAGATCTTCGCCTCCTTTTGCCACAGACCCAGCGATGCCAGAACCCCATAGAACCAGTCCACAAGAAACATGTTTTCTCCTAGAGATTTCACACGCTGATTCGCTCTGAACCTCACAAATTCAACCGCAAAATGGTGCCGTAGACAGAAACAGCGAGAGAGACAGAGAGCGCTGTGTTTGGTTCCGTAGAAAGTGAAGGAAACCGGGAGAGAATTTTATTTTGTTTTTTCCAATTTTTTTTATATATTTGATTGGAAGATTTTTGGGGGTTTATTATATTTGTAGGGTGATGGGGTGGAAATAGGTGACCGGTTTGTCCCGTGAGCGAGGTGTGGAAGGTGGGAGGTCGACCGCTTACGCGTGCCGGTGGAGGGAGTGGGTGACAGGAATTAGCCGGTTGTGGAGTTTAATGTCTTACGTGGAAGGATTTGATTGGTAGGCACGCGTCACAAGGGGTTTAGCCGCCGTCGATTTCAAAACTGGTGGCGATGAGATTTGTCTTGAGAAGAAGACTCTTCGTGCCTAAGGGTATCAGATAGATTGGACGGTGAGGATTAGCATGAATCCCATTCAAGCAAATTTGTGTTTAAAAAATGAAAAATCCAGTAAAATTGTGCACTAGTTTTTACGATCTTATTTTTTCGAATAATTCTACGAGTCCTTCTTATATTTTTTTTTTGAACCATTTCAAAAATGATGTAGCTATTAAATTCATCATTTGATCAAAATTCAATAATGATCAATCACAAACCCAATAGTGAATTTAATAGCCATATCATTTTTAGATGGACTCAAGAAAAACATAAGAGAAACTTGTAGCATTACTCTTTTTTTTTCCTTACAAAAAATTTAGAGAATCGTAACCGTTAATTCAAATTATTTTTATCACACAATTATTCTATAATGGTGACGTAATAGTTATAATTAATTTTTTACTTTTGTTAATGACCAAGATAAAAATTAATTGAAACTATCACGCTAGTATTGTGAAATCTTTTGTTATTGAACTATCCTAATTATACACAAAAGGATGGTTGTGGTATGTGTGAAACCAATGAGTAATGCTACGTATCATCTTTTTATTTTTTATTCTCACAAATTTGATGGTAGTTTTAAAATTACTATTAGATTTATATATATATATATATATATACACACACGGAAGCATTACCCTTAATGAATAGCCCTGCACCTCAAAAAATTAGAGGAAGCTAATTAGAAGGAAGGAAAAGATTCAAAATCAGTGTATTTGGTTTACTTGATTTATAATTAGTTTTATGTTGTGTCCAAATGAATTCAGAAATTATGAGTAAAAAGGCGATTACCATTAGTGGTTATAGATTAAAATCGCTAACCGTAACCGTTTAGGCAGTTAATAAAATCCACTAACCACCTAGGCGGTTAACCGTTAGGTGGTTAGCGGTTAGTAACTCTAATAACCGCTAACCACTTTTTAAAATAAAAATTTTAATTTAAAAAAAAAAAAATGTTGTTTTTTATGGTAATAGGATAATATCATACATACTACATACAACATCGTTTCTAGATTTTTATATATATATTTTAAATTTTAAACACAAAAATGACATCATTTCATATATTTTTTTATATATAAATATAATATATATATATATATATTTTTTCTATATATTTGGTGGTTAGCAGTTAACAATTAATACGGTTATTAACCGCCCCCGCCTTTTCACCTCTATCAAAAATTCCTGAGATATGCCAAAAAAAAAAAAAAAAAAAATTCCATATAGTCAAATTATGAAATTTGACTATAAGAAAAAAAATTTTGTTGACATACGTCAAAAACCTCTGAATTTATTTTTTATTTTTTATTTTTTTCTAATTCTCTGAATTTATTTTAATACTAGATAGATAGAGCTAATTGTAAATAAACAATTTTTACAATTTTTTCCTGAAAGGAATTGTGATCCAAAGGATTGGATTTTGTGGTTTGAGTCAAAAGAGTGAACACGTCTTTTCTTTCCTCGACTTTCCAAGTTGTTAGCGAATCAACATTCTGGAATCTCAACGAGAGCAATCTACTGTTTTTTTCAACTTTATTTTTCTTTCTATTTCTTTCTTCTTCTTTTGTCTTCTTTTTTATTCTTCTCTATGTTTACGTATATTCCAAGCAAGGGATTCTCATTTTGTTTTTAAGCTAGAAAAGGAAAAGAAAACATAACAAAAGTTATGGATATTTTTGTTAATGTATTTTAAGACTTTTTTCTAAAAAAAAAAAAAAAAAAAATTAGTTTGAATGTGTTTTTTTTTTTCTTTGACATGGTCTGAATGTGTTTTTAATGTAACGTAAAGGTCAAAATCATTTTTGTATTTTTAAAAGTATTTTTTATTTTAAATTATTTATAACGGTATTTATTATAAAATAAAGGGTAAAGTTTACTTAACCCCCTTAAACTACTACCCTAATGATAATTTACCTCTCAAACTATCAATTGCGATAATTTATCCTCCAAACTACCAAAACAATGACAATGTACCCCTAATTTTATCAAAATGACAAAATTACCCTTACTAAAATAAAAACAAAAATACTAAAATTTACTTTTTTTTTTTCAAAATTTTAAGGGTATTTTTGTCTTATTGAAAATTTTATAAGGGTAATTTCATTATTTAGTTAGCATTGGGGGGTACATTGTCATTATTTTGATAGTTTGGGAGGTAAATTGTCGCAATTGATAGTTTGAGGGGTAAATTGTCACAATTAATAGTTTTGGAGGTAAATTGTCATTGAGGTGGTAATTTGAGGGGACTAAGTGGATTTTACCATAAAATAAAAGATAACTTCTAAAGAAATGGCATTAACAACTTAATGTGGATGGTCGACTCCCTAGTGATTGTGACTTCAGGTTTTGGTCAATTGCATTTGCATATTATATGTTGAAGTAATGCAATAAATGGAATAAATTATGTGGTGGTCTAGACACGAGTGTACCAAGTTAGATAGCAAAGTAGCCAGGTAAACCCTACACTACACTACACTACACTCTCATCCCATTATTTGTTTTAATGGGTTGATCTGGCAGTGTCCATTAGTCTTTAGGAAAAATAATATGTAAGGATTAGAACAACAGATCACGAGTACTGTGCAGCATGTGCACTTAAGTTAAAAATAGGTTATACGTGTATTTTGAGCACTATTTTCCTAAGAACACAAACCTGTTTTCATAAACAAAGTAGAGTTGTTTCTATATTTATGTTTTTAGTGTTCTTATTTTTTTAAGTTTTTGTTTTTAAAACTGATTGCAAAACGCATGGTTACATGGTAGAAACAGGTTTTTGTTGTTTCGTAAACAAAGATCTTGTTTCCAAAACTACAACCAAATAGGTTCATAAAATTCCGTAATTTGAGAGAAATTGTAAGGGATCATAATCTTATATAAAGGGATAAGAAGTAGGAGGAAATCAAAAGGCATTGGAAGTTGTAGAAAAATTTGAGTAATTTTGGAATAGTAGTATTTTTTATTGTCTTGGCTCTTTATTGCATGAGTCAATCGCTAATTTGCAACGCTGCCAATGCTTACCAAATTCACATTGAAAACGAGTTCCAAATAGCTCTTCTAGGAGCTCATTGTAAGTCTAAAGACAATGATCTTAGCATCTACTTGATCCTTGCCCATTATGAGTTCTCTTGGATTTTTTCAGGTAACTTTATTTGCACCACAATCTACTTTTGCGACTTGTCATGGGAGGCTGGACATCGTACCTTCAATGTCTTCAAGTACGATGAAGGTTTTCTAAAAAAATATTGTCCCCATCCAAATTCAGAATGCCGCCGGAGGGTTCACGAGGATGGGATTTACGCGTACAATTATGGGACACAAATCTATGATTTCATGTTTAAGTGGGAACCGCGGCATACTTGAAGTTGAGGCTTCACTGATGCAGAATCGAACTACACCACCAAGCAAACATCTACTTATTTTCAAGCTTATCAACAAGGGTCGTTGAAAAACTTCTAGACGCCAGCAATCCTAAAGGAATTCATTGTGTTCAAGAAGTCTCAAGCCTTTAGTAATGTTATGTCATTTTAATTTTTAGTGCAACTGTATTTTATTTCTGTTGACATGGGTGACTTGACCCATCAAGCTTTGAGTGGGCCCCAAGGTTTTGTCATTCTCTAAGAAGGAAAGGCTTGCTTGTCCTTATGCTACATGGTATCCAAGTCCCACTTATAGAAGGAAAACAAAAGACCTACGTATAGTAGGTATTCCACCGCCTATCACTCCTATATAAGGAGCCTTTATGAAACCTTTGGAGAGCAAGTAGCAAACGCCGCACAAGAGAAATAGTAGTGTGGGTAATGTGTTTTCTTCTTGGTTTTGAGAGATAGACAAGAGAGAAAAACAAGAGGGCTGCAGTGTGAAGATAGTGAGCACCAAACCTGTTTTCTTCTTGATTTTGGAGGAGCCAAAATAAGAGAGAAAAGAAAGGGTGCTACTGCGGGAGAGAAAAAGAAATAGAGACCAACCGCCATTGTATCCCAGCAAAAGAAGAAGAGTTAGTATTCCTGTCTTTTGTTTTCTCCTTTTGAGAATAATCTCTATTATGTGATAGTGAGATTTGGGTGTATTGGGGTTTTGAGTCTGAGTGATTTTTTTTTTCTACTATAGTTTTGTACTCCATCTTTCATAGTGAATTTCTTTGTGATCGACTCTGCCAGTGGACGTACCTCACATTGAGGGAACCACTTAAATCTTGGTGTTATCTTGTGTATGATTGTTCTCACTTTATTTAGACGTAATTGTGATCGTGTGTTTTTGCACAACAAGTGGTATCAGAGCTTAGGTTCGAGAAATCAAATTGACGACAAATATAGCGAATACCAAGTTTGCAGTGGAGAAGTTTAATGGGAAGAATAATTTCTCTTTTTGGCAGAGAAGGATGAAGGATTTGCTGATTCAGCAAGGAGTTCACAATGCATTATTGGGAAAGGCGAAGAAACCAGAGAAGATGGAGAATGATGTTTGGGAAGAGATGGATGCGAAGGTTGCCAGTGCAATCCGTCTTAATTTGTCAGATGAAGTCATTCACAATGTGATTGATGAAGAAAAGGCAGAATCAATTTGGTAGAAATTGGAGAGTTTGTATATGGCGAAGAATTTGACGAATAAGTTGTACGTGAAGAGGCATCTATATGGTTTACAGACGGAGGAAAATACAGATCTGCTGGAGCACCTCAACAAGTTCAACATGTTGAATACACAATTGTTGAATTTTGCAATGAAGATTAGAGAAGAAGATAAAGCAATACTTATGTTGGCATCGCTTCCCCCTTCTTATGATCACCTGGTTACAACATTGTTATATAGGAAAGAGACTCTGGCGTTTAAAGAGGTAACAGGATCTCTCTTGTCACATGAGACGCGAAGAAAACCTGTCAATGATCAGGCTGATGGGCTTGTGGCACGATTTGAGCCAAAGCGTGGAAGAGATAAGTTTGAGGGGAAGAATGGCAGAGGTAAGCAATATCGGTCTATGTCACGATTGGCACAGAGTGGAGAATCTCGATCAGATGCAAAATATATGGAGTGCTATTATTGTCATAAGAAAGGGCACTACAGAAAATTTTGCAAGCTGATGAAATAAGATCTTGAAGATAAGAAGAGACAAGGTTCCGGAGATTCAGTCAATGTGGCCGATGGTGTGTTTGATGACAGCGAGGTTAGCGTAGATGTTCTTTCAGTTTCCTCAAGTAAAAATTCTCTCATAGACTGTTGGGTTTTGGATTCTGCTTGTTCATATCATGTGTCCGAATAGGCAGTGGTTCGACACATTAAAATCATGTAATGCAGGTACAGTGCTAATGGGCAATGATGCTAGGTGTAAGGTCATTGAACTAGGTACCATAAAAGTCAGGATGTTTGATGGGATTGTTAGGATACTCACTAATGTCAGATATGTTCCCGACCTTAAGAAAAATTTGATCTCATTAGGCACATTAGATTCTTTGGGCTATGGTTATTCAGCCAAAGATAGAGTTATGAAAATAACTAAAGGTGCTATGGTGATAATGAAAGGCAAGAAAATTAGCAATTTGTATAAGTTACTTGGGGACACAGTTACAGGTGGAGTTGCAGTGTCCACCTCGGCAGAACCAAATGATGATAACACAGTTTTGTGGCATATGCGGCTTGGTCATTTAGGCGAGCGTAGTATGTTTGAGCTTCACAAGAGGAATTTGTTAAAAGGTGTGAAGGCATGTAAATTGTGTTCCTGCAAGTACTGTTTATATGGGAAGCAACGAAGAGTCAACTTTAAGGTGGCATCTCATACTAGCAAAGGTGTTCTCGACTATGTTCACTCAGATGTTTGGGGACCAGTAGCGGTGCCATCAAACGGAGGTGCACATTATTTTGTCAGTTTTATTGATGATTTCTCAAGAAAGGTTTGGGTGTATTTTATGAAGCACAAGTCAGAGGTTTTCACCATCTTCAAGCAGTGGAAGGCGCAGGTGGAAAATTAGACTGGAAGAAGAGTAAAGTATCTGAGATCCGACAATGGGTTAGAGTACAAAGACACTGCATTCTTAGAATTCTGCAAAACAGAAGACATTACTCATCACTTCACAGTGAGAGGGACTCCACAGCAAAACGGAGTTGCCGAAAGGATGAACAGAACACTATTGGAAAAGGCGAGATGTATGAGGTTAAGTGCAGGATTGCCAAAGAGTTTCTGGGCTCAGGCAGTTAATTATGCATGCTTCGTCACCAACCGATCTCCAGCCACTGGGATTGACTTCAAGATTCCAGAGGAAGTATGGTCAGGTAAACCGGTTGACTATTCTATGTTAAGAATATTTGGTTGTCTGACATACGTTCATGTGCAGAGTGGAGAACGATCGAAGTTAGATTCAAAGTCAAGAAAATGTATTTGTCTTGGTTTGGAATCTGGTGTTAAAGGATATAGGCTCTGGGATCCAGTCTCAAAGAAGAAGATTGTTAGCAGAGACATGGTATTTGATGAGACCTATATGTTAAGAAAGGGTGAGAGTGAAGCATCGACTGAGAGCTAGAAAGGGAAATAGGTCGTGGAGCTGGAGCTTGATGAACAATGTTCACTCAAGGACATATGTAATGACGAAGAATCGTCAAGAGATTCAGAGCACCGAGAAGAGCCTTATTCTTTAGCAAGAGGCAGAGAGAAACGTGATCAAAAAGCACCAGAGAGGTATGGATTTGAGGACATGGTTTCCTTTGCTCTGACAGCTGGTAGTGGAGTCTCATCGTCTGTTCAGAATGGCATGCCGACAGAGGTGGAGTTACTATAAAAAGGTAAAGCTTGGGAATCGATAGAATTGCTCAAGGCAAAGAAGGCTAAAGGGTGGAGATGGGTCTACAGAAAGAAAAAGCCAACAGAGAAAGTTGTGTGGCCAAGAGGACTGGCAGAGAAGCATGGTAGTTTGTCTAAACCAGGTCCTATACTCAAGTTCAAGAGGAGCTTGGACTTGAGTGTCACTTGTGGAATGTGATATCTCTTAGGAGCTTGGGCGAAGGCATCAAAAGGAGATTCGTATTATTGTGACTTGATGAGTTTCAAGTCAAGGTGGAGATTGTTGACGTGGGTGACTTGACCCATCAAGCTTTGAGTGGGCCCCAAGGTTTTGTCATTCTCTACGAAGGAAAGGCTTGCTTGTCCTTATGCTACATGGTATCCAAGTTCCACTTGTAGAAGGAAAACAAAAGACCTACGTGTAGTAGGTATTCCACCACCTATCACTCCTATATAAGGAGCCTTTATGAAACCTTTGGAGAGCAAGCAGCAAACGCCACACAAGAGAAATAGTAGTGTGGGTAATGTGTTTTCTTCTTGGTTTTGAGAGATAGACAAGAAAGAAAAACAAGAGGGCTGCAGTGCGAAGATAGTGAGCACCAAACCTGTTTTCTTCTTGATTTTGGAGGAGCCAAAATAAGAGAGAAAAAGAAAGGGTGCTATTGCGGGAGAGAAAAAGAAATAGAGACCAACCACCTATCACTCCTATATAAGGAGCCTTTATGAAACCTTTGGAGAGCAAGCAGCAAACGCCACACAAGAGAAATAGTAGTGTGGGTAATGTGTTTTCTTCTTGGTTTTGAGAGATAGACAAGAGAGAAAAACAAGAGGGCTGCAGTGCGAAGATAGTGAGCACCAAACCTGTTTTCTTCTTGATTTTGGAGGAGCCAAAATAAGAGAGAAAAAGAAAGGGTGCTATTGCGGGAGAGAAAAAGAAATAGAGACCAACCACCATTGTATCCCAGCAAAAGAAGAAGAGTTAGTATTCCTGTATTTTGTTTTCTCCTTTTTAGAATAATCTCTATTGTGTGATAGTGAGATTTGAGTGTATTGGGGTTTTGGGTCTGAGTGATTTTTTTTCTCTACTATATTTTTGTACTCCATCTTTCATAGTGAATTTCTTTGTGATCACCTCTGCCAGCGGACGTACCTCACATTGAGGGAATCACTTAAATCTTGGTGTTATCTTGTGTGTGATTGTTCTCACTTTATTTAGCCGTAATTGTGATCGTGTGTTTTTGCACAACAGTTTCTTATCCTATTTCTATATGTTGTAATTATCTTCTGTTTCTACGTAGTAGAGTCCTTTTTGTATTATGTAAAGACAACATTTACTGTCATAACATTTATTTTAATTATTTAAAGCAACAGTAAATTTGGGGTAATGAGTTTTTCGGATAGCAAATATGTTTACGTAGAACTTTTGCATCTATCAATATGTATAACTTGCACTAAAGGATATTTGTAAACTTTGTACAATAAAAGAAATAACTCGATGAATCATATGAACATTACCGACTCATAGGGTAGATGAAGGCAAATAAAGGGAGAGTAATGGCATTGCGATGCACTTGGGTGAATGTTTTTTGTCTGAACTTACAAGTGGGGAAT
>NC_081541.1:14653580-14660006 GCF_901000735.1 Corylus avellana
GGGATTCATCTGAAAGGAGGCCATCCAGCTCCTTTTTTGATTCTGCAAACCTCTCCTTGTCATAAGCATCAACAAGGTAAATCACTGCATCCACCTGTTCATAGATGGGAATTAACAGAAAAGAAAAAAAATAATAAAAAAAAATGGTCAGAATTCAATTCTTTGGCATGTCATACATTCCAAAAGTGTAAAAAATCAAATCAATCTGCTATTACAATTGAGGCCATCTCAATGACTATTTGAATTTCTCTCATTTATTTGGGTCAATCACATAAGCCAGGCATGTCAATGACGGTTTAAATGAATTAAACCCCATAACTGGGGTCGGGACGAATTAGGACAAGGATCCTCTCCATTTCATGGTCAAAATTTAAAGTTTGTGCATCCGACAGTATACATAATTTTACATTATTTAAATTTTTTAAAAGATCTGTCAACGTTAACTTTATGTACTCATTCGATGCATCGACTTTAAATCCTGACCAATTTGAAATGGAGAGGATCTTATTCTGACCAATTTGCGCTTGACATAGTATTATAACCGGAACTCCAAAAGTATTAGGTGCTGGAGATCACTTGGAATACCAGAGTCAATCATGAAACAAAGAGTTAAACCCACGAAAGTATTCTTTTCAACATATTTGAAAAATATGTTTTTGTTTATGAGTACTTCTTTGAAAAATATGCGGAAGGGTGATGCAAAACTTTGAACTTTTTTCAACAGGCAGGTCCTCTCAAAGAAGATAACTGCAGATTACCACTCCAGTCAAGAGAGGCAACCTTAATTTGGGTCTTCAAAACCTCTTAGATGATGTAATGGATGACCTTTCCAATAAATCTAAGGCTTCTCTTTCCCACTTGAAATTGACTTCTGACATGAAACCAAATTTACAATGCCATGATGGATTTTTGAAAGAATCATGTATGGAAAACTACAACTAAAACACCTCCGGAAAGACACAAAAAAAAAGGTGCTATCAGCATAACTTCAGTCGTTTATGTTTGCCTCCCATGAATCAGATAAACCTAGAGAAGATTTTTCTGGGATTATGAAGGCATAGCAAGCTATACAGCTGGGATTAACGGACCACGGAATGCCTTTTCTGTCTTTTGAAATTCAACTCAGATTAACAGATTGATTAAAAATCAAATGCAGAAATGTCAACAAAGCATTCTTTTTTCTTTTCTTTTTTTTTTTTTTTTCATATATACGCAAGGAACTAAAGCTGGCACCATTAATAGTTATACACACTTCCAATAATCAGAACAAAACCAAAAACCAATAAAGAAGATGATTCCAACGATTCAGCGAGGAGGTTGATCCTTCACAATTAAGGATGTATAAGATTGCAAAAGAATGCAGAAATTCTTGACTCCATATTGTAGGTAAAAAAAACAGCCAACGAGATTATCAAAGAAATTCTGTCATTGATACCATCCAAGTAAAAACTAAGGACAAATGATTAAAAAAAAAAAAAAAACTAAGGACAAAAACAGCCAATAAGACATAAGAAAACTCTACAACTAACCTGTTTTAACAAACATATAGTGAAATCGCAGTAGAATTAGAATTAGATCTGCTTAAAGTTTCCAGTAGTTCATATAAATAACCTCAAACAAAATTAACTGATTCAAAGAATCAAACTTCGCATAAATGACATTCAAATACAACTGATTAAATAATCCGATAGCCAAATTCAGAGTCCCATTCCAATAATATCAACCGAAAAGAAAACCAAACAAAAATCTGATATATGGGTTGAACACGCAGAAAGAGGGAACGCAAGGGGAAGAGATCAAATTGAATGTACCTTAGCATAGTAATCTTTCCAGACTCTGCGAGCGATCTGGTGGCCACCCAAATCGAAAGCCTTGAACTTGATTTTCCCAATACTCAGCTCCTCCGACGTGGGGTGCTGGGTCGGCTGGTGTTGCACTAGTCTCTGCCACAAACAAAAACCCATTTTTCCAACATTTTCAGAAAACATAATCACAAGCAGATAGAGAGAAATGGCTAAAGACAAACAGAACCCACCTCGTCTTTCAACATGTGAAGAAGGGTGGTCTTGCCAGCATTGTCGAGACCCAAGAAAAGAATCTTGGCCTCCTTCTGCCATAGGCCCAGCGATGCGAGCACCCCATAGAACCAATCAAAGAGGAACATGTCTGCCTCAAAAGAATGTGGGAATCTGGTCTAAAATGGAACAAGATCGAGAGCGGTTTAGGAAAACGAAGGACAAAGATCCAATCCCAGATATGCTATTGGGTCATTGTGAGTGTTCTGTTTTTTGGACGGACAGTTCAGCGTTACAACTGGAAGTGATGGCATTGGTGTCTTTAATTTCACCTGATGAGTTATGCTTAGCTAGCTGATGGCTGGCTTTCATGGGGCTTCACTGTTATTATAATATTTTATGGATCTTTTTTTTTTTAAATATTTTTTTGGTATTTTTTATATTTTAGTTAATGAGTAAACGCGATCACTTCTTTTATATATATATTAACTATAGAAATACAACGCATATTCTCTAATTAGAATTAAATCAAAATTAATAAAAAATTAATATAGTTTTAAAAAAGCTCAAATTAAAAAAAAAAAAAAAAGGTTATATTCCTCTTTGTAAGGGAATAGTTATTTTCATAAGAATAGTTATTCTTAAGAATAGGCTCCTACCAAATAAAAGACGAGTAATGTTATACTTACTTTTATTTTTTTACACCTATTTTCCTACATTTATAAATTACTTTTAAATCACCACTGGATAGTGGATATGAGATCAATCTTTATTGAATTTTAATTTAATGATGGTTTTAAAAACCACCTATAATTGTTGAGAAATTAGCGTAGAGAAGTAAAAATATATATAACATTACTCATAAAATATATATATATATAGTCATTCTATTTGAAGACTTATTTCGCGAACAGAAATGCGCCAGATATGGGCCATTCTTTTCTGGGCCACAAAGAATACACAAAATAAAATATTGAAATATGGGCCATTTATTTAGAACCAAAGCCCAGATCCTTAAACCCCACCACAAGGGCACTTCCGTCATTTAATATGCTCACCACAATCCTTGATATCTAGGGTTTCGCTACAGGTCCACATAAAGCGGCCAAACCTTCTCATTTGCTCCGCCCAGCAAACCCTAGCAGAGCCACCCTCTTCGTTTCCAGGTCTCCCTCTCTCTCTCTCTCTCTCTCTCTCTCTCTCTCTCTCTCTCTGTCTGATGCAAAAAGGCACGCTCTTTTGAGTTTGACTTTCTATCTGTGTGTGACTGTGTATTTGTGGGTTGCAGAGATGGCGAAGTCGAAGAACCACACGGCTCACAACCAGTCTTACAAGGCGCACAAGAACGGCATCAAGAAGCCCCGCAAGCACCGCCACATCTCTACCAAAGGGGTAATACTTTTTTTTTTTTTTAATCTTTTCGGGGTTGTTAGTATTCACCTATTTAATCATGTAATTGAAGAAAAAATTTGTTTTGGAATTGTGGGTACAGATGGATCCCAAGTTCCTGAGGAACCAGAGGTATGCTAGGAAGCATAACAATAAGATCGCTGAGGCTGACAGCGAGGAAGAATAGATGAGTTCAACGCTGATAGAAAAGACAGGCATTTTGTTTGAGATCTATGGTTTCCTTCATGTTTACTTTGATGCTAAGTAGTATAGTAGTTTGATGGAACTGTAATGGGTTTTGTTAGGATTCCCAGTGGGAGCAGCACTTTCAATCTTCGTTACTGATGTTTGATAAGGATGCTTAAAGTTCTGAAATTATTTGAGCATTTGTTTGGAGCTTATTTGGTCTTTTATGCTTTATTTCAATTGATTTATCTTAAGTTGAAAGGTTGATTGTGCTTACTCTTTCAAGTTTTGTGCTTCGATTTATGTGTTTTGGGTCTTGTTTTTTTTGGGGAGTTAGCTTGTCAAGTTCATTTTAAATTATTGGATTTTTGGACACTGTTTTTATTTTTTCAATGAGTGTTGTATTGTTTGGTGGGTACCTTTGTTATTGAAACAATTTGTTGGTAGTTTGTCGGGTGTTTGGTTCCTGTTGTTTTGAATGAATTTGGGTTGAGCTTGGTGTTCTGATTCAGATTAGTATGGAGGACAATTGCATTTATACGATGACACTTGTTGATGACAATTTAATATTGGGATTACTCAAATAATTCTTTAAAATTTGAGTTGTTATCTATTTAGATCACAACTTACTACACAGCCTCATTAGTTTGTGTAGAGTGAAAAGTCTCTAGGGTGGAAAACTACCAAATTACCTTGATGTCAACATGTGACATTAAGGAACTTCAATGGTGTTATTCTCTACATTAGATATTTTTTTCCTTTTAGTTCAATTTTGGATAATCTTGTGGTGAGGGTATTTCAGGCGTGCAATGCTACTCATCATCTTTTTATCTTATAAAGCGTGGCTTTTAAAATTACCATTGGGTTTGTGATGGGTCACTAATTAATTTTGATTTAATGTTGATTTTAAAAAGAATGGTATGTAGCATTGCTCATTTTGGTCAGGGTTAGGAATTGATGGAGGGTTCATGATGAAAAAGATTACTATATAAAGCTTGAGTTTTAAATTTTTAGATTTTCAAACAACTTCCTTGCAAGGATTTATATAGGATTCCCAACTTCAGATTTTATGAACACAAACTACTCCTGGATGGTGTGCTGATGGAACTGCTTAAGGCATTGCCTTTTGTTGCCCTGAGGTCTTGAATCAGCTATGACTAGAGAAGAGAGTTATCCATCCTAGTTCTCTCATCATAAACATTTCTTCTTGCATAATTTTTTTCTAAAGATTTTGATGTGGATCCATGTGTGAAACTATTTGTCCACTTTTGAATCAGCTGGGAAGGAACAAGAACTTATATGCCTTTTTAGACCCTTCCTAGTTCTCTCATCATAAACATTTATTTTCGGCATATTTTTGTTTCCAGATTTTTGTGTGGATCCATTTGTGAAAACTATTTGTCCACTTTTGTTCTGTAGAAGATCACTTTACGGTGAGGTGAATTCTTGTTTCATGTGGACTTGTTTCATTTTTTTTTTAATGTTTTGTTTTTTGGATTTTTGAAAGGCAAGAAAAACCAACCTTCATGATTTCAACAGTTTCCCATTTATCATATGGAAATGCCTTGCATTGATGGATGCTTGTAGATTTTCTGCATTTAAGCAGCATTGCTGCATTTTCCAGAGTACTTGGACAAGAAAACATCATACTGCAATGTCTAATTGATTCAGTTCTTTTATTGTTAAAGTCATGATTATGAGTTTTGTGAGGGAGGACAGTTAGTCTAATTGCCATATTCCTAGGGCTCTTTAAACTGGTCTAGAGGGGTTTTTTTTACGTGAAAACTTGGAAAGAAATATAACATGGTTTCAAAGCAGCCGAAGTAACCCTGACTACAATAAGGCCTCTTATAAATTATAATATTATCCAAAATTTGGAGCAAAAAGTTTTCTAAATTAAAGCAAATATGGTTACAAGTATCTCTCTGAAAAGACAGACAAGACCCGGAATTAAAGATGGCAAGATGGAACATATTCTGGCATCAACTGCCTTGAAGAAATAGACCAGTTGTTCACCTATTGTGTTCTTTCTCTCTCGAATGTGTTGATGATCTCTTCTGATGCTTGGAGACGAATAATTGGTTGAAAAACCCTAGCACAAGCAAATTTCTTCAAAAATACATACTTTGATTGTTGAGAAGCTTAGACTGCAATTGGTTCACTTACTGGGCTAGAAGCATGAGCTTGAACCTGGCCATGTTTAAGTTTTTGCAGGTTAACATACAAAGATATATTCAAGTAGCCATTTTATGAGCAAGTTATATGCAATATTATGGATTGCTTTTTTATGCCTGCTAACCACAGTCAACCAAACAATGAAATAGATAGTATCAATTTCATAGATTTAAAGTAATGCATCTAATAGTGTACATAATTTTACATAATTTAATTTTTTTTTAAAAAGACGTGATAACATTAATTTTAAATAAACCGTTAGATACATAAACTTTAAGAATTTGTCATTGTAATTTTATAGACAAAAAATGCAATTTCAGACAAAAGTGCAAAAAATAGATCGTTTAGGTTTTTTTTTTTAAAAAAAATTGTAATTTGATAAAGTAGAAAAATGCGTTTTCAAATTGCAAGTCCTTGTACTTTTATGAAAAACGCATAATTTTAAAGGCCAAAATATGATTTTTGAAAACACGTAACTGTGTTTTTAAAATTTACGTTTTCAAATCGCATATTTTTAAATCACATTTTTTGAAATCACAAACTCAAACGGACTCTAAGTCAAGTCATGAAATAGATACTATCCAGGTTCCTAATGGAGTCAACTGGGATGTGCGTATTTTTAAAGCCCACTTCTAGTGATTTCCACTTCCAAGACATTTAT
>NC_081541.1:14660106-14663124 GCF_901000735.1 Corylus avellana
GTTGCCTATTCAAATTTTGGCAAATTAAGCAAAAATTTCTGATTTAGATTCCTTATACGTCGAGTCCGATCATATAACCAAATAAAAGAACTCAGTTGTAGATTCAGAGAGAAATAGAAACTATTTACCTTGGATTGAGAAAGGAAACATGCTACAAGTGCTCCCATTAGAGGTGGAATCAAACTCTTGAAATATGTTACTTGAGGTTGCTTTTCAGGAACTAGGTTTTGTGCTCTCCTTTCTTCACATTTTCCTTCAGAATATTGTCAATGTTTAGAAACTTTCGATGTGCAAAACATATTCAATGAGAGAGAGAGAGAGAGAGAGAGAGAGATTTGTTGTTGAGAGCAAATAAGGACCTTAGGGTTATGTTTTGTAACGCCCCGGAAATTAATTAACTGGTAATTAACTCCACGGTTCGTCTCTCAGCCTTATCCCTCGCAGAACTAGACTCAGGGACCTCTACTCCTTGAAAAGAAAGGATACTAAGCAACGGAAAGTATTAAAATTTTATAAACATAATCATTACAATTAGAGCATTTACCAAGGAACAGCAAAGTAGCTAAAATCACACTACACAAGTCATCTTTATAAGGGATTCATGCTATTCCTTAATATGCAAGTATGCATCAAAGCTCTTAAGTCTACATCATAACCCATAAGTACTAGTTACCATGAGCACTTGCCTAAGCTTGCAATAAGTCCTCAAGCATCTCTCGGGTCGAATCCTTCACAATAACCGGATGCTTCGCGGTATTCATCTCTGCTGAGCTATCTCTAGCCATATATTTGTACATATGGAGAAAAAAAGGAAATAATACAAGGGTAAGTTCGACGACTTATTGAGTATAAATGCACATGACGTGCATGTCATTAAATAGTGAAGTCAGTTGTTTATAAAGCACATGCAACATTATGAGATGATAGTTTATCATGGACGTGATATAGATATAATATATACTTATGATCATGAGTAACTGTAATAGTTCAACCATGTGGTCTACCTAAGATATTACCTATTCTCAATAGGGTTGACAATGTTCCGAGAGACCTGTAATACAACACCGGTGCCCCGGATACTATACGCTACCGTCCATCCCATTAGTGGCACGATCGAGCCCGACCTTGGGTGGCCCACACCACTAAGAGAAATGCTTGGCTTCATTAAAAAATTCATCTTTTGGCCATTTTAATCCTAGGTGGCATGGTCAATTTTTCAGAAATATATTAATTTATTGTTTAAAATCTATTAATTTTAAAATAGACCATGCCACCTAGGATTAAAATGGCCAAAAGATGGACTTTTTAATGAAGCCAAGCATTTCTCTATGCATATAGAGGTATATCTTATTTGTATTAAGTTACTATACAAAAAAAACAAAAAAAAAACAAAAACCAAATTCAAACATAACTTTCATTGAGTTTCATACAGTTTGTGCTGCATCAAGGCTCAAGCCCTAAGGATTCACTCTTAGGGTTCATTTTTTATCATCCATAAGCTCTCGGGGGTGATTATAACTAGTAACTTAAGTATTGAATATATGCTTAATAAGTAATATATATATATATATATATATATATATCGTTTAATAATCATACATATTTTCGTATTAATGAGCGACACATTTCGTGTTTGAGACATACCCTTTATTAATATTTCATTTTATTGCCCCCGAATTTCTAATTTCTTTTAGGGTTTATATATCCTGTGTCTGTGTGTTACATGAACGCCCATATTCTGAACATGCCCACTGGTTAAGCAAATGAGACCTTAAAAAAATACTCGTTCACTTGGAGTGGATACGACTGGCCTCCACCCAACATCCCCCCCCCCCCTCTTTGATGGGCAGCTAATCAAGCAGGTGCGGTGATTCTTGAAACCACCATGTTGGGGGGTATATACAACAAGCCAGGGTAAGGTTGAAATCCACCTGTCGTGGGTAATCCTGAAACCTAGCCACCTAACCACCCCAATAGTCAAAGGGTGACTGTGTATTTTTTTTAAAAAAGAAAAAAAAAAAGAAAAAGAAAAAAGAACGAACATACTCATATTTATAGATCTGGACAAACCGAAATTGTACGCGCCATGCGCAGTTTAGCAAAAGATCGAGGCAAGTGACGATCAATCTAGTAAAACAAACAAAAGAAAAAGAGAAGAGGGTGGTTTATCTGTCGCGCTTTGATATCTCCGCCCCTCTCTACTAAACTCTTAACGGACTTATCAAAGCCATCTCTCCCCCGTCTTCAAAAAACCCAACTATATTTCAACCCCTCAGATCTCTCTCCCCCTCTTGCCTTTCTCTCTCGCTCCCATTTCTCTCTCTCTGTGGCCTGAAAAGTCCTCAAAATGCAATCGTCTCTCACTCTCTCCGTCTCTTCCCACACCTCCCTCACCATTCCCAGATCAAGCCACGCGTTCGAGCCTTCATCCAAGCCTATAAACCTCCGTTTCTGCGGCCTCCGGCGAGAGGCCCTGGGGTTCTCTTCGCTCAGACAAAGCTCCGATTCGCACCGAGTTCGCCTCGCCTCCTCGGCTCGCGGACGACGCGTCTTCGTGTCGGCGGCCTCGGTTTCCAATAACGGAAGCCCGCCGAAGTCGTTCGATTACGACCTGCTCATCATCGGCGCCGGCGTCGGTGGACACGGAGCTGCTCTGCACGCCGTCGAGAAGGTACGGTGAATCGTTTGCTTTTGAATTTAGTTTATGTGTTGGAAGATATAGCTTGAACTAATGCCTAATGCTTGGCTAGTTGAGCTTGAATTGATCGAGTTTATCAGCTTAGATTGTCTTTCCTTGAGAGTTCTATATAATTCAAATGTGATATTTAAGTTCTTTGGAATGATTTTAAACTATTAATGTGTTGCTTGCGGAGTTATAGTTGAGTATGGTTTTTTCACTGCGTATTTTTTAGAAAGAGTTATTTCGGACTGGTTTGTCTCTGATAAGTTGCTGGAATTTAGAGTTGAAATAAGCGGTAAAACACGTCGTGGTTTTTTGTATGATTTGGTAAAAGGTCA
>NC_081541.1:14663224-14683627 GCF_901000735.1 Corylus avellana
GTCCCAAGACTGACAACACCTAAAACTACAAATGCCGCCAGAAGAATACTAGAAATTTAAGGTTGCAGCATCTCAGAAAGTAACTATAGGTAAATCTTTAGATATTGTGTCCATGCAGAACCAGAGCCACCACAAATATCAAGACATATGGAAACTGGAATTGTACATAATGGAGTGTAAAGTTTGAAGAAGTTAACGGAAGTTTTAAGCCTGAAGAAATTTGTATCAATCGATTAATTTAAGTTTCGCAAATTAAAGGAATTCCTCATAGAGAAAACATATTTCCATGTCGCTTTCAACATAATAAAATCATCTACCTTTTATGCTATCTACTGCTTCCACCCAAATGGCTGAATCACAAGAGCATGGAACGATAATAAAAAAACAAAAGGTTTCATCAAAAGTTCATATTAAAAAAAACATTAATATTCATATTCAAAGGTTCAACATAGTTCAACCGCCAAATAGGCAAATACAGGTAGCAATACAACAAAGTTGGCAGTCACACACCCATACCAATATGCATACAACAACTCCACTGTGGATTTCCTGCTATCTAACAGCCACCATTCCTCTGTATTGCTCTTTCAACAATGATTGCTGTATCATTATGACCAAAAATTACCTTTCAAATCAACATCTATATTTTGTGAGATGGCTATTGCTAAGAAATTAAACAACAAAATTGCACACAGAAATGAAGATTGAAAAATACGGAGGAAAGGAAAGTAGATTACAGAAGACCATCCTAGCAAACAGCCCAAAAGAAATACATATAATTATACATATAGCATTAATCAAATTACAGTAGACTCTGTTTGGTTGCTGAGAAAATGTAAAAAAACAGTAAGAAATTAAAATTAAAATAAAAACCTTGGCGTAATAGTCCTTCCAGACTCTGCGAGCGATCTGATGGCCACCCAAATCGAAAGCCTTGAACTTTATCTTCCCAATACTCAGCTCCTCCGACGTCGGGTACTGCGTCGGTTGATGCTGAACTAATCTCTGCACACAAACAAGAACAAAGTTTAGACTCCGTTTGGTCACCGACAAAATGTAAGAAAATATGTAGAATGAATGAGCGAGAACCTCGTCTTTGAGCATGTGAAGCAAGGTGGTCTTTCCAGCATTATCAAGCCCTAGGAACAAGATCTTCGCCTCCTTTTGCCACAGACCCAGCGATGCCAGAACCCCATAGAACCAGTCCACAAGAAACATGTTTTCTCCTAGAGATTTCACACGCTGATTCGCTCTGAACCTCACAAATTCAACCGCAAAATGGTGCCGTAGACAGAAACAGCGAGAGAGACAGAGAGCGCTGTGTTTGGTTCCGTAGAAAGTGAAGGAAACCGGGAGAGAATTTTATTTTGTTTTTTCCAATTTTTTTTATATATTTGATTGGAAGATTTTTCGGGGGTTTATTATATTTGTAGGGTGATGGGGTGGAAATAGGTGACCGGTTTGTCCCGTGAGCGAGGTTTGGAAGGTGGGAGGTCGACCGCTTACGCGTGCCGGTGGAGGGAGTGGGTGACAGGAATTAGCCGGTTGTGGAGTTTAATGTCTTACGTGGAAGGATTTGATTGGTAGGCACGCGTCACAAGGGGTTTAGCCGCCGTCGATTTCAAAACTGGTGGCGATGAGATTTGTCTTGAGAAGAAGACTCTTCGTGCCTAAGGGTATCAGATAGATTGGACGGTGAGGATTAGCATGAATCCCGTTCAAGCAAATTTGTGTTTAAAAAATGAAAAATCCAATAAAATTGTGCACTAGTTTTTAGGATCTTATTTTTTCGACTAATTCTACGAGATCCTCTTATATTTTTTTTTGAGTCATTTTAAAAATGATGTGGTTATTAAATTCATCATATGATCAAAATTCAATAATGATCGATCACAAGCCCAATAGTGAATTTAATAGCCACATCATTTTTAGAGGGACTCAAGAGAGACACAAGAGGGACTTGTAACATTACTCTATTTTTTCCTTATAAAAAATTTAGAGAATCGTAACCGTTAATTCAAATTATTTTTATCACACAATTATTCTATAATGGTGACGTAATAGTTATAATTAATTTTTTACTTTTGTTAATGACTAAGATAAAAATTAATTGAAACTATCACCCTAGCATTGTGAAATCTTTTGTTATTGAACTATCCTAATTATACACAAAAGGAGGGTTGTGGTATGTGTGAAACCAATGAGTAATGCTACGTATCATTTTTTTATTTTTTATTCTCACAAATTTGATGGTGGTTTTAAAATTACTATTAGATTTTGATTATATATATATATATATATATATATATACACACGGAAGCATTACCCTTACTGAAAAGCCCTGCACCTCAAAAAATTAGAGGAAGCTAATTAGAAGGAAGGAAAAGATTCAAAATCAGTGTATTTGGTTTACTTGATTTACAATTAGTTTTATGTCGTGTTAAAATGAACTCAGAAATTATGCGTGAAAAGGCGGTTACAATTAGTGGTTATTGACTAAAACGGCTAACTGTAATCGTCTAGGCAGTTAATAAAATTCACTAACCACCTAGGCGGTTAACCGTTAGGTGGTTAATCGATGATTAGCGGTTAGTAACTCTAATAACCGCTAACCGCTTTTTAAAATAAAAATTTTAATTAAAAAAAAAAGATGTCGTTTATATCGTAATAAAATAATATCATACTACATACAACATCGTTTCTATATATATATATATATATATATTTAAAAAAAAAAAAATTTAAACACAAAAATGACACCATTTTATATATTTATATACATATAAATATAATATATATATAGGGGTAAAACCTAAAACCGCTAACCACTAGTTAGCAGTTAACAATTAATGCAGTTGGCATACGGTTATTAACCGCCCCCGCCTTTTCACCTCTATCAAAAATTCCTAAGATATGCCAAAATAAAAAAATAAAAAAAAATTATTCTATATAGTCAAATTTCATAATTTGACTATAAGAAAAAAATTTTGTTGACATGCATCAAAAACCTCTGAATTTATTTTAATACTAGATAGATAGAGCTAATTGTAAATAAACAAATTTTTACAATTTTTTCCTGAAAGGAATTGTGATCCAAAGGATTGGATTTTGTGCTTTGAGTCAAAGAGTGAACCACGTCTTTTCTTTCCTCGACTTTCCAAGTTGTTAGCGAATCAACATTCTGGAATCTCAACGAGAGCAATCTACTGTTTTTTTCAACTTTATTTTTCTTTCTATTTCTTTTGTCTTCTTTTTCTTTTTTATTCTTCTCTATGTTTACGTATATTCCCAGTGAGGGATTCTCATTTTGTTTTTAAGCTAGAAAAGGAAAAGAAAACATAACATAAGTTATGGATATTTTTGTTAATGTATTTTAAGACATTTTTTTTTAAAAAAAAAATTAGTTTGAATGTGTTTTTAATGTAACGTAAAGGTCAAAATCATTTTTGTATTTTTAAAAGTATTTTTTTATTTTAAATCATTTATAACGGTATTTATCTTAAAATAAAGGGTAAAGTTCACTTAACCCCCTTAAACTACTACCACAATGACAATCTACCCACTAAACTATCAATTGCGACAATTTACCCCTCAAACTACCAAAACAATGACAATGTACCCCTAATTTTAATAAAATGACAAAATTACCCTTGTTAAAATAAAAACAAAATGCTAAAATTTAATTTTTTTTAAAAAAAAATTAAGGGTATTTTTGTCTTATTGAAAATGTTATAGGGGTAATTTCATCATTTTGTTAGCATTGGGGGTACATTGTCATTGTTTTAGTAATTTGGGGGGTAAATTGTCGCAATTGATAGTTTGAGGAGTAGATTGTCATTGTGGTGGTAGTTTGAGAGGGTTAAGTGGACTTTATCTTAAAATAAAAGATAACTTCTAAATAAATGACATTAACAACTGTTTGGGATTGCGTTTGAAGAACTTAAAAGTGCTTTTAACATTCAAAAAACTCGTTTAGTAAAAAATTAAAAGCGCTTTTAAGGGTCCAAAAAACTTAAAAATGACTAAAACGCACTTTTGGCAAAAACTTAAAAATAAAACTTTTGCCCAAAAGCTCTTTTTGACTTAAAAACTCTATTTCTCAAATACAATCTCAAACAGACTTTTAATATGGGTAGTAGACTCCCTAGTGATTGTGACTTTAGGTTTTGGTCAATTGCGTATTATATGTTGAAGTAATGCAATAAATGGAATAAATTATCTGGTGGTTTAGACATGAGAGTACCAAGTTAGATAGCAAAGTAGCCTGGCAAACCCTACACTACACTACATTCTCATCCCATTCTCTGTTTTAATGGGCTGATCTGGTAGCATCCATTAGCCTTTAAGAAAAATGACCATGTAAGGATTAGAACCACGGATCACAAGTACTGTGCAGTCTATGCACTTAAGTTAGAAATAGGTTATACGTGTGTTTTGAGCGTTGTTTTCTTAAAAACACAAACCTGTTTTCAAAAACAACTTAGAGTTGTTTCTATATTTATGTTTTTAGCGTTCTTATTTTTTTAAAGTATTTGATTTTAAAACTGATTGCAAAACGCACAGTTACATGGTAGAAACAGGTTTTTGTTGTTTTGTAAACAAAGATCTTGTTTCCAAAACTACAACCAAATAGGCTCATAAAATTCCGTAATTTGAGAGAAATTGTGAAGGATCATAATCTTATATAAAGGGATAAGAAGTAGGAGGAAATCAAAAGGCATTGGAAATTGTGGAAAAAATTGAGTAATTTTGGAATGGTAGTATTTTTTTTATTGTCTTGGCTCTTTGTTGCATGAGTCAATCGTTAATCTACAACGCTGCCAACGCTTACCAAATTCACATTGAAAACGAGTTCCAAATAGCTCTTCTAGGAGCTCGTTGTAAGTCCAAAGACAATGATCTTAGCATCTACTTGAACCCTGCCCATTATGAGTTCTCTTGGAGTTTTTTTAGGCAACTTTATTCGCACCAGAATCTACTTTTGCAACTTGTCGTGTGAGGCTAGACATCGTACCTTCAATGTCTTTAAGTACAATGAAGGTTTTCTAAAAAAGTATTGTCCCCATCCAAATTTAGAATGCTGCTAGAGGGTTCACGAGGAAGGGATTTACGTTTACAATTATGGGACACAAAACTATGATTTCCTGTTTAAGTGGGAATAGCGACATACTTGAAGTTGAAGCCTCACTGATGCAAAGTCTACCCACATCACCAAGCAAACATCTGTTTATTTTCAAGCTTATCAACAAGGGTCGTTGAAAAACTTCTAGATGCCAGCAATCCTTAAGGAATTCATTATGTTAAAGAAGAAGAATAACTTCTATAAAGTCTTGGCACAAACCAAGGCCTTTATGCCCTCCAATAAGAGCACAACAAGTTAGCGTGGAACACCATAACAAAAATATGCATAAACACCTAATTTTTTTTCTTCTAGAATACTTAAAACAAAAAATCTTCTAAAATACATTTTTCATATTTTTCCACCCTATACCTACCCCAGCCACCAACCCGCCGCTAGTTGGCCTAAGCCTTGCCGGAGACGACGCCGGCCAGCCCACGCCTTGTCAAAGATAACGCCGGCCGGTATAGAGAATATTGGGTAAGAGAACTCCAGTGCTCCCCCTCCTTCTCTCTGGTGCTCCCTTCTCTCTCTCTCTCTCTTATCGGCGGCAACAGAGAAATTTTTTCTCTGTTGTGCTCCCTCTCGCTCTCTCTCTCTCTCACACACATGCTGGCAGAAGAGAAATTTTTTCTCTGCTGCCGGTGCTCCCCCTTCTCTCTCTTTTTGTGCTCACCCCTCTCTCTCTCTCTCTCATTGGCGGCAACAGAGAAATTTTTTCAATCAGAATTTTATTTATTTGTCATTGAATGACATACCGAAGCAGCTGAAATTTCAATAGCAATTTGGGTTTTATTCAATGGCAATCTGGGTTTTATTCTTATTTAAGAATGCAAGTGAAAAACAGAGAAATTTCTGATCTGAGAAGGAGGGAGAGAGAGGGAGCACCGGCAGCAGTGTGTGTGTGTGTGTGAGAAAGAGAGAGAGAAGGGAGCACCGACGGCAGAGAAAAAATTTCTCTGCTGCTAGTGTGTGTGTGAGAGAGAGGGAGAGGGAGAATTGCAGAGAAAAAATTTCTTTGTTGCCTCTGGTGAGAGAGTGAGGAGGGAGCACCGAAGTTCTCTTACCCGGCGTTCTCTGTACCGAGAGGCGTCATCTCCGGCAAGGCGTGGTTGGTGGCCGTGGTGGGTCTAGAGAGAAAAAATATGAAAAATTTATTCTAGAATATTTTTTGTTTTAGGTATTTTAGGTAGAAAAAAAAATTAGGTGTTTATGCATATTTTTGTTATGATGTTCCACGTTGATTTGTCGTGCTCTTATTGGAGGGCACAAAAGCCTTAATTTGTGCTAAGACCTTATAGAAGTTATTCTTATTAAAGAAGTCTCAAGCCTTTAGTAATGTTATGTCATTTTAATTTCTAGTGTAACCATATTTTGTTTTTTATCCTATTTCTATATGTAATAGTCATCTTTTGTTTCTACATAGAGTCCTTTTTGTGTTATGTAAAGACAACATTTACTGACATAACATTGATTTTAATTATTTAAAGCAACAGTAAATTTGGGGTAATGAGTTTTTCGAATAGTAAATATGTTTACGTAGAACTTTTGCATCTATTAATATTTATAACTTGCACTAAAGGATATTTGTATACTTTGCACAATAAAAGAAATAATTCGATGAATCATATGAACATTACTGACTCATAGGGTAGATGAAGGCAAATAGAGGGAGAATAATGGCATTGCGATGCATTTGAGTGCATGATTTTTATCTGAACTTACAGGGGGGGAATGAATGCGAGCACCCTTTTTTTTTTTAAAAAAAAAAAAAAAAAAAAACTTATTCAAATACTGATGGACACTGTCACAACAAACCAATGAGATGAAAGTCTGGTAGCTAAAAATGTTGGTAAGCCTTGTAACAGTAATCATTTAATAGACAGTAGCATAGGAAGGAAAAAATTAGACCATTTGCAAATGGATAAAAATTCTTTTAAATTGGGTTGGAGGAAATTACTCCAACCCAATCTAATAAAATGACAGATGTCCTTCTAATATGTGTCTCTCACATATTTTTTAATAGAATCAATAGGATCCCTCGTCGTTAAATCCTCTCTTATTCATGTTTAAAATTTATTCTTTGTGTGTTTGGGAAAGTCCAACAGTCTATCTTGTCTGTTCATCTCCCTTCTCTTTCTTCAACAAAGAGCCAACGCTAGACACATAGCATGGGCCATTGAACAATTTGAACCATAGGTTTGAGACCACTGCGTTAATTCTATTAAAAAAATATGTGATTTTTACATGTTAGAATAACATATGACACTTTATTAGATCAGGTTAAAAGAATTTCCTCAAACCCAATTTGAAGGAAATTTATGTAATTTGCAAATTAGGACACATCAAAGATGATCTCCCTTACCAAGGTTCTTCAATATTGCCATTAAAGCTAGGCTCTCAACAACTTTGCATTGGGAGCTCCTCATCTTGTTGCTTACCAATAGATAGCCATGTGAGTTTTTTCATTCTCAGTCTTAAGTGTTCCTTAACAAAACCAACCTTAATTTCTTGAATTATCACCACAGAATTAGGTTAGAGCAATGCTACTTTTCACGCTCATTTCATATTGGTTGATGTTGCGTGTTTTAAGTGGTTTTTTATATCAATCACTTAAAAATAAATAAATAAATAAAGCCACTTAAAACACACCACGTCAGCCAATGTGAAATAGGCGTAAATAATAACATTACTCATGAAAAGGGCTACGCATTAGATACCATGCATAGAAGAAAGACAAAAATCAAGAAAGAATAGTTTGTAATCTTATTTTTTTCTCTTTTTCCAAAAAATAAAATAAAAAAATAAAAAAATCACCTTGCTTCAAAATTATTATCCGAGAACAATCGCCCAAATAACAAATCTAAAATGGCTCACTATAAGGATAAAGAAAAATTGTGCAGTTTTTTTTTTTTTTTTTTTTTAATTGAATTCGGAAAAGGGGTTACAAGGGAGGATCCTTCTCATTCTTGATCCGGAAGGAAGAGAGAATGGAAGACCCTAAAGAAAAACAAAAAAACCAAAAAAAAAAAGAAGGGTAAACTTCCCAACAATAGACCCAAATCGAAAACAACAAAATTCTGCAGTTGTTAATCCTTCAATGCCAACACAAAAAATGATGTACTAAAAAATATACTCCCATGTATTCAGGCGCCTTAGAACTGCAGAAAAGTTAGCACATGAACATTGAACACAGAGCAAATAGTTATCCCCTCACTCTACTTCTACTTGATATATTGTGAGAGCCACTTGAAGCCATCACCATAGCCCATCTTGCGAACAATACTGCACATGAAAACTTCAATGGGCCGGACGTTGGATTCTGTAAGAGTCACCTTCCCCTTGCCAGTTGTGAAATTGGTCAGCCCTAGATGATAGCATAGCTCATCTTCTGAAGCTGCATAGGGAATGTCAATCTTGTTCCCCAGCACAAGAAATGGAACATCACCAAGGGATTCATCTGAAAGGAGGCCATCCAGCTCCTTTTTTGATTCTGCAAACCTCTCCTTGTCATAAGCATCAACAAGGTAAATCACTGCATCCACCTGTTCATGGATGGGAATTAACAGAAAATAAAAAAAAATAATAAAAAAAAATGGTCAGAATTCAATTCTTTGGCATGTCATACAATCCAAAAGTGTAAAAAATCAAATCAATCTGCTATTACAATTGAGGCCATCTCAATGACTATTTGAATTTCTCTCATTTATTTGGGTCAATCACATAAGCGAGGTATGTCAATGATGGTTTAAATGAATTAAACCCCATAACTGGGGTCGGGCCGAATGAGGACAAGGATCCTCTCCATTTCATGGTCAAAATTTAAAGTTTGTGCATCCGACGGTATACATGATTTTACATTATTTAAATTTTTTAAAAGACGTGTCAACGTTAACTTTATGTACTCATTCGACGCATCGACTTTAAATCCTGACCAATTTGAAATGGAGAGGATCCTATTCTGACCAATTTGCGCTTGACATGGTATTATAACCGGAATTCCAAAAGTATTAGGTGCTGGAGATCACTTGGAATACCAGAGTCAATCATGAAACAAAGAGATAAACCCACGAAAGTATTCTTTTCAACATATTTGAAAAATATGTTTTTGTTTATGAGTATGTCTTTGAAAAATATGTAGAAGGGTGATGCAAAACTTTGAACTTTTTTCAACAGGCAGGTCCTCTCAAAGAAGATAACTGCAGATTACCACTCCAGTCAAGAGAGGCAACCTTAATTTGGGTCTTCAAAACCTCTTAGATGATGTAATGGATGACCTTTCCAATAAATCTAAGGCTTCTCTTTCCCACTTGAAATTGACTTCTGACATGAAACCAAATTTACAATGCCATGATGGATTTTTGAAAGAATCATGTAAGGAAAACTACAACTAAAACACGTCCGGAAAGACAAAAAAAAAAGGTGCTATCAGCATAACTTCAGTCGTTTATGTTTGCCTCGCATGAATCAGATAAACCTAGAGAAGATTTTTCTGGGATTATGAAGGCATAGTGAGCTAAACGGCTGGGGTTAACGGACCACGGAATGCCTTTTCTGTCTTCTGAAATTCAACTCAATTAACAGATTGATTAAAAATCAAATGCAGAAATGTCAACAAAGCATTTTTTTTTTTTTTTTTTTTCATGTATACGCAAGAAACTAAAGCTGGCACCATTAATAGTTATACACACTTCCAATTATCAGAACAAAACCAATAAAGAAGATGATTCCAACGATTCAGCTAGGAGGTTGATCCTTTACAATTAAGGATGTATAAGATTGCAAAAGAATGCAGAAATTCTTGACTCCATATTGTAGGTCAAAAAAAAAACAGCCAACGAGATTATCAAAGAAATTGTGTCATTGACACCACCCAAGTAAAAACTAAGGATAAAAACAGCCAATAAGACATAAGAAAACTCTACAACTAACCTGTTTTAACAAACATATAGTGAAATCGCAGTAGAATTAGAATTAGATCTGCTTAAAGTTTCCAGCAGTTCATATAAATAACCTCAAACAAAGTTAACTGATTCAAAGAATCAAACTTTGCATAAATGACATTCAAATACAACTGATCAAATAATCCGATAGCCAAATTCAGAGTCCCAATCCAATAATATCAACCGAAAACAAAACAGAACAAAAATCTGATATATGGATTGAACACGCAGAAAGAGGGAACACAAGGGGAAGAGATCAAATTGAATGTACCTTAGCATAGTAATCTTTCCAGACTCTGCGAGCGATCTGGTGGCCACCCAAATCGAAAGCCTTGAACTTGATTTTCCCAATACTCAGCTCCTCCGAAGTGGGGTGCTGGGTCGGCTGGTGTTGCACTAGTCGCTGCCACAAACAAAAACCCATTTTTCCAACATTTTCAGAAAACATAATCACAAGCAGATAGAGAGAAATGGGTAAAGACAAACAGAACCCACCTCGTCTTTCAACATGTGAAGAAGGGTGGTCTTGCCAGCATTGTCGAGACCCAAGAAAAGAATCTTGGCCTCCTTCTGCCATAGGCCCAGCGATGCGAGCACCCCATAGAGCCAATCAAAGAGGAACATGTCTGCCTCAAAAGAATGTGGGAATCTGGTCTAAAATGGAACAAGATCGAGAGGGGTTTAGGAAAACGAAGGACAAAGATCCAATCCCAGATATGCTATTGGACGGACAGTTCAGCGTTACAACTGGAAGTGATGGCATTGGTGTCTTTCATTTCACCTGATGAGTTATGCTTAGCTAGCTGATGGCTGGCTTTCATGGGGCTTCACTGTTATTATAATATTTTATGGATCTTTTTTTTTTTAATATTTTATATTTTAGTTAATGAGTAAACGCGATCACTTCTTTTATATATATATATATATATATATATATATATATTTAACTATAGAAATACAACGCATATTCTCTAATTAGATAGTTATTTTTAAGAATAGGCTCCTACCAAATAAAAGACGAATAATGTTATACTTACTCTTATTTTTTCACACCTATAGATTACTTTTAAAATCACTACCGGATATGAGATCAATTTTTATTGAATTTTAGTTCAATGATAATTTTAAAAACCACCTATAGTTATTGAGAAATTAGGGTAGTGATGTAAGAATATATATAACATTACTCATAAAATATATATATAAATATATATATAGTCATTCTATTTGAAGACTTATTTCGCGAACAGAAATGCACCAGATATGGGCCATTCTTTTCTGGGCCACAAAGAATACACAAAATAAAATATTGAAATATGGGCCATTTATTTAGAACCAAAGCCCAGATCCTTAAACCCCACCACAAGGGCACTTCCGTCATTTAATATGCTCACCACAATCCTTGATATCTAGGGTTTCGCTACAGGTCCACATAAAGCGGCCAAACCTTCTCATTTGCTCCGCCCAGCAAACCCTAGCAGAGCCACCCTCTTCGTTTCCAGGTCTCCCTCTCTCTCTCTCTCTCTCTCTGATGCAAAAAGGCACGCTCTTTTGAGTTTGACTTTCTATCTGTGTGTGACTGTGTATTTGTGGGTTGCAGAGATGGCGAAGTCGAAGAACCACACGGCTCACAACCAGTCTTACAAGGCGCACAAGAACGGCATCAAGAAGCCCCGCAAGCACCGCCACATCTCCACCAAAGGGGTAATACTTTTTTTTTTTTTAATCTTTTCGGGGTTGTTAGTATTCACCTATTTAATCATGTAATTGAAGAAAAAATTTGTTTTTGAATTGTGGGTACAGATGGATCCCAAGTTCCTGAGGAACCAGAGGTATGCTAGGAAGCATAACAATAAGATCGCTGAGGCTGACAGCGAGGAAGAATAGATGAGTTCAACGCTGATAGAAAAGACAGGCATTTTGTTTGAGATCTATGGTTTCCTTCATGTTTACTTTGATGCTAAGTAGTATAGTAGTTTGATGGAACTGTAATGGGTTTTGTTAGGATTCCCAGTGGGAGCAGCACTTTCAATCTTCGTTACTGATGTTTGATAAGGATGCTTAAAGTTCTGAAATTATTTGAGCATTTGTTTGGAGCTTATTTGGTCTTTTATGCTTTATTTCAATTGATTTATCTTAAGTTGAAAGGTTGATTGTGCTTACTCTTTCAAGTTTTGTGCTTCGATTTATGTGTTTTGGGTCTTGTTTTTTTTGGGGAGTTAGCTTGTGAAGTTCATTTTAAATTATTGGATTTTTGGACACTGTTTTTGTTTTTTCAATGAGTGTTGTATTGTTTGGTGGGTACCTTTGTTATTGAAACAATTTGTTGGTAGTTTGTCGGGTGTTTGGTTCCTGTTGTTTTGAATGAATTTGGGTTGAGCTTGGTGTTCTGATTCAGATTAGTATGGAGGACAATTGCATTTATACGATGACACTTGTTGATGACAATTTAATATTGGGATTACTCAAATAATTCTTTAAAATTTGAGTTGTTATCTATTTAGATCACAACTTACTACACAGCCTCATTAGTTTGTGTAGAGTGAAAAGTCTCTAGGGTGGAAAACTACCAAATTACCTTGATGTCAACATGTGACATTAAGGAACTTCAATGGTGTTATTCTCTACATTAGATATTTTTTTCCTTTTAGTTCAATTTTGGATAATCTTGTGGTGAGGGTATTTCAGGCGTGCAATGCTACTCATCATCTTTTTATCTTATAAAGCGTGGCTTTTAAAATTACCATTGGGTTTGTGATGGGTCACTAATTAATTTTGATTTAATGTTGATTTTAAAAAGAATGGTATGTAGCATTGCTCATTTTGGTCAGGGTTAGGAATTGATGGAGGGTTCATGATGAAAAAGATTACTATATAAAGCTTGAGTTTTAAATTTTTAGATTTTCAAACAACTTCCTTGCAAGGATTTATATAGGATTCCCAACTTCAGATTTTATGAACACAAACTACTCCTGGATGGTGTGCTGATGGAACTGCTTAAGGCATTGCCTTTTGTTGCCCTGAGGTCTTGAATCAGCTATGACTAGAGAAGAGAGTTATCCATCCTAGTTCTCTCATCATAAACATTTCTTCTTGCATAATTTTTTTCTAAAGATTTTGATGTGGATCCATGTGTGAAACTATTTGTCCACTTTTGAATCAGCTGGGAAGGAACAAGAACTTATATGCCTTTTTAGACCCTTCCTAGTTCTCTCATCATAAACATTTATTTTCGGCATATTTTTGTTTCCAGATTTTTGTGTGGATCCATTTGTGAAAACTATTTGTCCACTTTTGTTCTGTAGAAGATCACTTTACGGTGAGGTGAATTCTTGTTTCATGTGGACTTGTTTCATTTTTTTTTTAATGTTTTGTTTTTTGGATTTTTGAAAGGCAAGAAAAACCAACCTTCATGATTTCAACAGTTTCCCATTTATCATATGGAAATGCCTTGCATTGATGGATGCTTGTAGATTTTCTGCATTTAAGCAGCATTGCTGCATTTTCCAGAGTACTTGGACAAGAAAACATCATACTGCAATGTCTAATTGATTCAGTTCTTTTATTGTTAAAGTCATGATTATGAGTTTTGTGAGGGAGGACAGTTAGTCTAATTGCCATATTCCTAGGGCTCTTTAAACTGGTCTAGAGGGGTTTTTTTTACGTGAAAACTTGGAAAGAAATATAACATGGTTTCAAAGCAGCCGAAGTAACCCTGACTACAATAAGGCCTCTTATAAATTATAATATTATCCAAAATTTGGAGCAAAAAGTTTTCTAAATTAAAGCAATATGGTTACAAGTATCTCTCTGAAAAGACAGACAAGACCCGGAATTAAAGATGGCAAGATTGAACATATTCTGGCATCAACTGCCTTGAAGAAATAGACCAGTTGTTCCCCTATTGTGTTCTTTCTCTCTCGAATGTGTTGATGATCTCTTCTGATGCTTGGAGACGAATAATTGGTTGAAAAACCCTAGCACAAGCAAATTTCTTCAAAAATACATACTTTGATTGTTGAGAAGCTTAGACTGCAATTGGTTCACTTACTGGGCTAGAAGCATGAGCTTGAACCTGGCCATATTTAAGTCTTTGCAGGTTAACATACAAAGATATATTCAAGTAGCCATTTTATGAGCAAGTTATATGCAATATTATGGATTGCTTTTTTATGCCTGCCAACCACAGTCAACCAAACAATGAAATAGATAGTATCAATTTCATAGATTTAAAGTTAATGCATCTAATAGTGTACATAATTTTACATAATTTAATTTTTTTTAAAAAGATGTGATAACATTAATTTTAAATAAACCGTTAGATACATAAACTTTAAGAGTTTGTCATTGCAATTTTATAGACAAAAAATGCAATTTCGGACGAAAGTGCAGAAAATAGATCGTTTAGGGTTTTTTTTTTAAATTGTAATTTGATAAAGTAGAAAAATGCGTTTTCAAATCGCAAGTCCTTGTACTTTTATGAAAAACGCATAATTTTAAAGGCCAAAATATGATTTTCGAAAATACTTAACTGTGTTTTTAAAATTTACGTTTTCAAATCGCATATTTTTAAATCACATTTTTTGAAATCACAAACTCAAACGGACTCTAAGTCAAGTCATGAAATAGATACTATCCAGGATCCTAATGGAGTCAACTGGGATGTGCGTATTTTTAAAGCCCACTTCTAGTGATTTCCACTTCCAAGACATTTATTATATGTTGTTCCTAATAACTTGTCAGCCACTACATATGTCAAGCGGCTGCCAAGGATCCTACTTGCAATGGTCTTACAGTTTTGCATGGAAAAGAAAAGATTTTAGTGCAGCCATGATGATGTTTGGAGGTGAATATGTGTTACTCACTTTTGCTGATTTAAACAGTTCATCAAGCACTTCGGACAAGGTTGGATGTGCATGAACTGCCAATTTGATGTCCTGCATGGTTCAAAAAATACAGTAACAATAAATCGCTGCACAACATCGACGACACGAGTATCAATCTTAGCTACAGGATGAGTGAAAAATTAACAGAATTGGTTACCAAAGGAACTAGAGACTCATAACCAAGGGCACATTAAAAGTAGCAGCCAGGTGCATAAACATTATAGTTTTGGCACAGAAAACTTACCTGAATACGTGTCCCCAAAGCTATTGCATTGGATGCTTCATGGATGAGGTCCGCAGCGTGCAACCCGAAGATATGGACTCCAAGTATCTCTCCACTGTCGGGTCTGTATATCAGCTGAATGAAAACAATATAGAAATTGTGTTATCACCTCAAGAAGCTGGTGAGAACGCATAAATCAACAACATTTTAGGATATTTGTAAATAAAAGATAACCTTCGCAAGTCCCTCCCCTTCATTTTCTGCTAGGGCCTTTGTGTTAGCCTTAAAACTTGTCTTAGCAATGCTAATTTCAAATCCCTCTTTTTCAGCTTTCTCCCTTGCTTGAGGCTGCAAATTTTAGAGGTTTAATCAAAATTTCAGATATTCAAAGGGCACAATGAGAAGACTCTAATTTCATAATGGAAAAAGAGAAGAAAATAAGGAAGTGAGAACGTATTTACATAACAAAATGCACTTAAAAGATTCAACATTCACCTCTGTTAATCCAACCATACTGATTTCAGGATGGGTGAAACAAGCTGCAGGTATACTTAGATGATTGAGCACATGATCTCTTCCAGTGACTTGTTCAACAACTGTGTAAAAAGATTTAGGGGAAAAATTGAAAAGGATGTCAAGGAAAGTCTTTAGATTCAAAGCAGCAGAGACAATCAATTAGTTAACTCCTTACCTGAAATTCCTTGTGCACTCGCTGCATGAGCAAGCATCATCTTGCCATTAGCATCACCAATGCAATACAAGTGAGGGACCTAACATTCAAAATTCAGCGTCAATAACAATTTGCTAGAACTACACAGGGAAATATATGCTCATACAGAAATTCAAAACGAACCAGATTGCCACTCGCATCAATTACTCGCATGCGCTCATCAACAGGAACGAAACCACGTTGTGTTTCTACATTAACCTGCAGAAAAGCCAATGCAAATGAAACCTTTTTTTTTTTTTTTGGGGTAAACAACTCTATAATCTCAACCACATTAGTATCTGAGAAGCCATACACTCTCCAAGCCAAGACCCTGTGTGAATGGAGCCCTTCCAGTTGCAATTAATGCTGCGTCTACCTGTAGCAAAGTGAACCAAAAGTTTGTTAAAGATGCCTTGATGCAACTAAATATGCAGCAAAAAACGTCTGATCTAAAATGGAGATTTCCAATTCACAATATGTCAAGGATTTGAATTTTAAATAGCCAGGTTCAATACTAATACAGAGGAAAACACTCATGCAAGTCAGACATCATTGAGCATGTATTGGTGGGTGAAACTTGAAACATAAGCTTGATTTCATAATCCAAACTACATTGTTCTCTTGAATTTGCAGCAGGTCAATTTGTAGCCACTCAAAGCTCAAACAAATGGGGCCAACAAACTCATAAAATGAGAGATCTCGTCAACTAGTTCAGGATTAACTACAAGTATTTAATTTCATGAATGCATATGAGAAGAAACAGAAGTTGACAGCAAAAAATGACAATTTTGGATAAGGATTTTTTTCACCTCTCAAATGTTATGGAAGTTGAAAGAGTTTAAGCCAACTACTTGTATTATTTTGTACATTGTCAATATGAAAAGCAACGAACATGTAGATTGCTTTTGAAACAACAATTTCCAGCTCTGGCTATTAACTCATAGTACTTCAGTTACCTCCAATGTGTCTTTAGGTTCCTTAGTCTTTGCATCAATAAGCTCAATCATGACTGGCTTCCCGTCCTTAGCTGGAGTTATCTGTAAAAAGAATACACTAAGGATGATAAATGCAAAAAACAGCTACCAAGGAAACGCGCAAATAGTCAAACATAAACAACAGGATACCTTGGTTGCAAATACTCCTGTATGATAGTCAATTTTTCGCGGATTTATTAAAACCCTTTGGGCTAACTTCCCAATCTCGGGATCAAATCCAGGCATGAGCTGATCTAGAGCTTCGATAAAAGTAACCTTCACAATCATACAAAAAATAAAAGAATGAGCATGACACTAACTTGTTGTACTGATCACTGGATAGAAAAATTACTGACTGGACTAGGCAAGATTTCTATCCTTTATGTAATGAAACCTTAATACATATATAAGGAATGCTTTGTGTAATACTAATCGTTTTGGGAATTAATTACATGAATAACATTTCTTACACCAAAGGAGAAAGGCAAAGCCCAATAAATGTGAATCTAAATCCATTCTTTATTTTTCTTTTGATAGACTAGCGAGTCCTCAATGGATGTTTAAGCAGGTACTTCAACCATGCATTTTGATGCATTCTCAGCAATGTCAAATCTTGATGTCTTAAATTTTGATATTCAAAATTAGACTGAGAAGCATTATCACCATCCCAAATTGCGAATAAGACGTCACTGCAGACTACAGTTGGATCAGGAAACATGATCTCATGGTAAAAGTGAGTATTAAACCATATTGGAATTCAAGAGACCCAGAAGATATCAACAAAAGCATCTGTCCTATGACATGCTAAGTTCCCATAAGTAGCATATATATAATTGGAGATGATGTGAGGAAAGGAGGCGAGCATTTGCTTTAATTTTATAATTTAAAAACACCAAATAGTGCTGATGCTCTTCCATTTTTTTCCTGGAAAGAAATAAATCTGATAATTCATTTTGTAGAATATGTAATCGTCACAATAGTTAAAAGAAGAGAAGAAATGTGATACCTCACTCCCAAGTGCAGTGTATACATCACTGAATTCAAGACCAATATATCCACTTCCCACAATGGCAATCCAGTCTGGAACAAATTCCAACTTAAGTGCATGGTCACTGGTAATTACAGTCTTCCCTGCAGGTCAATATTCAGCAATTAAAAATCCTCCAAGCACAATATAACAGAAGATTGTATGTAGAACACTGGCACAGAAAGTCCTCCATCCAGAAGAAGAATGCTGGACTCTTTAACAGAAAAAGTGAAACCATAAGAAGAATGAGAAGAAAAGGTACACATTTACCATCAACTTCAATGCCCTTTGGGACAAAAGGAACAGAACCTGTAGCAATAATTATATTTTTTGCAGTTACTACTTTGTCAGATCCAACTTTCACCTTTTGAGGGCCCTGAAAATGGTTTGGCAAATAATGCAATCAACATTAGGATGCAAAAGATTATAAACCATTAGATCATAAACTTAACTAAAGGACAAGAATAATTGAGAAACCATGTTCTGGACAGCTCAAAATTATCATTAAGCTGGTTTGATTTTTTATTGACCACAATAACTTTGTGCTGTCACTGAATCCAATGTGTCAGCATGTATGACTCACCAGAATTGTGCCAAAACCTGTCAGTATGTCCACCCCAAGTGCCTTCATAGAATTGGTTAAATTACCACGAATTTTTGAAGCAAGATTGTTTGCATGATCAGCCACTCCTTGTCTATCATACCCAGCAGCGGAAACCTATAATGATTTGTAAGAAGGCAAACAGTTAAAGTACAGCAACCCACCAACACAGGCACATCATACGTACAATAGTATTTGTGGTCAAAATATGTAACTTGTGTCAGCTAAGCTTCAAGCTTGGATAATCCAATCTTATTACCTGCAAACCCAATGCCTTCAAGTGATGCTCATTCTGAAGCTCACGCATCCGACCACTCACAGCCAGAAGAGCCTTGGAAGGAACACAACCTCTGTTTACACATGTTCCACCCACCACATCTCCCTCAACAATGGCAGTCTTCAGACCCTGCAATGATCACTTCTATAATTATTCACCTCTAACGCAACTGTTGTTAGCAAAGAAGAAGCAATAAGATACTCAAATGTTTCTACAACACCCAGAAAGAGCCACATTCTAGCATATACATTACCACATATTAAACATGAAATATATGCAAAGCAGGGGATGCATCACAACCAGAAGATTGACACCGAGGTCTAAATTTGAATGTAGGTGGATCACTATTATCCCCACAAATGAAATTTTCTCTCGTATATAATTTCAGCTCTTCTCGTGCGCAATCAACAAAGAGAATACATTAGTAGTGTTTATCAATCTAAATACTGTACAATCGTATAGCGCATCATCATTGTTACCGCTAGAGATTCTTCCTCTACAATGACCTTTTACCAAATCATACAAAAAACCACGACGTGTTTTACCGCTTATTTCAACTCTAAATTCCAGCAACTTATCAGAGACAAACCAGTCCGAAATAACTCTTTCTAAAAAATACGCAGTGAAAAAACCATACTCAACTATAACTCCGCAAGCAACACATTAACAGTTTAAAATCATTCCAAAGAACTTAAATATCACATTTGAATTATATAGAACTCTCAAGGAAAGACAATCTAAGCTGATAAACTCGATCAATTCAAGCTCAACTAGCCAAGCATTAGGCATTAGTTCAAGCTATATCTTCCAACACATAAACTAAATTCAAAAGCAAACGATTCACCGTACCTTCTCGACGGCGTGGAGAGCAGCTCCGTGTCCACCGACGCCGGCGCCGATGATGAGCAGGTCGTAATCGAACGACTTCGGCGGGCTTCCGTTATTGGAAACCGAGGCCGCCGACACGAAGACGCGTCGTCCGCGAGCCGAGGAGGCGAGGCGAACTCGGTGCGAATCGGAGCTTTGTCTGAGCGAAGAGAACCCCAGGGCCTCTCGCCGGAGGCCGCAGAAACGGAGGTTTATAGGCTTGGATGAAGGCTCGAACGCGTGGCTTGATCTGGGAATGGTGAGGGAGGTGTGGGAAGAGACGGAGAGAGTGAGAGACGATTGCATTTTGAGGACTTTTCAGGCCACAGAGAGAGAGAGAGAGAGAAATGGGAGCGAGAGAGAAAGGCAAGAGGGGGAGAGAGATCTGAGGGGTTGAAATATAGTTGGGTTTTTTGAAGACGGGGAAGAGAGGGCTTTGATAAGTCCGTTAAGAGTTTAGTAGAGAGGGGCGGAGATATCAAAGCGCGACAGATAAACCACCCTCTTCTCTTTTTCTTTTGTTTGTTTTACTAGATTGATCGTCACTTGCCTCGATCTTTTGCTAAACTGCGCATGGCGCGTACATTTTCGGTTTGTCCAGATCTATAAATATGGGTATTTTTGTTCAATTTTTTTTTTTTTAAAAAAAAAAAATACACAATCACCCTTTGACTATTGGGGTGGTTAGGTGGCTAGGTTTCAGGATTACCCACGACAGGTGGATTTCAACCTTACCCTGGCTTGTTGTATATACCCCCCAACATGGTGGTTTCAAGA
>NC_081541.1:14684108-14762346 GCF_901000735.1 Corylus avellana
GTGAATCCTTAGGGCTTGAGCCTTGATGCAGCACAAACTGTATGAAACTCAATGAAAGTTATGTTTGAATTTGGTTTTTGTTTTTTTTTTGTTTTTTTTGTATAGTAACTTAATACAAATAAGATATACCTCTATATGCATAGAGAAATGCTTGGCTTCATTAAAAAGTCAATCTTTTGGCCATTTTAATTCTAGGTGGCATGGTCCATTTTAAAATTAATAGATATTAAACAATAAATTAATATATTTCTGAAAAATTGACCGTGCTACCTAAGATTAAAATGGCCAAAATATGAATTTTTTAATGAAGCCAAGCATTTCTCTTAGTGGTGTGGGCCACCCAAGGTCGGGCTCGGTCGTGTCACTAATGGGATGGACGGTAGCGTACAATATCCGAGGCACCGATGTTGTATTACAGGTCTCTCGGAACATTGTCAACCCTATTGAAAATAGGTAATATCTTAGGTAGACCATATGGTTGAACTATTACAGTTACTCATGATCATAAGCATATATTCTATCTATATCACGTCCATGATAAACTATCATCTCATAATGTTGCATGTGCTTTATAAACAACTGACTTCACTATTTAATGACATGTACGTCATGTGCATTTATACTCAATAAGTCGTCGAACTTACCCTTGTATTATTTCCTTTTTTTCTCCATATGTACAAATATATGGCTAGAGATAGCTCAGCAGAGATGAATACCGCGAAGCATCCAGTTATTGTGAAGGATTCGACCCGAGAGATGCTTGAGGACTTATTGCAAGCTTAGGCAAGTGCTCATGGTAACTAGTACTTATGGGTTATGATGTAGACTTAAGAGCTTTGATGCATACTTGCATATTAAGGTATAGCATGAATCCCTTATAAAGATGACTTGTGTAGTGTGATTTTAGCTACTTTGATGTTCCTTGGTAAATGCTCTAGTTGTAATGATTATGTTTATAAAATTTTAATACTTTCCGCTGCTTAGTATCCTTTCTTTTCGAGGAGTAGAGGTCCCTGAGTCTAGTTCCGCGAAGGATAAGGCTGAGAGACGAACCGTGAAGTTAATTAATTTCCGGGGCGTTACAAAACATAACCCTAAGGTCCCTATTTGCTCTCGACAACAAATGTCTCTCTCTCTCTCTTTCTCATTGAATATGTTTTGCACATCGAAAGTTTCTAAACATTGACAATATTCTGAAGGAAAATGTGAAGAAAGGAGAGCACAAAACCTAGTTCCTGAAAAGCAACCTCAAGTAACATATTTCAAGAGTTTGATTCCACCTCTAATGGGAGCACTTGTAGCATGTTTCCTTTCTCAATCCAAGGTAAATAGTTTCTATTTCTCTCTGAATTTACAACTGAGTTCTTTTATTTGGTTATATGATTGGACTCGACGTATAAGGAATCTAAATCAGAAATTTTTGCTTAATTTGCCAAAATTTGAATAGGCAACGTATGTATTTGAAAGTATGGGTTTCATATCTGAACAAGTGAAGTTTGTTATAGTCAATACTGTTATATAGTTTGCTTTTCTATGGGAATTTTGTGATTAGCTGCTAATGCATCCTTAACTCTGGCTAGTTAAACAAATTCGTGACAAAACCTAATATGAAAGAATGCTTTGTTTCGAGTGCTTCAAATAGCTTCACAAGAAGGGCTTGGTTAATTATTTATAAAGATGATCAGTTCGTGCATTGAATTTGAAGACTTTATTGTTTCAACCTGTACATCAAGTGCTTTGGAAATTTATCCACATTTGTTATTTTCCATATCAAGAGAAGTCAGGCCTGCAACATCACTATCCTTTTTCTTTTTTCTTTTTTTTTTTTGTTTTGTTTTTTTGTTTTTTTGTTTTGGGACCATTTGGCTTAACATAAGCTTTGTTATCTCGTGAGGGTTCTATTTTGGTGGAGGGGTTTCTATTATCCTTGTTTTTGCGTGGTTGCCTAGTTGACCATGTTGAATCAATCACCCGTTCGTTGTAAAACATGATATATAAACCTCACGGCTACAGTTTATCATAATCAGGAATTTTGAGAGGTTTGAGATTTCAATAGCTCATAATCATATTGAAATCTCTTTCTCTTTTTGTTTGCACATAGTAGTGCTTTTCAAAAGGTAAAATTGTGGTATGTGTTTTTGTACTACTGAGAGAAGCAGCTCTGCATTTCCCTTAGAAGTTGAATCAGAGCAGTAGGGAGATTCATCTCTTGGGCCTTTATATATATGAAATCATCATTCTCTAAATTGTAATTATGTTTCCTTCATTTTTGAGCTGGATTTCAACCTGTGTCTTGTCTCTTGACCTAATTAAGTGGGTCGATTCGCATTTTGTTTTTACAAGCATTCTCATAGTATTTTCTATTATCACTTCCATTTGGATCTAGAGTGTGAAAAATCCTTTATTATAACATTTTTTCTTCGTTCAATTAGAAGAAGAAAAAAGCGTAACCTCGTTCTGAATTTTCATATTTTCAAGTGCTTCAACGGCTTTCCACCAAGCCTCGTTTTCATTCACATAATGCCACAACCTTTTTCCTAAAAGGGCTTGGTTGAACGAACGCAAATTGCGTATCCCTAGATCCACCTCTAGGTTCGGCACTACTAATAGCAAGCAGGAGATCTGGGCGTTGGAAATTCCGTCGTTGGAAGCTACGGGCTGACCAGAACAGCCACCAGAGAGAACTGGACGATTGGCCAAGATCTTCACACTGGAGAAGCCACAGGTCAATGCCAGCGTCACCATTGTCAAAGGACGCCCAGAAGAGGTAGACGCTCCTGGGTCATCTCCCAAACCCAATACTTGACCTGCCACAAGCTACTAAGGCTTGTCGACGCAGCTACTCATCCCTCCTTCTTGGGCTTTAACGAAATTTTGGGCCTGAGACCACACTCCTCGGCTTCGTCATTGACCTTCATAACATTGGTCTTGTTGTTGGATAGGTTATCAATCGAAGGCCCACAACCCACGACTCAGGAGCCCAGACCACAAGAACAGAAGCTAGAATCCAATGGAGATAAGCAACGTCCTATGTCCAGTCATAGCTTCTCCAGTGTAATCCTCAGACTGTCATGGTCGAATGCACCAAGAGGGACGTTGGGTGTGTCAGATATATTATGTTTGGTAGGTATGGTAATTACCTGAGGAGCCGTTATTGCAGAAGGTAATGGGCCACTAGATTTCACTGGAAAACAAGTGGGCTTCCCGCGGACTAGAAGGTATCGTCGAAAAGAAGAGAAATGCTTCTCACAGGCTTGCAGTATAGAAGTAGAGGTAACCTTGGGTGTGGCCAACCACTTAGGCACCCTTGCCAACGACTCCGATAAAGTAGCAATAACTTCCTCAGGCTGGTGTATGGAGGAAAACAATACCTCGGAGAAGCTTCTCCTTTTCTTTACCACCGTGTTCATTGCCAAGAACGATTGAAAGAACTTAATGGCTATTTGCAAATCTGAAACAAACATATCCCATCCCTTTCCATATCTTCGGTTTGGAACCAAAACTGGCCCACATCTTTCTCATCCATCATATTCCTCGATCACCAAAAAACTACCATGTCTGTTGAAGCAACGTTGGACAAGGATGTGTGGAAAACCAGGAATTGAACGGTCCAAGTTGTAACGCCCCAAAAATTAATTAACTGATAATATTAACTCCACGGTTTGTCTCCCAGCCTTATTCCTCGTGGAACAAGACGCAAGGACCTCTACTCCTCGAAAAGAGAGGATACTAAGCAGCAGAAAATATTAAGATTCTATAACATCAATCATTATAACTAGAGAATCTACCAAGGATCATTAAAGTAGCTGAAATTACATTATACATGTCATCTTTACAAGGGATCCATTCTATACCTTAATATGCAAGTATGCATCAAAGCTCTACAGAAAAACCCAAAAGTACTAGTTACCATGAGCACCCGCCTAATCTCGCAATAAGTCCTCAAGCGTTACCCGGATTGAATCCTCCAAGATAACCGGATGTTTCGCGGTATCCATCTTCAGCTAAACTATCTATAACAGCGTAGTTGTACATATGGAAAAAAATGGGAAAGAATACAAGGGTAAGTTCGACGACTTAAAGAGTATAAACGTTGTTGATATAAACTAATTATAGGATCACGAATGATGCAGGAAAATAGCATAATAGAAAATAACAAACAGTCACACAAGACGCCAAGATTTGAGTGGTTCAGCTTAACAATCCTACATCCACTGGCGGAGACGATCAAGGAGAAATTTACTAACAAAATGATGGAGTACAAAGAGTAGTACAAACAAAACAACTCAAACCCAAAAGTCCCAATACACCCAAGCTCACTTTCACACAAAAGAAAATTAAATACAAAAGAGAAATTTATCTCTTAATCCTCTAAGAGCTACTACCCATTTTTCTCTCTTTTTTGTCTCACACGAAGCTGCTGCATAAGCTCTACAAAGTTGCTACCATGTACCACATATATATATATATATATATAGAGAGAGAGAGAGAGAGAGAGAGAGACCAAAAGAAGAAAGTCTTGTAATAAATGGAAGTCGGTCAAGGTACTTCACAGTGAAGAAAGAAATTACTTCTTTATAAAGTAAACTTCTCCATGAAGTAAAACAAAAGGTATGACGTGGCTGCAGGAGAAAAACCACTAAGTTGCAACCAAACAATAAAAAGGGTGAGGCCCATGATAAGTGCTGAATATCTCATATTTTATCCTCTTAATTCACATATGTTAATCTCTTAGTTTTGTTATTATTAGATGTTTTGCTTTGTTTTTGAGTTTTCTTGTAGTTTTGAGGGTTTTGAAGAAAAGCAAGTGTTTCTGGCAAGTTTCAAATTTAAAAGACATTTTTAGGAAAAAGCAGGAAGCCATAGGATCGATCGCATAAGCAGTTGGATCGAGCGCATCAGTGCTCGAGCCCCCAAGCCAAGGATCGATTGCAGGAATGCGATCGAGCGTATCCTCCTATGATCGAGCGCACTCGTGCACTAGGAAACTGAAGACACGGTTCCATAGGGTTTCTAACTCGAAAATCTAATTCCAACTTGATTTGTGAGTTGATTGGCAGCATATGAACGTCCAGGGTTGTTCCCAAGCCTATAAATATACCCTCTATTCCTCCAATTAAAAGGAGGAGAAGCAAACACAAGCTCGGGATATAGAACTAAAGGCTAGATCAAGAAGAGTTTTGAGTTTTCTTCTCTTCCCCTTTTATTTTATTATGTACTTAGTATTTAGTTATGGCTCGATTGAAGCACTAATCATGTCTCTTTAGGGTTGCAATATTGGCGCTTTTACTACAATTATATGTTTAATATTTAACTTGATTATTTCCTGTTTAATTAAATTCTTCATATGAATGTGCTTGACAAACATAGGCATGTGTTTGATTTGTATTTGTTATTTGTGTCAATTTAGATGACCGAGTCCTGCGCATAATAGAGTGACAAAAGAACCCCATCATAGGTTATTGGATTAATCAGCATAGAGAATTGAGAGTAGATACCATGCCCTAGGCTTCGTGTGGTTGTCGATTTCTATAGATTTATGCTTTCTTGAAGAACAACTTAGTGTAATGCTAAATCCTTTGAGAGAGAAAAGAATTAGAGTAAATATCATGCCTAATTCGTTGCTTAGGAAAATTAATAGCTTAAGGAGTAGATATCATGCCCTTAGGTTGGCAAACATTAGGTATCTTAATATAATTGGAATGATTGCATATTGTTTATCTTATTTGAGTATGGTTAGCGGTGGATGTCAAAACCCTACCCTTTTTAGTCTTAGTGTTTTTAGTTAATCTTTTATTTTATTTCATTAGTTTAATTCAATTTGTGACAATTGTTTTAAAACTGTTAATTAAATAGGAAATTACATTCTAAGCATAATTTCACAATCCTCATGGAAATGATCTCATATTTACCTGCTATACTATCGTTTTGATCTTGTGCACTTGCAAGTAAAACATACCGAATATTCGCTTATTAATTTAGGTGGTATTTGGCATAACAGCTCACCATAAGACTTTTTTACAATTCATTATCCAACAAAACGCACATGACGTACTCATCATCAAATGGTGATCTCAGTTGTTTATAAAGCCTATACAACATTATGAGACGACAGTTTATCATGGAGGTAATATAGATATAATATATGCTTATAATCATGAGTATCAATAATAGTTCAATAGTATGGTCTACCCGAAATATTATTCATTCTCGTCAGGGTTGGCGCTGTCCCGAGGGACCTGTAATACAATGCCGGTGCCCCAAACATTGTATGCTACCGTCCATAACATTAGTGGCACGATCGAGTCCGACCTCTGGTGGCCCACACCACTAATGATGTACGTCTTGTAGTAACCAATCATTAGGCAATGGTTGCTCCGGTTACGAAAACCATGGATCCAAGGCCTACACAAACACATTTGACCATAAAAGTTAACATGTATAGTAAGACCATGGCCGTTATCCGCACGTACAGGTGTAGCATGTCATACGATGCAATTAATCTTATTTGTATTTTACATGCACGCTTTTACAAGTCTTATCATTATCTTGTTAATCATCATAAGTTTTCACAAAAGAGATTTCGTAGTGGTTCCAAAATGTATTTTGGGAGAGTTGTAAATATGCATGTTTGATATATATAAAATAGACGTGCAATGCGGGAAAAGTAACAAGAAGTATCCATGTGAGTTTGTACTCACCCAGGTTGAATAAATTCTTCGAGTATTCCTCCCAAAGTCTTGGGCTCTCCAAATTGGTGGAAAACCTCCCATTAGTCTTAAGTTCACTAAAACAAACCATAGACTTGAAAACAGGGGTCGTTGGGTGCTCGGCCAAAAATGTCATTCCCTGAATGACACTGGTCGAGCGCTCGACCTTGGGATGAGTGTTCGTCCAATGAGGTTCAGGTAGAATCTCATTTGGCTCAATTGCTTCCCGAGCCTTCCTCCGACTAGTCTTAAGGCCAAAAAGTGTTTCTAACAACTCCTTACCAACATAATGCCTTCTAATAACATGATTACGTCTAATGGAAAGAACAACTAAACAAGTTAAAGCTTACAATATCCTACTAAACAAGAAACAAGCTAATAACTCAATGAAAGCATAGAGATTACCTCCACACGCAAAATCCTCCTAGTAGCGCCTCCTTCCTCACCAAAAACTCACAAAACCTCACAACACTAATCCAACAGGGTTTCCCCAAGCTCCAGAGGTGAGAAAACTCAAATGGGGTGGGGGGTATTTATAGGGGAAGAGGTTCAGGACCAAAACGGTAAATATCAAGAAAGGATTGAGCGCTCGTTGTACTACAGGTTCGAGCGTTCGTGTACTGTAGCTTAGAGGGGTTAAAGTTGCAGGTGACACACATGGGTAAAAATCAGCAATTAACAAAAAGTCAACGAGTGCTCAGCCTAGTCCCCATACAAGCGCTCGTGTATGGCTGCAGGCGAGCACTCGTGTGTGGTCCCCCACACGAGTGTTCGTCTACTGTAGCTCTAAAATTCTAAAATGCCCAAAATGTCCCTCCAGGTGTCCTTAGTGACCTAAAGCCCAATTAATCTTCTAATTAAGCTTAATTAATTATTTGGGTCATTACACCAGTACACGCTAGGATTATCCGCTACCACCAGTTTATCAAAGATGTTTAACAACCAGGTGGATTCAAGGTTGTTCAGATGAATAGAGTGTAGTTTGTCCCTGTACCTCTCTTGAATTTTCACCCCAATAGATTCATCCTTCACCAGCATCTCAAAGCGTTTCGATTCCACTACCCAATTTCTAGACAGACCCATCTCACCACACCGAAAGCGCTACTGTTGATCGAAAGGGGAGAGAAGAGAAGAAAATGGAGGGATGACGCTTCTACACGTGCCACCTCCGGGTGGGGAAGGGAGGAGAGAGAATAGAATTTGAAAAACTGATAAGACAAAAACTAAGAAGATATTTCAAAATTAACCTATCGAATTTTTTTATTATTAATGATAGGTTATATGTTAGAAACATTAAGGATAAGCATAATGGTACGTGATGATATCTCTAGGTAGATGAGTTATTCTCATTGAAACTCTTTTAATAGAGGATCTATGGTCTTTGACTTTAATTATTATACCTAGAAAATCATGCTCTGTTTCTTGGTTGAGGTAAGATTGTGGATGCGGCATCAAGGAGACAAAAGTCCTTTATTGGAATATAGCAAAGTTTGTAAAAAATGTTGGCAGATTTTTCTATTTGATGACTTTTTTAAAGTTATTGATAGCTGAGAGAGTAATTGCTTTTGGGGTATATACTTTCTGTTGATTTTGATACAACACTTGTTCAATAATGATATCTAACTGTTTATATGTTTGGGTAATGATATCTATGGGTCCGTTTGATAAACGATTTTGTTTTGGTTTTGGTTCGATACTGTAGCAAAAAGTGATTGATGTAAAAAAAAGTAAGAATTTTTTTTTAAGTGAAAAAGTAAGAATATTTGGTATGGAAGAATGAAAAAATTTTGTTTTGTAGTAATTTTTTTATTTGAATAATAATAAAAAAATGATTGATGTGATGTAAAAAGTAAGAGAATATTAAAAAAATGAAAAAGTGAGATAAATAGTGTAGAGCCAAAATCAGGCAAAGTTGTTTATCAAACGGAGCCTATTATTTTATTTCTTTCTGCAATATTTTATTTTTTATTTTTTGCTTTATTATTATTATTATTATTTTAACTCAAATTTAAGATGGCCACATCAAATGTCATTGTAATGTTTATTGTTGTGAGGTATTGCAGACTGTTGCAGGATAGGTGATTTTTACTGAATACACACCATACAGTCATGAGGTATATCATGGCGTACTATTAAGTTTTTTAGTTTTCATATGTGCTTATTGTGAATTTCTTAATGAGATATTGAATTTAGATTTTAGTATTTTGCATGTTAAATATTCTTACAAATTATAGACTTTATTTATTATTTTTTTTTTTTTCTATTCAATACGGGAAAAGGGAAAGGGGAGATATTGAATTTAATTATGGTGCAGTTTCACGATGATTTTTGGAGGTACGAAAATATATGAAATTTAAGGATGAATTCCGAAATTGTGAGATTATTACTGATTTGAGCTAGGTTTGAATTCTTTGTGAGAAAAATATATGTAGTTATTCTTTGATGAGATTAGATCTGGCAATCCTTATTTTAATTTGATAAATAATTACTTGCATGTTTACTCGAGAAAATTACAATTTTTTTGGTAATGATTTTTTTAATTAACGCTAAGAATTTGAAAATATAAGGAATATTTGTACGTTGCTGCCATGAAGTTAAATTTTAGTTTAGGAAGGTGAGAATTTTGATTGGAGGCTTATAAGATATTTAATTTGGGAGATTTTCGTTTTTGAACTTCTAAGAGAATATGCCAAGTAAAGGATGGTTAAATCTTAGTAATGATTGAGAGCTGCCATTAAAACTTAATTTGGATGTGAGGATATGAATGAAAATGTTTAGGGTTTATTTCATGCACAATAATATCCTGATTTCATGGGTCGTATGTGACAAAGTTTTGAGGATTCATAAACAAGAATTCATGCGTAAAGAAGTTGGATAAATTTTTAGTATATCGAAGTTGAGTATTGAATGTGCACTAGGGTTGCATACAAGTTTTGCAAGAAACGATTTTAAAAAGTTGCACACATATGGGGCCAAATGAAGTCGAGAATAACTTTTATATGGACCTTGCATAAATAAGGTTTTTTGTGCCTTTCAATAAGGAATGGACAGATCAGCAAATCACACCAAATGACAATATCACGAAGTGGGAGGTTTTGTCAATTGAATCGGGAAATGGGGCTTTTGATCTTTGTGTTTTCGTGATATTGTCATTTGGTGTGATACGTTGATGTGTCAATTTCTTATTGGAGGGCATAAATGACCTAGTTTATGCCAAGTCCTTATAAAAGTTATTCAATTCTCAATAAATTTTGTATGGAACTAGAGATGATATGCATATATTGGGTTTAGATCTTACAACATGTCATGAAACTATTGTTAATGAATGATTTCGCAAATGATGCATTCTCAAGTAAGAAATAGGAGAAACTACCTTTTGCCCCATGAACTATAGCGCCTGGCACTTTCCTTCCATGAACTGCTAACTGTACTATTTTGCCCCCATGAACTACCATTTTGTGCCCAAAACCCCCTTCCGTCAGTCAAAACAGTTAACTCAAACGGTCAACCCGTCACTTTGCCCCCCATAAACTACAACACATTGTCACTTTGCCCCCATGAACTACAACGCGTTGTCACTTTGACCGTCTGAGTTAACGGCTTTGACTGGCGGAATGGGGTTTGAGGCACAAAATGGTAGTTCATAGGGACAAAATAGAACAATTGGTAGTTTATGAGGGAAAAGTGCCAAGGCGTTGTAGTTTATGGAGGCAAAAGGTAGTTTCCCCTAAGAAATATTATTCTTGGAATCCCGAGGAAGAAATTTTTATAAGGAATGAAATATGTGATACCCCACCTCATAAACAAAGCAAATAACAAGAAAGATTGTTTATCTTAGCCATACAAATTCACAAAATTTATTCAATCACAAACACAATCAAATCATGGAGCATTTATATTTGAGGCATTGGGTAAGGTTAGAAGTTAGCAGTAGGAAATTAGTTTGAGGAACTCAAAGGACACGAAATTGATAATAGAATAATATAGGTGTGCCTAGGGATCATAGTGGTATTGTAATGCCTTATGCTCAAGACCTAGTTTGTTAACCTTCATGCCCCACCATGTATACCACAACATCATCATCAAGAGTAATGGTACATGTCAACCTCATGTATTCCTTGTGTCTTGTTAAAATTGATGAGACTTTTAAAATCATCATTGAATTTATGATTAATTACTATTGAATTTTGATCTCAAGACCTCTTGGATCATCTCCTAAATTATGATTTTATAACCAAAGAGTGTGGGCTCTCGTACACAATACTCATTTAAATAGACATGTGAATCCAAGCTAAGGTAAGACTTGAACTTCAACACTCATTCACATGCTTATTAAGAATATTACTCATTGTGCAATTAGGTCAAACCTTAAAAAATAATTATTAACTTGAGGAGGGACCTCAAGGGAAACTAAAACTAGCTCTAATGGACATCGTCTTCTTATGACTTGTTCTAAGTTATCATTAATTACAACTTATTCCACTAAAATGTAGTAATTGCATTATAGTACTTATTTTGTTTAATTTAAAGCTCCATTGGCTTCTTATAATTACATTTGACCCCTCCATGAAACATTCATAATGAAATTAAAGTAAAAAAATAGATTTATTGTCACTTTATTTCACTATCTCTTAATCCTAAAGTTTCGGATTTAATCTCATGATGATACTCATACTCTTGAAATCATATTTCATTAAGTACAATTAATTTTAATAATTTCTTACTAAAATTCTGAGACCCTAGATTTAGAATAATCAATTTTCATTAAATTTATCTCAAGAGGATATTTAACATCTCTTTGATTTCGATCAAAGTGAATATGGATTCCATCATGAGGAGTTTTGTTTTCATAATACTACATGTGACTACCCAACACACCAAGATTTTGACCATACAAGATCTTACTCCTAAATGTATCAAATTGACGTACAATACACATTTGAGTTTACATTGCTCTCAGGATTGAGACTCAATGTTATAAATAGTCGCGAGTTCAAGTTATTTAATCGACAATAGTTTATAGAATAATAACTTATGACTCAGGGGCAGAGGGATGGGGGGTTGAGAGGGGGTAAATGCCCCCCTCACCTCTCAAAAATTTCCCTTACCCTTGGTGGAATTTTTTCGAATATCCTGGTTGCCCACCCTTAAAAACTCGTTAGAGGGCAAATATTTTTCAAAAGCCCCAAAGTTCATAACTCAAGCCAACGATCTGTCATTGTTTTCAAAGGTTTTGGTAAATTAGGTTAGAGATGTTTAGACGAAGGTTGACGAAGGTTTAAAATGTGTTGACTTTTCTTGCTTTCTTTTAATATATATATAAAATCTAAGCGACAATGCTGAATTTAAACAATTAAAGAAGCCTTTTTTTTTCTTTTTCTTTTTTTAAAGTGCGACTTTAAACATTCAACTATATATATAGGATTTTAAAACACTTTGGACATTGGGATTGCGAAATAGTTCAACGAAGCCCTTCAACAATTCAAGTTATTCAACTATTTGTGATTTCTTTTTAGAGTCTGTTTGGGATTGCGTTTGAGAAATAGAACTTTTGGGCAAAAGCTTCATTTTTAAGCTTTTGCCAAAAGTATTTTTTGACAATTTTTAGGCTTTTTGGACCCTTAAAAGCGTCTTTAATTTTTTTACCAAACGCATACTTTTTTTTCTTCTTTTCAAACGGGTTTTTTGAATGTTAAAAGCACTTTTAGGCCCCTTAAACATGCCCTTACAATATTTTATCTTACTTTCAACGGTTCAATTCAATAACTTTGCTATTATTTTTAGAGCTCGACAGGTATGTAATAAACAATTTATGTTAATTAAGCTTTTATATTTATATAATATATTGTTTTTAGGTTTACAAAGGACTCCTGAACTACCATGCGTTTTAAGAAAACTCCTCAAATTTTAAAAACTCTCAATTTCACCAATTGAACTTTCAATTTGATGCAATTTATCCCCTCCGTCAATTTTTGCCGTTAAACCCTAATGGAAACCCCTAAAAATACCAAATTACCCTTCAATTTAAAAAAAAAAAATGAAAGAAAAAAAAATGATGAAAAAAAAGGGTCACAAGTGATAGTTTAGATAGTGAAATTGAGAGTTTTTTAAATTTTTGAGGGTCTTCTCAAAATGCATTGTAGTTCAAAGGTCTAAAGTGAAGTTTTTCATCGTTTTTAAAGTAATAGTTTTATGAATATATAATGTTTTTTTTTTCACATACTTTAATTTTATGAAATATATAATTGTAGTTACTAAAACTATGGAGAACAACAATGGTTCTATTAAGTTCCAATCAGATTCTAAATGAGCTCGTGTTGAAGTACATTTAGCAAATCTGCCAATAGATTATTGCTTAAAAAACAAAGTATGATTACCATCCTAGTGATAGAGATTAAATCTGAAGAGCATATCTACAAAAACGACATTTCAATTAGCTAACCATGATTTTTCAAAAACACAATTTGGAAAAACATGATGTTGTTTTAATCCAGTATGGTTCAAAGAATATGTTGATTGGTTGGAATACAATATTTCAGCAATTGTCGCTTATGCTTATATTGTTATCTATTCAAACCATACACTAGAAATGAAGCAAGAGAAGACTCGTTTGTGATTGAAGGGTTTAATTAATTTTTGTTCAACTTTAATTTTTTTCATTCTTTTAAAAAAAAATCTTTCACTCCCTTAATTAGCGTATTCTAATCACACCAACATATCAATTAGAAGTGTTTTACTATTATAATAAAGATAGATAATCATGATTGATATGTTATAACTATTATAATATATTAGGGAATTTCATTTTAGAGATTTGTTGTAATAGATTGTAATTTCCTATAATCAGATTTGGTGGTAATCAAATCTCATTAATTTGATAGTAATTATATTTGATGGTATTCAAATCAAATTGATTTTTTTTTTTTTTTTTGAATAGATTTGATTACCATACTTATCTACTCAAATTCTCATATAAATAAAAGTATCATGTACTGTTAGAAAATTAAGTGAATAAGAGTATAATGTAACTAAAGGGTTTTATCATGTGTACGTAGGTCATAGACTGAACCACGTAAAATCTTTTGTCTTTATTTTTAGGGGAAACTTTACTAAGGGCCCCCAAACTTCCACCAGTTTTGAAATACCCCCCCTGAACTTCAAAATCTCTCAATTTAGTCCCCTGAACTTTCAATTGCTCTCAATTTGGACCATTCCGTTAATTTTAGCCGTTAAAAATTCAAAAAAAGACCAAAATATCCCTGATTTTTGTTTTTTTTTTGTTTTTAAATAAAAAAACGTTTTAGAAGTTGAAATTTTATATAAAAGTCAGTGGTATAAACATCATGTGACGATTAAAATCTGACGGAGGGGTCCAAATTGAAAGCAATTGAAAGATCAGGGGACTAAATTGAGAGCTTTTGAAGTTCAGGGGGAGTATTTCAAAACGGGTGGAAGTTTGAGGGTCCTTAGTGAAGTTTCCCCTTATTTTTATTTATTCCATTATTTCTTTTTATTTGCTAATTTCTTTCATGGTATCAAAGCTATTGGCTAATGCTAGTGTTCGATCGTGTGGACTCCCTTTCCTTTTCTTCCGTTTTTTTTTTTAAAAAAAAAAAAAAAAAATCTATTGAAGCAAGTCTCTAGTTTTGTTGTTCCAATTCCTTCTTGGTCTTATATATGTCTTTCATATTGAATTGCCTAGCGCTGGTGTGTGTGAGTTGGAGATAAGTTTTCCTCCAACCCACACCACACGATTTCAGCATTGCCCAAAAAATATCCTTGTTATTTGTGTGTGTGTGTGTGTGTGTGTGTTTTTTTTGAAAAATCTCGTATGATTTCAACAATTTCTTCCTACAACCTTTTGTCGCCTCCGGTGACCTTTCTCTGGCCATTACCGATCAACTACTGCCATGCCTTGGCATGGTGTTGAAAATAAAAGGGGCACCACATAGGCACACCCCTACGTATACAAAGCCAGGCGATACAACGCATGGCTTGCAAGTAGGAAACTGACGTTGTCAGTTATTCTAAAAACAAAACTGCTCTCTTCATCTAAGTGGGTGATGTTATATTGAATGGGTTGAGAGACGGATGAAACAAAAATATAGAAAACAACTCTCTCAATATATTTTTCATTGGTGCTCTTAGACTGTGAATTCTGTGAATATTACTCCAGTAATTTCTGGTAGTGTATTCCATCACTGAGAAAAGGAAGAAATTCATTGGAGAATCACGTGGAACAATGTTTAATTGCAGTGCAAATAAGGTACTCTTTTATTCCGTTGTGCATAAATAATATTTATAACATTGGTATCAGAGCCATTGTTATTGTTCTCGTGACAAAAATACTATGTATGTTTGTATTTACTGAAGGGGAAGCTTTCATGATTGCTCCGCATGATGATGATGAGCCTAGGACAGTTCAAGAGGCTCTCTCATCTTCTACAAAAGATGAGTGGATTAAAGCAATAAATGATGAGATTGAGCCAATGAAGACTAACCAGGTTTGGGATTTGGTGAACCTACTGCCAGGGCGAAAGACCATTGGGAATAAATGGGTTCTTAAGGTCAAACGCAAGGCGAACGGTTCAATAGAAAGGTACAAAGTTAGCCTTGTGGCAAAAGGTTATACCCAACAAGCAGGTATAGATTATAGGGAAACCTTTTCAACAGTAGTAAGGTTTTGACTCAATTCGTCTGATTCTGACCATAGTTGCTTATATGAATTTGGAACTCTATCAAATGGACGTTAAAATAGCTTTTCTCAATGGAGAACTAGATGAGGAGATCTATATGGATCAGCCAATTAGTTTTGTGGCCGATGGTCAAGAGCGCAAAGTATGCAAGCTCAAATGGTCCATCTATGGCCTGAAGCAATCATCTAGACGGTGGTATCTTAGATTCCATCAAGCTATTCTTTTGAATGGTTTTACAATGATCGAAGAAGACCATTGTGTTTATGTCAAACGGTCCAAGGGGAGTTTCATCATTTTGTCATTGTATGTTGATGATATATTGTTGGCCAGCAATGATAAGGATATGATAGTCGCCACCAAAGGGTGGCTGCCCTCCAACTTTGAGATGAAGGACATGGGTGAGCCAGACTACATTCTAGGAGTTAAGATCTTTAGGGATTGATCAAAGAAACTTCTAGGTTTGTTGCAACAAGCCTATATAGAGAAGGTTCTTGAACGCTTTCAGATGTATGATTATAAACCCATTGACAATCCTATTACTAAAGGCGAGAACTTGTGCCTAGAAATGTGTCCTAAGACTCAAGGTGAGAAAGAAAAGATGACCCGTGTTCTTTATGCTAACGCCATAGGTAGCCTGATGTATGCTATGATGTGTACTTGGCCAGACATATGCTATGCACTTGGCTTGGTCAGTAGATTCCAGTCTAACCCCGGACAAACCCATTGGAAAGCAGTCAAGAGGATATTAAGATACCTCAAAGGAACCATAGATTATGTACTTTGCTATCAGGGTTTGAATTTGCGTCTTGTTGGATATAGTGATGTCGATTGAGGTAGTGACCTAGATGAGCGCAAATCGACATTTGGATATGCTTTCTTGCTTAATAACGGTGCCATCACTTGGAGTAGCAAGATACAACCATGTATAGCGTTATCGACCATGGAGGCCAAGTATGTAGCTTGTTCTGCAACAGTTTAGGAAGCTGTTTGGTTGAGGAGATTCCTTCAGCATCTTGAAAGTCACAGATGCTCTAAATCATGTGATGATTCATTGTGATAGTATAGCAACTCTTGCTTATGCTAAGGACCCCAAATATCATGGGAAGACCAAACACATTAACATAAGATATCACTACATTGGAGACATGGTTGCGCAAAAAGAGGTGATCCTAAAATACATTTCTACTAGTCAAATGATTGCAAATCCCTTGACAAAGCCTATCGCTAGAGGTGCTTTTCGGACTCATGTTAGGAGTTTGGGGCTGCATATAATGTAATTGTTTGTTATTCAGTTGACGATTGTTGTACTCTTTTGGGATATTTATTTATTAATGCATATGATGTTATTCATTATTTGTTTTTTTTTTTTTTTTGGAAGACCAAACATATTGACATAAGATATCACTACATTGGAGACATGGTTGCGCATAAAAAAGTGGTCATAAAACACATTTCTACTAGTCAAATGATTGCAGATCCCCTAACAAAGCTTATTGCTAGAGGTGCATTTCAAACTCATGTTAGGAGTTTGGGACTGCATAGAATGTAATTGTTTATTATTCAGTTGACGATTGTTGTACTCTTTTGGGATATTTATTTATTAATGCATTTGATGTTATTCATTATTTGTTTTTGTTTTTTTTTTTTTGGAATTATCATATGGCATATTGGTTAATACACACAATTACCATGTAATTGGTTCCATGGTATGAAAGGTATGTCAATAGGTTTAAATTGGCTCACTCATATAAGCAATCGCCTCTGGCGCTTAGGTAGCGACCTGAGATGAGACAGTGTCTTTTGATACTTATGTAGCAAGTAAAGGTAGTTGACACAAACAAATATCGCCTTAGTTGAAGCTAAGATGATGTCTATAGTATTGTTTAGACCATGCATGAATAACTGGATGTGAGACCTTAATTTGGCGCCTAAGATGGTGAGCAAATGAATGACTCGGGCTAGGCGCTTGTGTAGCGACTAGAATAAGATATGTACAATTTATTTAGTTTAGACATACGCTCTTTTGTTTTTTTTTTTTTGAAAATAGAACTTAATTGTAACATGTATTTCATACTACATGTGCTTGATTCGACCAAACTGAGGAGGTGAGTGAATCGATCCCTACTTCCTCACCATGAGAGTCCCACAAGTCATTTTTCATGACTATATATATTTTGTGCCCTTGTTGACTTTTAACTATGTCGTAAGACGGAGGTCTTTATGTCTGCTACTCTAGTATGTTGCCTATGACTATGATTGATGCAGTCTAAAGGGGCATAACTGGGAAAGCGATTGGGCCAAAGTTGAGTGGCATGAGTGCGAAGGGAAGACTATTTGATAACACATCCCTGAGTGTATTCACTATTAACATATTAAGGCTCGATATGATAATAGCGACATAATCGTGAATACATCACGGTAATTTATGGGTAGGTCAAGCATTATTTTGAGTTAACTCAAGAGGGATTAGAGATGTTTGATCTGATGTGCTCGAATGTGTCTAAGGCATAATGAGAGAGTTTTTTTTAGGGATGTTGCTGTGCTGGTCTTTTGATAAAGATTTGGTATAGTGCTCCCACCCTTCTTATGCAGGTGTAGTCGGTGGTCACACGATCAATTTGCAAGTATGAATAATGAAAAACACATTTGAGAGATGCATGACCGGGTCGTGCCCATTGTGTGCGAGTGGGAGATGTTGAAAATAAAAGGGGCGTCACATAGGCACGCCCCTACGTATACAAAGCCAGGTGATACAACACCTGACTTGTAAGTAGGAAATTGACGTTGTCAGTTATTCTAAAAACAAAATTGCTCTCTTCATCTAAGTGGGTGATGCTATAAATACTCTCCTATTGAATAGGCTGAAAGATGAATGAAACAAAAATATAGAAAACAACTCTCTCTCAATATATTTTTCATTGGTGCTCTTAGACTGAGGATTCTGTGAATATTACTCCAGTAATTTCTAGTAGTGTATTCTATCACTGGGAAAATGAAGAAATTCATTGGAGAATCACGTGGAACCATATTTGATTGCAGTGCAAATAAGGTACTATTCTATTTCGCTGTGCATAATTAATATTTCTAACGCATGGCGTCCATGACCCAGCATGACCAGCACCTCCACTAGCTGTACCTGTACTGTACATGGCCTAGCCGTCCATGGTACAACAGCTTTACAACCATCCCCAGATGAGCGTTGTCATCCGTCATTCTCAACTGTCTTCGCTGGCAACCACCCAACTTTCTCTCCCAAGAACTTCCTTGAACGTCATCTTCAGACACTTCTCCTCATGTCAGGCGTGGCCAACCCTCGTTGTATCTTTGAGGGTGAGGCTCTTCTCCGAAGGATGAACCAATATGGGTTTTTTTATGAAAGTTTGAATATGCTCGATTATGTCTTGGCCCTAATCGTGAAAGACAAGGCCATTCTCTGGCTAATCCAGTTCTTGAGTTCTACGACATCCTTCTTACATATCAGATTTAATGTATTTCTTTTGTTCTATTTGGATCTTAAAAAAAAAAAAAAAAAAACTAGAAAAAGGAAAAGAAAAGAAAAGAAAACCGAAAAAGGGGCCAAGTTGCCCATATTATTTTGGCTCATTTTGTTTGGCATTTGTTGTATTGTTTAAAACTTAGGCCCATTTTAGCCCATGGTTGGTTATTATTTTGGCCAGTTATTCGGCTTTTATGGTATTGTTTAAAATCCATGCCCATTTGAGCTCATAGTTGGCTATCATTTTGATCATTTGTAGGCAAAATTTATTTGGCATTTGTGGTATTGTTTAAAAAATAGGCACATTTCAGTCCATAGTTGTCTCTCCTTTCAACATTTTGTTTGCTTTCATTTTGGCTTATAGTTGGTCCTCTTTGGCATATTGTGATCTAAGGCGCATCTCCGATTATCGTCGCCGACCGCCTCTAGCTACTACCATTTCGAGCAACAAAAATGAAAAATAAAAAATAAAAAATAAATAAAGAAAAATCAAACTCAAATTTCCATTATCTTCCACCTTGAGTTTGATGGGATGCTATAATATATTAGGGAATTTTACTTTAGAGATTTGTTGTAATTGATTGTAATATTCTATAATGATAGTTGATGGTATTCAAATCACATTGATTTGATTACCATATTTATCCACCCCAATTCTCTTATAAATAGGAGTATCATGTATTGTAAAAAGATTAAGTGAATAAGAATATAATATAGCCTTGGGACTTTATCTTATAGACATAGGTTATAGACCGAACCACATAAAATCTCATATATTTATTTCTATTTATTCCATTATTTGTTTATTTTTCTATTTCATTATTAATTTTTTTTTGTCCCCAAGAGGTAACTCAATTGGTAGAGCTACAATATTTATCCACCCCAATTTTTTTTTGTCCCCAGGAGATAATATTGGAATGAAGAAGCTCAATTAATATTGGAATGAAGAAGCTCAATTCCAACTCAAACTCCCATGAATCCTGATTTATCTCTACAAGATAATTGTTCAGGTTTATCTTTACATGATAGCCGTTGAAGGTTTATCTCTACACGATAGCGGTTGAGTTTTATCTCAAGTCTGAATTCTCAAATCAACTCAAATAAAGAGAACTAATCCAAGCTTATAAATAGGTCCCTACATAAGGTACAAAAACAACTTGCATAATTTACTATTTTCTGATACCCTTTGTGATCTACCGTGAAGAAAACTCTTCTAACAGGAGTCATTGAGAAAGTGATCTCTAGCATGATTAAAGTTGTATAAAAATGGACAATGGTTGAAGATAATGTGAGACATTATGAGTGGTGTAAATTGATGAGATTATAGTCATGTGGTTGAACAAGTTGATTGAAAAGGCTCATGATTACGTAATAATAATAAGCTCCTAATCGTCAATTCCAATTCCTGTTAGTGTTCAGATTAGGAAATTCAATGATTATTTATTTGAAATTGTATACAAACATTTTCCATTTTACTAAACAATTTCTAAATGGAGAACATTTCCCTAATCAGAATGATTAAATATATTCCGGGCAGTACCCCCGTGTCCCAATTTTTATTTATTTTATTTTATTTTATTTATTTATTATACTTATGTTTCAATTTGGAAGCTGAATTTTTGCAAAATAGATAGGTGGTCCTCTTTTCGGTTATGGGCATCTATTGCTCACCTAATATGGCTGCCTAATAAATATGGATTATTGGAAATGGTGCATAATTTGAGATTTTTTTTTTTTACATGAATTTGAGATTATATGAAAGGGAGAGGTTTTATTTTTTAATTCATATTAGAATTTATAGATGTAATGATGTATATGTTGTCATATAATGAATATATTATTACGTCATTTAAAATTTTAAATGACGTGACACTATTTATACGGTTTGATATATTAAAACAAAAAGGGAAACTTTACTTACCCCATGAACTTTTGCGCCTTTTGCAAACATCCTCCGACGTTCAAAATTTCTCCACTTTAGTGTAGCAAACTTTAATTTTCCTCTACTTTCCCCATTTTGTTAGAATTTTCTGTTTTTATTAAAAAAAATACCCTTAGTTTTTATTAAAAAATAATTATTTAACAAAAAAACTCTTGACATGTGGGTTCACCGGTAGATCTAATCCACCTGTATTGTGACTCACGGGTCATAATTAAAAAATAAATAAAAAAAAAAAAAAAAAAGACAGTGTGTAGGTCACCAAATGACCCGCCGTAGGTCACAACTTGTGACCTACGGGTCACCAAAGGGTCACCCACCGTGGGTCACAACTTGTGACCCATGGGTCACCAAGTGACCCAACGGAGGGTCACTTGTGACCCACCGGGGTCATCATGGTGACCCACAGTGAGTCACAACTTGTGACCCGCAGTGGGTCATGGGTCTTTTTTATTTTAAAATATAATAATAATAATAATAATTTTTTATTTATAAATAAGGGTATAAAGGTCTTTTACTTATTTCAGTGTTTGATTTATTCCAAAACAAAAATTTGATACACCAAAGTAAGAGATTTTGAATGCTAATGAGGTGTTTGCAAAAGGCGCAAAAATTTATGGGATAAGTGAAGTTTCCCCAAAACAAAATCTTAACCATCTTTTCATAATTTGCAGCCATTAACACATGTTGTAAGCAAGAGTAGCCAATATTAAAGTTTGGATATTTTATTAGGTGAAATATAAATTTATTATCCAAATAATCGCACATTTTCAATTTATTCTATCTAGACTTTTAACTTTTAAAATTTTTCTTATTTTTTATCCTCGCGTTCAAAATTGTCTAAAATCATTTATAAATGAGAAATGTTAAGTGTCAATAAGTTTTTTATATTTTGTTCATATTCTCTTACAAATTTAATAGATTAATCATTAAATTTGTGAGGTCTACCATTAACTTATGTGAGATTCACATAAGTCCGTAAATTTAATGGTTGATTTGTAAGAAAAAATGAGCTAAATATGAGGGAAGAAAAAAAGACTCCTAACATTTCTTTTTACAAATAAGAGTGATAATTCATCGGATTTGAATTGTATCGAAGTATGTGTATAAGACTATACAAGTCAATCATAATTTAGTTAAACAAGTTAAATTTCTTAACAATAATTTGTTAATTTTATATATGTTAAGTTTGTGAGTCGTATAAAAAATTACTAGTTCTCATATGGTGACTTGATGTATGATTATAATATTAATTTAATTAAGCCTTAAATGAGCTCAGAATGTGAACTGAGATTGAGCTTCTCGGTCCACTGGTAGAGCAAAAGAAAAGGAGAGAAAAAGAAAAAGAAAGGCTATTTTGATGGACTGGATTCTCAAAAGAAAGTCAAATGTTTCTTTTTTTATATTTCTTTTTTCTTTTTTTAAGTAAAGTCAAATGTTTCAAATACAGGAATCTTCACTTCTTTACAAATTACAAGTCAATGAAAACCTTTATTGAAAGTACATTTTTTTTCCTTATTTTACTTCCAAAAAAATCAGTTCTCCATCCCAAGTATTATTTTACCTAATTATGCTTAGAGCATTCTCAATAGAAGAGCCATATTTTTATGTAAAATGGCTATTCAAAACTCGCTTTTATCTAGTTTAGCTAAGCCATTTTTAAGTGTTTACACATCCGATTAGCTATATTTCTAAAAAATAGGTAGGAAAAGATTTGAGAAAAAGATAAAGCAGGAGAGAGAAACACTAAAAAATAAAGTGACTCTCTTAAAAAGTGTTGCTACATTTAACTTTTTTTTTAGCTCTTCTAATCAAATATCTATTTTACATATATTTTTGGCTCATCCAATGTGGGAGGTTTTTTGAACATTTGAAGAACTATTCTAAATAAAAGTAACATTTGGCTCTTCCATTGGGAATGCTTTTACAATGAATCTACGTTTTTGTTAAAAACCGTTTCTTAATTATGCCTTCAGAGTATTAACCAACTAAACCTCCTTATTTGCACACTATTCCCCTCAGGACCGGACCAAAATTTCCTAGTAGAAAGGAGCAAAATAAAGGATCAAATCTAATTTTAATATAAGTCAAATCTAAATTTTAGGCTGAAAAAATATATATATACACTTAATTATGTATAATTTTAGTCTGGTAATTTTTTATACCGAACTTGACATTAATTCAATACGAAATTAAAATGTTGGTGTTGAGAATTAAATGAGTCGGGTTATGATTGACTTATATAGTTTTATACCCATGCTTCGACATGATTTGAACTCGGCACACGATATAATGACAAATTTTTTTTGACATAATCTGTTAACCCGATAAGAACCCAATACAATATCAGAGAGTTAAGGCCCCGTTTGGTTTGCGGAATAGACCACATAAACGTAATGCCTATACTTATGGAATAACTGTTATTTTGTTTGGTAATCTATTCCTAAGAATAGTTATTTTTGTAGGAATAACTAATCGCTTACACATATAACTAGTTATTACTCTAAAAAATGAGAGCAATAGCTATTCCTAAAGGAATGACTAACTTTTTTCGAAAAAAAAAAAAAAAAAAAAAAAAAACCAATTTTGTTTCAAAAGTTTCTTTTAACCCTTAATTTTTTTTTTATTAAAAAAAGAAAAGAAAGGGAAAACCTTGAATTGCAGTAGGTGGCAATCCATTGTAGGACCTGGGGGTGGTCACACCACCCCCGATGGATTTGGAGGTGGGACATTTAAGGGGTGGCTGCGACCTCCCACATTGAGCCTTGGCTATGGCCAAGCCACCCTTGATGAGCCTCGGGGTGGCCAAGGCTATCCTGTAACACCACGGTCCCATATTGGAAAGATGAGAAAAAACTCACATAGAGTAGGTGGATTATAAAGATAGTCATGAGTGCTAAGTCTCACATTATCTAGTTATTATGTGAAATTGAACTTTATAATGAATTTTAGGAAAGCTTCAAATTGACTAGTCATTTTGGGGTAATAGTGCAGATGTGACTAGTGCTTTTCCCTAAATTGTTACAAATGGTATCAAAGCTATTTAGTAACACCAAGTCATGCAGTGCTAGAACACTGCATGATGTGGCTCTAACGAGGACGTCAGGAATTTAAGAGGAAGAGTTTGTAACACCCCGGTCCTATATTGGAAAAATGAGAAAAAACTCACATAGAGTAAGTGGTTTATAAAGATAGTCATGAGTGCTAAGTCCTACATTGCTTAGTTATTATGTGAAACTGTGCTTTATAATGAATTATAGGGAAGCTTTAAATTGACTAGTCTTTTTACGATGATAGCGTAGATGTAACTAGACATTTTCCCTAAGTTGTTACACACCCCCAGGTCCTGCAGTGGCCATTGGGTGGCCGGCCACCCCTACAATTCAAGGTTTTTCATTTTTTTAAAAAAATTTATTTATTTATTTTAAGTTTTTTTTTTTTTTTTTTAAAGAACGGTAGAGTTTTTGGTCATTTAAGTTTAACTCCAATTAGAATACATATGTTATTACCAAACTAAGGAATAAAAATAACTATTCTATTCTATTTTCGTCTATTCCTAGTAATAGTTATTCATTTTATTAACTCAATACCTATTCTGCGAACTAAACGAGGTATTAAGGCTAAAAGGTTTGACTCGTTTAATTAAATGAATCGGATTAAAATTGAATTATATATTTTTATATACATACTTTAACATGACCCAAACCTGAAATACAAATATGAATTGTCACTCTTACTTGTGACCCTTACCACCCCCTTTTAGTTTCGTCCCTTATTATGGTAATGGAATAATGTTATACAAACACTTAGTTTCAAGAAAATGTTATATTGGTTTCAGTTTCATTATCTATAATTAAGCTTATAAGACTCTGAGTTTTAAACATTTCGGTGTCGAAATTATTAATTAGATCCGAACCGAATCCGAATCCGAATCCGAGCCAATTGGATCTATTGGAATCATCCATGTGTCGCTTCCCCACACCGGCTAGTGGTGTCTAAAGTGGCAACATGGTCCTGAAAAGTCACTGCCACGCCACGCCAGTAGACCACTGCACGGGTTTGAAAGGACTTGAAGAATGAAGATTCCCTCCTATTCGCATTGGAAGTGTACAACTATGCTTCCAATCAAAACCGGCCACGTTTTCATATTAGCACACTAACGTCACGACGCTGGCTGTATCCCCTTTGGTACTACTCAACGTCAACAGGGATTAGGAATTTAGGATACACGTCTATGACTCTACATAACCAAAAAAAAAATCAGAAAGGAGGGATACACGTGTCGATATTCTTGATTCACCAATCAGGGGGATCCGTGCGCGTCCTTCAGGCACAGCCGGGTGAGGGACCCACGAGAAGAGCCCGCGCGCACTCACTCCCTCGTGATTGGATCGTGAAAAGAAAGAGCCGAGGATGTGCGCGCGGACTCTAAGGCCGATGGCTGCCCCCGTAATTGTCGCCCAAACCAAGGACATTGCTGGGATTAAACACTCTAAAAAACATGCGTAATGGTTTTCTCTACTTTTCCTTTCTCTTATCGAAGCTCGAGGCAGACACTTTGCACAGAAAAGAATAAAAAGCAGAGAGAGAGAGAGAGAGACAGAGAGAGATAGATAGAGAGAGAGAGAGAATCGAGAGGTTCACACTGCTACGTTAATGGCGGTTAGGGTTTTTCATTGATCTCCCCCCAAGTAAAAAGACCTTAATCGCCTTCCTGCGCTTTCTCTCTCTTCTCTTTGCAAAAACCAAAAAACCCTAATTTATATTACTTGAGGCGGATCAATTACGATTGAATTTCTCTAATTTGGGCTTCGAGTTTGAATCGTGGATATAGGAGCTGGCATGGGCGCGCCAGAGAAGTCGCAGGCCAACGCCAATTCGATGCAGGTGAGTCTGCTTTAGTGTAATCGAAAGCTCATTACTTTGCCCTAGAACTGAACTCGATGCAGATTATATTTTCTTTTTAGTGTTCGTTTGAAGTTTGAGTATGGTCTTCGTGACTCGTAGTCTGTAAATTGTAATTTGTGGTGTAATTGTGTGATTTCGGTTAATTTAATTGTGACGAGGTCGGACAAGTTCGTAGATTGAGTGTAAACGTTTCTAATTTTATTATATTAGGTTTTTCGTGATATTACTTTGGGATGCGGTGTGGAGAAATGTTTCATCATGTTTCGCTATGTTGTCGTGTTGGTTTGTTAAGGAGTACCAATCAGTTTTAGCTGCTATAAAGCATGCAGTGCGGTTGAACTGGCTGAAAATGCCAAAACGAGTAATATTGTCGTCGCCCGGGTGGAGAAATATTTTTTAAGTAATTATTTATGGAAGTGTTTAAAGAAGTTACTACAGTAATTTGAAGCGCTTGGGTTGAGTATCAACTCCTTTTGCAGTTGAACAGGATTAATGGTTGAGGTCTCCGCTTAACCTTATGATTTTTTTCATAAGTTGGTTGGAGGGCAAGTTTGATCCTCAAAGTGGTAAATGAGTTAAAGCTGTAGTCTGGTACGTTGCATTGGGCTATTTGAGTTTGAATTTAGGAAACATTTTTCACAGGCTTGGTGGTTTATGCTTAAGTGAAATTTATCAAACATTTTGCACAGGCCTCTTTTAGCTCAATTCAAACTTCTAAAGGCATTTTGGGCTTGATTTAGTGAGAGCTCAGGATTTTGAAATAAATCTGATTTGGGTTGGGAGTTTTTCCACTTTTGGTTGTTGTGTTTGTCACTATCTTGGCAATTAAGGGATTTGGAAGATTGCTGTTGTGGTTTTGTCGGTGCACAAGTTATTGGTCCTTTTTGAGGAAGTTCCCTATAAAATGAAAATTTTCTTTGGCGGAACGGTAATTAACAACCTCTTTCTTTCTAAGCCATTTGATAAAAAAAATATCATTTTTTTTAGAGATTTAATGCTCTGGAGTAACGTGAATTTTTTAACACTGCATTCAAACAATGGAATATGGTGCTGACATGGCCTAAATTACATCTATATTATACTTATAAAAAAAATCCATCTATATTATCCCTCCCATGTCTATCAGAGTCTGGATTCACTTTAATTAAGATGCCATATATATAAATGTGTTGAATTGAGCTTATTTTAATTCTTAAAATTTATCTTTTTTACCCCATTTCTATATCATCTGCACTGTTATGCATGTATGTGGGAGTTTTTATGATGCCAGGTATATCTTAGTAAATTAAACTCAATAGTTATGGTTATTCCCTCGCTTTTCTAGTTTCACTGAATTTCTGGACTTGGTGTCCCTTTTTTTTTCCTTCTTCCTAATTGGGGTTTTTTCTTATATACTTCTTGTCTACTTGAGTTGTGCTCCTATGCACTTTCAATGAATTGATTTACTTATAAAAAAAGGATATTCTTAGGTTCCAATAAGTACAAGGTTTACAAATGTTGCTCATCAAAAAGTAAAAAGGTTTACAAATGCGCCAGTGCAGGCGCGTGTGCACACACAATGAATAATCACCATTTTGATGTTAGGGGAGTTATATTGGCCAAAATTGGCATCATATTTATAAGTTCTTAACACTTGCATCATCAAAACATCTTTAGTAGAGCAGAGAACTTGGCTGTTGTGCCATATTTAGTAAGAGTGTTTTTTGCACATATTTTCCATTAGAAGTATCCTTTTGTAGGAGACTTATATGGTTGTGGGAGCTCTTTATAGTTTTAGGATTTCAGACTTGAGTGAGTGGAGGCTTGTGTGGCGTGGTTTCTTTGTGGGGTATGGGACTGATATCTCTCATCTTCGGTTTGCTGATGATACATTGCTTTTTAGTGGGACTGGCCCAAATCATCTACGCAATTTACGAAGCTTATTCTTATGTTTTGAAGTTGTATCGGGTTTGAAGGCGAACTTAGTTAAGTTGGAATTGGTTCCTATGGGAAATGTTGATAATGTGGCTGGGAGTCTAGGTTGTGGGGTTGCGTCGTTGCCCATAAAGTATCTTGGTCTTCAGCTGGGGCATCCTTCAAGGCAAAGCATATATGGGATGGGGGTATTGAGAAGATAAAACATCGTCTAGCTAGTTGAAAAGATTGTATATATCTAAGGGTGGTAGGATTACCCTTATCAAGAGCACCCTATCCAACTTACCTATGTGCTTCATGTTCCTCTCTCTCTCTCTCTATTTATTTTTTATTTTTTTGATGTCGGGGAACCTCTCCAAGGCAGGGCCCTTCGGATTCATCACTGTAGAGTAAACCCCGGTCTCGTGCACCGCACCCTCGGAAGTTTCCCTATACGGAACTGGTTAAATCGCTGGCTTTTTCACCAAGGGGTGTAGCCCCAAGGAATTGTTTGCTTCACGTTCCTCTTTCTCCTCACTTCAAGTGTTGGAAACTGTATTTAGAAGCTTCAAGATAATTTCTTATGGGGTGGGTTAGGTGAAGAGTTCAAATATCACTTGGTGAGTTGCTCCAAGGTTTGTATATTGATTTCTATGGGAGAGTTGGGGGTTAGGAACTTGCTGAGGTTTAATCATGCTCTTTCAGGTAAATGACTTTGGCGCTATGGGCTTGATAGAGAGGCTTGATGGAGAGTGGTGGTGGACTCTAAATATGGAAGTTCATGGGGAGGTTGGTGCTCTAGTGAACTTGTTGGGGGGTGTATGGGGTGGGTTTATGGAAAAATATTAGGAAGGGTTGGGGGCATTTTTGTAGTCAGACCAGATTTGAGGTGAGAGATGGCTTTAAGGTTAGATTCTGACATGATCTTAGGTGTGGGGATTTGGCCCTTAAGGAAGTCTTTCCAGTTTTATTTAGTATTGTTGCGCATAGAATGCTTCTATTGCGGCTCAAGTGGAATTTTCTGGAGGTGTCATTCAATGGAACTTGAGCTTTGCATGAGTGGCTCATGATTGGAAGGTGGATGTCTTTACCTTGTTTTCTGGGTGTTGTATTTAGTGAGAATGAGACGGGAGGGGGAGGACAAACTGAGGTGGGTCCCATCCAAAAGAGCGTTGTTTGGTGTTAAATCCTTCTATAGTGTCATGGGTTTTGAGGATGGTTTTCGTTTCCCTCTGAAGAGTGTTTAGTGGAGTAAGGTCCCTTTGAAGGTGACCTTTTTTGTTTGGTTGGTGGCCCTATGAAAGATCCTTACCATGGACAATCTCCGGAAGCGGCATGTCATTGTGGTTGATAGGTATTGTATCTATAAAAGGAATGGGGAGTCCGTAAACTATCTTCTTCTTCATTGTGAGGTTCTTGTGCCATTTGAAATGTTTTCTTCCGTCCATTTGGGGTGTTTTGGGTTATACCTAGATGAGCAGTCCGTAAACCATCTTCTTCTTCATTGTGAGGTTGCTTGTGCCATTTGAAATGTTTTCTTCTATCGATTTGGGGGTTTTGGGTTATACCTAGATGAGTAGTTGATTTGTATCCTTGTTGGTGGACTACCGGCAGCACCTCGAAGTGCTGTTGTGTGGAAGATGGTGTCTTTGTGCCTTTTGTGGTGTCTATGGAGGAAAATGAATGATACAAGCTTTGAGGACCTTGAGAGAACTTTGGAGGTGACTAAGCCTTTATTTTTCAACAACTTGTATCTTTGGACCAGTGCTTTTGTTTCTCCTTTGGTGATTAGCTATCATGATTTTCTTGTTCTTTTTGCTCCTACGAGTTAGATGGCCTCTTTTGTATACTTTTTGTGTATCTAGGGGCACCTTACCATTTTAATGAAATTTCGATTACTTATAAAAATAAAAAAAGGATTTCAGACTTAGACTACTGACGTTGAGATTCCCTTTTAAATTTCTTGCTGTTGATGTGGAGCTCTTTAAAGTCTTAGGATTTGAATTTGAGTACCGATGTTGATATTCTCTTTTGAATTTCATGTTGTTAACATATTTGAGTTATATCATTCCTTTAGCCAAGGAAATTGGAAATGCTATTCATGCTTAATAGATGATGAATAGCTCCATGTGTGGTATAATACCCCATCCTTTCTACATTCGGCAACTGCTAGTGGGCTACCATGTACTCCCTCCGTCCCATGTTGTTGATCTTGTTTAGAAAATTCAATTTTTTAAAGGATATCATATAATGGAGTAAAAAAAAAAAAAACTTCCCAAAACTTACCTTCTAAATTTAAACTCAAATATAGCACATGAGAAAGGGGCTGACGACTTTGGGAAATCCCAAAGTGGGACAGAGAACCAGCAATATGGAACGAAGGGACTATTAGGAATGTAGCTGATATGGCACTGCCATATAAGCATAAGCATAAGCATATCTTTCATGTTAGTCACAATTTTTGTGCTAGACACCAACGTGCTTCCAATGTTTATTGGATTTTTAATAGCTTCAGATTCTTTCATGGCTTGCACACATGTTTTTCTTTTCAAATATAGGCATACAATCACATGGGATAGCTGTGGAAATGTGTCATGTGGCTTCTAAGTTTTCAATAGTCGTAATAGTTACCTTTCTATTCATAAGCATGTTGTTTTGGATTTTTAGATAATGTTATTCGAGTTCATTGTAGGTAATGTGCACTTTCATTATTAATTATTGTCCTTTGCTCACTCGACTTCCAGCATTATGTTCAATTTATATTTGTTATTTATTTATTTTTTTATTGTTATCTTGTTATCCAATTTGAAATTTCTAGGAATGCTTGTCTGCTTGGCATGTTGTCCTTGAGATGAAGTTCTGGCCTTTTTGAATTTTTGTGAACATTGATTGTATTGACTGGATGATTGATAGAAGTACCTCATATAATTCTTTTCCTTTTTATTTTTTAATTTCAGCGTGTTAAGGTATACCGTTTAAATGACGATGGGAAATGGGACGACCAAGGAACTGGACATGTCAGTGTTGACTATTTGGAGGTTCGTTCATATCTTAATCTTCTTTGATGTTTGTCTGACATTGATGAGCAGATTTTAGAGCCAAAACAGCTGTCTCAAGACAACTGTTGAAAATTTAATTGGTTAGCTAAAACCTTTCATGCATTTTGATTGAATGCACATATCACAGCGATCAGAGGAGCTGGGTTTGTTTGTTGTTGATGAAGAAGACAATGAGACATTACTCTTGCATCGTATTAGCTCAGACGACATTTACAGAAAGCAAGAAGGTATTTTTTGGTTTCAACAGATGAATTATATTATTTTTCCTTTCCCAGTTGTAGCTAATACATTATGCCAAGTGGTTTCATCAGGCTATAATATGCACTTTTATTTATTTTCAGATACAATTATCTCTTGGAGGGATCCAGAATATTCTACGGAATTAGCACTTAGTTTTCAAGAGACCACAGGGTGCTCTTACATATGGTAACAATTACATATTATCCTTTTTTTCCCTTGTTATTCCTGCAAAAGCTTTCTGCTTCAGCCACCATTTGATGCCTGCTAAATATCATTCATGCTTTGTTTAGGGACCATATCTGCAATGTGCAAAGAAACCTGCATTTCAGTACTCTTAACAGTAAGTTTCTGCAATTAAATTTTGTACAAATTTGGAATTATTCATTGCATCTTGAATTTTTGACCTTTGTATGTCTTGAAACATTAGATGCATCTGGAGTATCGTAGGGCTATTGTTATATGATGACTTCTCCATATGCTCTAGATTCTCTCATCTTACTTCCCCCACTTTCCCTGTCCCCTTTTGTTTTGGATTTATAGTTAAGTGGGTCTGTCTGGTTGAGTAGAGTGTAGTGGAATGTAGGAGTAATTAGTGTGAAAATTAAGGATGGTAAAATTTTGTTGAACTGGACAGCCAGCAGATTAAAACCTAAACTTGGGGTTGAAATTAGGAAACTTGTCGGTTGTACTTTATTGAAGGTTATGAAACTAAGAATGAAATCCCCAGTATAGTCATGCAGGGGTTTAAATTTTGATTTCAATTTGAAACTTGGTATGGAGTTTATTGATAGAAGTTAATTAGTTCTGAACCCATTGAGTAGAATTATTGGTTGGATCTGTCAGCTCAGAAGCTGACACAGAGAGAGAATGTTGAGATTGGGGAAAATAGTCTAGGGTCACGAGCATGCTAATTAAGCGGATGGGGGTTTATGTTGCTTATTAGTGGCACAATGGCACAATGATCTTGATTCTTGGTTGCAGGTGCTGTTGGCTTTCCCCTTATTTCAACCACCAAGTGGTTGTGGGAACTGGGAAGTGTTTATTAATTAAAATTTAGTTCACTTGAGGAGCTAAAATAAAGTGAGCGAAGCTACCCTTCTTGCAAAGTGAGATACAACCACTTTTGTGCATCTTTTACAGGATTTTTTCTTTATTTCCCCCCCTTTTAATGAATTTTAGTGTGTTTTACAAAACTGGTGAACCTTTTGTTTGTTTGTTTGTTTTGTTTTGGTTTTTTTTCCCCGGATAATGAAGTTGATCTTACTTAGAGAAGTGAACATTGTGTATGCATGTAAGCTGAACATCAAGAAGAGTAAAGCTGAAAAGGCAGTTGAAAGAGACACTGTTACCCAAGAAATAATCTGAATGGTCAACAATATTGTAATTGCTCCTTATTTGTGGAAGTGAAACACTTTATACTAATCTTTAATAACGAGTAAACGTTAGTGAAAAAAAATCTGTTAATTCAGTAGGAAAACACCAATGACAACCAATATGAACATATGGATAACCACAATCTCAGTCTTCATCTTGGAGTTTGTAAATACTTTTGTACTTTCCTTCTTCTAGATGCACCACAGCACCAGATAGATGTTACACATGATATCAAGGTGGCATACCTGCAGGCTTATCTGTCCTTGAGGTCAATGGCCATCAGCCAGTAAAATTGAAATCCACACAAGACCATGGTGCATGTGGAAAAGTAAACAGGAACTGAATAAATATTGTTGAAATTTAATTTGCAAAGACAAAGAGTCTTGTAATCATCTGATTTCCTGTATCTGTGGTTGGAAATCCATAATAGTGGCGCAAATAAATAATCAAGTTTCTGGAAGGAATTGAAGATTTATGTCAAAGACGGAATCTAATAATTGTTACCATTGAGAGGTCCTTTCCATTGAGAACAAGTCCACATAGTTAGAGAAAACAGCATCTGATCTGTCCATACACTGGAAATTTCTGTATACATTTTTATATCTCTTATTCTTATTTCATTTGCAGGGTTCTTTTTGGTCTGGACCATTATTTAATTCTCTTTTGTGATATATGCAGACGAGACATTTCACAGTGTGAATAGCGAGTTGAGGGAATTGCCTGCAGTTGAGCTGTCCTCACTTCCTCTGATACTTAAGGTTCAAAAGGATGCTCTAGTTCTATCTTATGTTATAGTCGGTTCAAGTTTCATATTTATTACTTTTTTGGCCAATAAGCTTGGTGTATGATTCCCTATTTTGCCTATCACTTCATCTTGATATTGGTGGCATTTAATTGTGAATGTGATCTTGGTCTCCCTCTCTCTCTCTCTGTGTTAATTTTAATTTTTCTAGCTGTTTCCTCTTGCTATCTTAATTAGCTGGATGTAAGTGTAAAATTTAGCGATTAATGATCTAAGAGAAATTGGTTAACAATGAAAAGTTATTCATTGCTGTAACATGCTTTTCATTCTTTTCAGTAGTTTGTTGCTGGGTAGCTTGAACAGCAGAATAATGTTCCATCCACGTTTGCTCTCTGGTTAGCTTTGGGCTTACTATTGTTTTATTTTAAACAGCCTGATTATGACTTCTAGGATTTCAATGAGAATTGCTATTGCCACAGTCATAATAGCGAGGACACATTTATCCCCTCACAGCGAAAATGGCTGTTGTGAAAAGATGCACCCAGTCTCTGTGGCTGTGTTGCTAGCTTCTTCTTTTCATATATGCCAGCCAGCTGGGTCACGGATCTGATTTTATCTCTATCTTTCCGTGTATGCAAATCTGGTGGTTATGGATGCTTTAAAAGAATTAAATGTAATGTGATACTTCTAGCATCTCTTTTATGATATTCTTTTTGTTCCTTCTAATCTTCTTATAAGAAAGCATTTAGCTGTCTACTTCAACTCATAAACTTAGTAGTTTGAATTTTACTTCCTAATTGCATGAGCTACTCATTGGCTATGATTGTGTAGGTTTGGAATAGTTTTTTTTTTTTTTTCATGTGTAGTTAAACTGGTCAGTCTTAACCCATTTCAACAAAATCAGTTTTAGCCTTTACTAGGCGCTTTTATCTTCATTGTGGGGATGTATTACCCTCTCATTTACTAATATTATTTTTGTAACGACCTACGAAAAACGCTAGCCACGTATGATCAATCACTCTAAAAGGGCTAGTCAAGTTGCAATTGGTACTCTTTGAAATCACTTATAAAGTCCAATATCACATAGTAAGGAATGCAAGATTTATTATCCATGAGCTCCTTTATAGTTTTACCCACTCTATGTGGGCAATTTATCTTCTCAATGTGGGACTAATTTTCTAGGTGTTACAATCTCTCCCACTCAAATTCCTGAAGTCCTTAGCTTGGTCCATGTTATGCAGTATAGTGCATTAGCGTCACATGATGTTATTAGGTTGCTCCATTGTAATGACTCAAGAAAAGCACTAGTTACATTTGTGCTATTTTTTAATTTTTTTTTTTTTTTTTTTATAAATAATTCAATCTCATTAGAAAGCACAGAGGGGCACAATCTGAGTACACAAGAAGTATATAAGAGAGAGCTCCTATTAGGAGAAAAAATGGAACATAAATTAAAATTTTTTGAAAAACTAGAAAAGTGAGGACTATTATATGCCTTTATCCATGCATAAAGGGACTCGAACATAACTGTCTTTAGCTCAACCACCGAAATTTTGCAATCTTCAAAGCTCCTTGCGTTCTGCTATCTCCAAATGCACCACATTAAGCACAAATGTGTCATCCTCCAAACTTCTAAAATATTATTGCTTTCCAACTGACCTCTCCAGCTAGCCATGACTCACTCTACACAAAAAAGACAGAAGATTGAAACCCATAATTCTCTCATCACTTCATAGTAACGAAAACGATGATCTATTGACTCCCCACTCCTCAACACTAATCTACCACTGCGACGTTCGTCTTCCTCAGGTTATTCAAAGTTAAGATCTGCCCTAGTGCCGCCATCAACATAAAGAATGTTACTCTTGAAGGAGCCTCAACTTTCCAAATGCTTTTCCAAGGAAATGGGGAGCCAGCGGGAATTGACAACGCATGATAAAAGGATCCAAGAGATTTTATCCTTATGTGTGCTAATCGCTATTACTCCAAAAGGACTAGTTAAGTTGGAATTTGAGCTCTTGAAAATCATTTATAAAGCCTAGTCTCACCTAGTAAGGAGCTAATGTGGGATTTAGCATCCATAACACTTGTAATCCACTCGCTCAATAATGGGACAATTTATCTTCCTAATGTGGGATTAATTTTCTAGGGTTTCATAACTTTATATAACAGATTTAGTCTTATGTTCATACATGGCATATTTAGGAATGTATAATGTGGTGTGGTTGCAGTTTCACGTGCATGACAAGTATTTATGTATAGTTTGGTAGGCATAGTGATAAGAGTAACTTAATATCAGTATGTGCTATATAGTAAAGTGTTCGTAATTTTTGTTAGATCGTTTTGCTTTCACTGTAACATTGATTTTATTGCTTACATTTTTCTTTTAAATAATTACGCTTGCACCTATTCAAGGATCATTTTAATAAAACTAATCAATCTTTGTTTTGTAGACTGTGGTTGAAAGTGGCATTGCTGATCAGATGCGACTGACAGAACTCATTTTGAATGATGTAAGTGTGTTCATCTTGTTGATGTAGGTAGTGGGACCTTGCCCTTTGAAGTTGGTCCAAGTGTGCCAGTTTTAATGAAAGATTTTGATCAGTTATATATTTTTAATGCATGTCAGTTTTAGTCTAACCTATTCCATTTCTTTCATATCTTAGTTGTCTAAAACAATTGTCCATTTATTTCATGGCACACGTCTCTGACCATGTTTTCATATAATGTAGAACTTTTCCTTCCTTTGTTTGTAGATGATCCACTTTTCAGATCTCTTTGAATGAGTCTAATTTTTTGATGCAGCAAGAATTTTTCCGAAAGCTGATGGACCTGTTTAGAATCTGCGAAGACTTGGAAAATATTGATGGTCTTCACATGATATACAAAATTGTCAAGGGAATTAGTAAGTAATCCTTAAAGCTCCGCCAACATTCTAATTATGTACTAGATATATGCATATCCTTCATTGGTATTGAGTGACTTTGTCTGGTTACGTGCAGTTTTGCTCAATAGTACTCAGATCTTCGAGAAGATATTTGGTGATGAATTGATTATGGATATTATTGGTTCACTGGAGTGTAAGTTTCACTATTGTTGTTTTAAAACATCTTATGGCAACCTCTCATATATTTATTGACAATTAATATTTGAGCTTTGAAATTTAGTTATAACTGTTGTTTAATTGACTACTCGTTTATGTATCCTATCATGTGGTAGTAGCATATTTGTGTCTTAGTTAACATGAGGTGCAGTTTATGATTTTTGTTTTCATTAATATCCTGACGCTTCAGTTTTAGATGGATTTGTTTATCGATACTCTCTCTCTCTCTCTCTCTCTGTGTGCATGCCTTGTGCCACTCAGAATCATCAATGTGTAAATCTGTTGTGGCTGAGAGTTTTTTTGTATATCCATTTAGGTGACCAATTTTTAATGTTTGAAAGTTTGATAATGATATTCTTTATCAATTACTATTGAGTTAGTATTTTTTTTTTAATAATTAATAGCCAGTCTTATTGAAAGCGTAAAGGCGCCCTAAAGTACACCTGGAGTATACAATAAGATTTCCTAACTAGAAAGGAAAAAGCAAACAAGAAAGTCATCGTAACTAATCGACACCGGGAAGACATACGCCACAGTCCAAAGGTATAATGTATGAAAGCAATAGGATAATAAGTCTTCCAAGGAACTCTCCAAGTCTTCAAAACACCTATTATTTCTCTCCTGCCATAGACACAAAAAAAAAAAAACAAGTAGGCACCATCTTCCAAACCGCAGTGCTCCCTCTCCTTCCCAAGACCACCAACAGGCGAGCAAATCGGAAACCCGTCTCGGCATCACCCAAGACAACCCAAACCGACCGAAAAAAGGGCACCACAAAGCATAAGCTACCTCGCAATGAAGAAGAAGGTGATCCACCGTCTCCTCATCCCTCTTGCACATACAACACCTATTCGTCACAATCACATGTCGTTTTCTTAGGTTGTCTAGGGTCAAAATTTTGCCCAAAGCCGCCAACCACACAAAGAAACTCGCCCTCGAAGGAGCTTGTGTATGCCACACACTCTTCCAAGGGAATTGCCTCCCTTCAGTGCATGCCAAGGAAGCAAAAAGAAGTTTGACCTTGAAATGGCCTCTTTTGGAGGAAATCCACCACAACCTATCTTCACACCCTTGTCTCACTCGGGCAGAGCGCAACACCTGGAAAAAAGAGGCAAATACATCCATCTCCCAATTATGAGCCCCTCTAGAAAAACTAACATTCCACTGATTAGAACCACCCCGCACCTCCAAATGAGTCGCAACTAAGGCGTCCTTCGCACAAGCAATACTGAACAAACCAAGGAAAGCTGTCTTAAGAGCCGTATCTCCATACCACAGATCATGCCAGAAACAAACCCTAGTCCCTTCCCCCACCTCAAAACGCGTAAGGCCTTGGAAAGTGTCCCACCCTTTCCTAATAATCTTCCATAACCCTACCCCAAAAGTACCTCCAAGCTCCATAGAGCACCACCCTCCCCATAAGCTTCCAAACTTCGCATTCACCACAACCCTCCACCAAGCATCTCTTTACGATCCATAACGCCACAACCATTTTCCTAGCAGGGCGCAATTGAACACCATTAAGTTTCTAATACCCAACCCGCCTTCCTTAATCGTAGTGCATACCTTCGACCACTTCACCAAGTAGTGTTTGAACTCTTCCCCTAGCCCACCCCATAAGAAATTGCGTTGTAGCTTCTCAATGCGCTTGGCAACGTTAGCTGGAATAGGGAAAAGGGACCGATAATAAGTAGGCAAATAAGCAAGAGTGCTCTTAATAAGCGTGACCTTGCCAAATTAGGAACAATAATCCTTTATTTTGTATTCATGGTGGTTAATATTTTGTTAGCGTCCATTATATTAGTATGAACAGAAACAAGTATAAAATGTATGTTATTATCGTCATTATTTTTATTTGGGCTGGGGGATGGAACATGCATACTTATTTACATTTTCTTGAGTTCTATTTTTTTTTTAACATTTATGCTCCCAAGGCACTCTGTTGCTTATTTAACAAATATAATGGACACCATGGTCATATCTACTATCTAGTAATTTTTTATTTTGTAACCCCCTTTTTTTTTTTTTAAAAAAAAAAATGATGTTGAGCCTCTCTAAATGAATTTTGCAGATGATCCAGAGGTCCCTAATGTCCAACATCATCGTAATTTTTTAAAGGAGCATGTTGTTTTCAAGGAGGTAAATGTCTTGGTAGCTGGTTATTCTTCTCTTTTATGGAAGGAGGTTGAGATGGGTAGATGGAAGCAAGTTGCTACTTCTTGCTAATTTGTGGACATTTATTCATTTTCTGTAGGCGATACCAATTAAAGATCATTTAGTTCTGTCAAAGATACACCAGACGTACAGAGTTGGTTATTTGAAGGTGTTAATCATTAATGATAAACCTTTGCTTGCCTGTTTGTGATGTGATTCTTACCTTCCATGTTACTCTTATATTACTGCTTTTAGGATGTTGTTTTGGCTCGAGTATTGGATGAGGCCACGGGTGCAAATCTCAATTCCATAATTCAAGCAAACAATGCTATTGTAAGATTTTAAAAATCATTTGTTCAAATATATCGAGTGCTATGCTATTTTGCCTCTAATTGTGGTATTCTGTTGCAGGTTGTTTCTTTGTTAAAGGATGATAGTACCTTTATTCAGGAATTATTTGCTAGGTTGAGATCGCCCTCCACCTCTGAAGAGTCTAAGAAAAATTTGGTATTCTTTTTTACTTGAAGTACCTACATCTATTTTCCTTTCTTGAATATGTTAAAGAGTCTAAGAAAAATTTGGTATTCTTTTTTACTTGAATTACCTACATCTATTTTCCTTTCTTGAATATGTTAGTGTAACTGTCAATTCCAATATGGATATCTAATTTGTCCTCTTAATGCTGTGAATCACATTTCCGTACTATTATTGACTTCCCCCACCCCCGCCCCAAACCACCCCCCTTTCTCATTTGTATTCCTGTTAATGTTCTGTTTTGAATTGATTGGAAATTGAAGTCTTGTTTGTTACTTTTTTGTTGCCCATGTTTTTGGTCATCTTACTTTTTACTCAACTTCATGATGGGCATGAGGTCGGATAGTACTTATCTAGATCCTGGACTAATTACTTTGTCTTTCTCACTTTGTTAATTGAGAAATATTGTTAAGAGCACAATCTCTTAAAGAACACTGATTATGGAGGACAGTGAATTGGAGATAAATTAAACTTTGTGAAAAATTTCCCACATTTGTCCTTTTCTATAAAACATGCAATCATTGACTTTTTTATGAGATGGTTTTATATTTGTATCACTTGTTTGATTCTAATCTTAAAGCAACTTGATTGTGAGCGTAGTGTTGTTTCAGTAACCTTAGTACTAACTCTGTATTTCTTTTCATGAATTAGGTATATTTCTTGCACGAGTTTTGTAGTTTAAGCAAGAGCCTGCAGATGGTCCAGCAACTTCGTCTATTTAGGTATGCTATTTATACTAGTTCTGCAATTGTCCATGTGAATATAGACATTGCACGCTCTGTTGCAAACCCTTTGTTTTGAAAGTGATTGCTGCTTTAAGTGTTATATTTGCGTTTATTAAGTCTGGTACTTTATGTTTTCTTCTTATCAATTTACATGTTTCTAAGAGTCAAAAGTCTAAAATTCTTGCAGGGATCTCATGAATGAAGGAATCTTCGACATCATAACTGATGCTTTGCAGAGTCAAGACAAAAAGCTTGTTTTAACTGGGTAATAATAACCCCTAGTGTCTGTCTATTGCCTTCTTGTGTTTTATATATAAAAGTGTATTCCTTTGCATGATATAGTTCAAAGAATAATCACCATCCTAACAATAAATCATTCTAATGGATGCAGGACAGATATCCTCATTCTTTTCTTGAATCAGGACCCAAACCTTCTTCGTTCTTATGTAGTTCGGCAGGAAGGAGCTCAACTTCTGGGGCTCTTGGTATGCATTGCATCAAGCTTTTTGCTTATACAGCCTGTATATATGATCACATGTGGCACATAAACCAAACAGCACTTTTTACTCACATCAGCCAAATATTCTATGTTGAAAAGTGGAGGTGCACCAGTGGTCTCACGGCCAAAGCATGATTCACATTTCTTGTTCTTTTTGCCCCTACTACTTAGGTGGCTTTGCTTGGATACTTCCTGTGTACATGTTGCTCCTTACTCTTTTAATGATATCTTGATTAATTCTTAAAAAAATAAAAGAAAACAGGAGGAGATGAATAAATATGGAACATGTTAAATATGTGGAATAGCTTTTAGGATTGCTTACCCAGCTAATGAGATGCTCTATGTATTACATACCTAAAAACTCAATAGATTTTTTTTTTGATAAGTGAAAACTCAATAGATATAAAGATTAGTTTCAATGCTTCTAGTATAGCTTGTGATGGTATGGTATCTGCTGCACCCCCTCTCCTCCCTAAACGGGCCTGTAATCTTCCTTCTGGACGCCCACCCATCAAATTCTGAATGTTAGTTAGAATAGCTGTGACAAGCTGTTTTATCTCGGTTCTAAATTGGTGTTATTTATATCAATATATTTACATGTGTGTATCACTACGAATATAAAGCTTAAAATCAATACATTATACATATAATATTGAAAAATGATGACTCTTATCCTGAAAGAAGAAAAAATGGTTTGAGCTGCACATGTAGGTTGCCAGCACTAGTGGTTGCCATGCTTTGACCTTTAGAAACGCAACTTCTTGTGCAAAGATGGACTCAAGGTTTTAGTTGCAGAAACAGTCAAAAATCCAAGTTGCCAAGCCAATATTGTAGTTGGGTTTAGACTTGTTTGTTGATTAATAGTAACAAGTGTCTTAAAAGTAGTCTACTTAGATTTGCTATAATATGAACAGTAATTCGAGCTATATTTTGTTCAACCTCGTGTACAAGACATTAGGCTTTTCTGAAACCATAAAAAATTACATGGTAGTAAACTGTCCCCTCGAAAGGACACATGTTTTTCAAGCAGAATTGACTTATGGTTGTTTGTTGATGTATAGGTTAAAGGAATGACGACAGATTTTGGGGAGGACATGAATTGCCAGTTTCTTGAAATTCTTCGTAGTTTACTGGATTCATACACATTGTCTGGAGCGCAGGTGCCTGCCTTGACCATTTTTCCTTCTAATATTTGTTTCAATTACTCTTTTCTGAACTGGGCTTTTGTTCCAATTTTGAAAAAATCTTTAATCGCATTTATGCTTTTTTCTGTTTTTTACTCTACTTCATATAATATTTGTTTTAATTACTCTTTTCTGAACTGGGGGCTTTTGTTCCGATTTTGAAACAATCTTTAATCGCATTTATGCTTTTTTCTGTTTTTTACTCTACTTCATATCTTACATACTGTGTCAGCTTGATTGCTTGTGTAGCAAATTTCTCTTTCCATGTAATTAAAAGCTTCAGCTCTATCACATAGCTTATAGCTGGGCCTGAATTTGAACTTGTTCGGCAATAACAAGCCTGACTTTACAATTTCAAACATGGATTAATTGGCACTTTATTTTGTCGATGCAATGGAAGACTTTTTCCTCTTTTGAGGTACCAATTTGTCATCTCTCTCTCTCTCTCTCTCTCATGCAACCGTAGAAATTTCTCTATTTATTTTTCTAACAACCTTGCATTTGGAGTCTGCAACGGTTTGATTTTATATATGTGGGTGTAACATTTTGAATGTTGATTTGTATTTTATTATATTTCTGTTGAATTGTTGGAAAAACTTGTCAGTAAAACTACGATGGATTTCTTTTCCATGGTTCAGCTTAAAAATATTTATATGCGTTATTGTTTATGTCATCGAGTTTTTGATCTTGCTGTTTTGTTGCAGAGAGATACTATTATTGAGATTTTCTATGAGAAGCATTTGGGTCAACTAATTGATGTTATAACAGCATCTTGTCCTTCGGAAGGCATAGCTCAATCAAGTGGTAAATCTATGGGATCTGGTGGAAGAATTGGAAATCAAAATGGCACAAAGCCTGAAATACTGTCAAACATATGTGAATTGCTATGCTTTTGTGTTCTGCACCATCCATATAGAATAAAGTAATCTTTTGGATGCCTTTCATTCAATATTGACAATTGAATTCATGCAGAAGACATTTAACCTGTTAATATGTGGGTTTCTTTGCTTTTTGCAGGTGTAACTTTCTCCTTAATAACATGGTAGATAAAGTTTTGTTGTTGACACAAAGAAGGGAAAAATACCTAGTTGTTGCTGCTGTTCGTTTTATTCGCACTATTCTTTCCCGCCATGTAAGTAATTACGTCTTGATCACTGAATAACATCATGTGGCAGAATTTATTTTTTATTTGTGGTAGAATATTAACAGCGAAAAATGTGATTAAGTGGCAATTTGTTGTTGCTGGTGCTACGTGTGTATGAATGATTGGAGACAGTGGATCATTTGCTTCTGCATTTCTGCTTATTACGTGGGCTCTGCTGGGTTGGTTCTGATAGTGTTATTTGAGATGACTTATCATGCATTTGCATTAGTAGCCAACTAATTACTCAAGTAAAATGTGCTAGATTTGGGCTGGATGGGCATCTCTCATATACAATGCCATCATGTCAACTGGACATCTCTTGTATCTCAATCTCAAAACTTAATCGCCTATGTTACTAGGCCCATAAAGATTACTGGTGTATTCTGGGAATCTATTAATTGTATAATGCTAATTATTGTCTGCTTGGTTTGTCTGTGATTTCCAGTGGATCATCATCTCTTGTGGGTTCTGTGTAATAACTCAAATTATGTGCTTATATGCAGGATGAGCATCTGATAAATCATATGGTTAAGCACAACCTTCTCAAACCAATTGTGGATGCCTTTGTTGGTAATGGTAATCGTTACAATCTGCTCAACTCGGCAGTTTTAGAACTTTTCGAGTACATTCGAAAGGTGCTCATTTTAAATACCTCTTTATGTTTGGATTTTAGATATGTCTGGAGGTAAATCTCTACTAATTATCTTGTCTGATGCAGGAGAACCTTAAATTTTTGCTCAAATATATAGTTGATTCGTTCTGGAATGAGTTGGTCAAATTTGAGTTTTTGGTTTCCATTCACTCACTAAAAGTGAAATATGAGCAGGTATTCTCCCCATCTTGCTTGATTTTTACCACCTCATTTTGGATTCAGAGTTTCCTGATCTCAAAACTATGTTTGCAGTCCCTGGAGATTTGTGGAGCAAAAGGCACTGGTAATGTGTCAGACCCCAGAAAACGAAGTGATGAGCGTGCTCTGGAGAAAGAGGAGGAAGACTATTTCAATGAGGACAGGTACGTATAGGGAAAATATGTTAGAAGAATTATTTGCCAAGATTTTCTAGCGATAGCCTCTCAATTTGGATACTTAAATCAGTGATGAAGAAGATACAGCATCTGCATCAATGTCAAATACCCAAAAAGTACAACCTCAACCTGTTTTATCTAATGGAGTTACTCCAAGCTTCCAGCCATTAAGGTAAAGGAACTGTTTCACCCTAGAAAATTGGACGGTCATTTAAGAGTATATTTTGTATCAACCCGTTGCTGTTATCTTGATTTATGTCTTGACTTTTGTAGTCCTAGATCTGGTGGACTGGTTGACTATGATGATGATGAGGATGATGAAGACTACAGACCACCATTGAGGAAGCAGCCAGAAACTTCTGATGAAGATGAAGGAACAATGGAGTCTCTTAGGTTGAAGCGGAAACTTGCACCCAAGGATAACAAACCTGATGTGTCAAAGAAGCAGCGGATTGGAAAAAACTCAAAGTCAAAAGATAGTGTTTTTACTGCTTTGTGCTCAACCTTAAGCCACGCAGTGCTACCTAGTAAGAAAACCCCTAGCACCACACACGCTACTCCGCACACAGCTGATGGGAACCAAAGCTCAAGTGAAGAAAATCATCAGGAGAATAAACCTAAATCTGACACCGACAGAAGCTGTTCTGATAACAGCAGTACTACAGATGAGAACCACAGAGAGAAGGAACCTCCTGCTTCTAGAATATGTTCTGATCACTTGCATAGCACTTCAGATGATAGACAGTTGGGTGGAGAGGAGTCTCCATTAATACCACCAAAATCCTCACCAGAAATGGCTGTAAATGGATCCTAATTCATCCAGCATCATATTCAGAGGGCTTGACATTGTTTGTTCTCTTTTCTTCAACTCGTGGATGTGCTTGGTGGTGGAACCGAAGGAATGATGCATTTCAAAAGACAAAGAAATGAACCGAGGGGATGCATTTGGTTGATGGCTTTACATTGATGATAGGAGGGGTTACTGTATAGAGCTACTGAGAAGCAAAAAGTAATCCATACAGCAACGTGGGCCCATTCTCCCCCGTCACTTGGTCCTTCTGATGCTTTGAGCTTAGCAATTGTCTTCTGTACAACATTTACCAGCATTATTTTTTTTTTCCCAATTTTCTTACATGTTTTCTTTTGCCTTGTCTTTTTTCCAATCACCCTTTATTTGTTTTTTCCATTTTTGGCTATGTGAATCATATGATATAGAGGGCACAAATGTTTGCCCTGCATAGTTCTGCAGTTTTGTGGTGGTTGTGGTTGTAATAGAGGTCTGGTGAGGTGGTTAGAGGGCAAAGTTTTTCCAAACGTAGTTGCAGTAGTGGAACTCATTATAGACCAGTGTAAATTAGATTTTGAACACTTCTAACTTCTGAAGGGTCTCCCAAAGCTCGTGCCATGGCTTCTAATTTTGTAGAGGTATAGCCCCCTTCCCCCCTCTTTTTTTATTTCCTTTCCTGTTGGGAAACTGAAATTCTAATTAACATTATGAATTTACCATTCTGCTATTTCTTTTATGTACAATGAATTGTTTGCCCTTCCAACAGCAATTGAAATTTAGTTTAATTGACTTGAGAATAGAGCTTTAAAGTTAATGTACCAAACTTGTGCTCCTTGTTATGATCCTATCCACTGGGTGATCTCGAAATTAGGAGATGGTGAAAATGATCTATTTATCCCGTGTGTTAATGAGAAATATGATTATACTACCAGCCCTTGGTGGCTTTGGATAAAAACAGGTTCAGTTTTGTCATATGAGTAATGCTATACACATCTCTTGACGCGAATCTTGATTCAATGATAATTTTGAAAGTGTGTGGGAATGAGAATGTTTAGCATTACTTTTGTTTTGTCAAATAGGATATTATACTAAAAAAAAAAAAACAGAAGAAAAAGAAATGCCTGATGAAGGGGGAAAGAAAAAACTCTCGACTTTTTGGCCCTATGATCGTATAATGCATATAAATATCGTTTTGGGTTTTGATCAATTAAGCAAAATTTTGATTATAAATAAGTAAATAAGTTTTCGTTTAGTGTAGATAAAAGGCGAAGCCAAAGAAGAAAGCGATAGTAAACTAAATTCCGCGAGGCAACAAAATTGAGGTAGAAATACAAAGGACAAGTGGCAAAGTTTGATCCCAAAAGGTCGCCATGATGTGGGCATTCTAGTTACCGAAGCAACACACGTGTGGACACGCGAACACGTGTCCTCTTTAACCAACATTTGCTACAATTAATTATGACGATGATCTTCTTCTTCTTCTTCTTCGTCTTCTTCGAGAACTGTAGTGTCAAAGTGTGCGTAATATAATTACAGAGGGTTTGATATTTGGTCTGGGCATTGAAGAAAGATGAGCAAGAGGGACATGGAGACGAGGTCTTTACTTGATGAGCTGCGTAGCTTCGAGAATGGTGCCTTCTTCGACCTTGGCCACCCCCTCCTTAACCGCATCGCTGAGTGCTTCGTCAAAGCCGCTGGGGTACGTAACCTTCCTTTTACTCTCTCTCTCTCTCTCTCTCTCTCTATATATATATATATATATATAAAAGAGAACCATGAAGTTCTAAAAGGCTGTGCTGCTGCTTCATATATGATATATATATATATATATATATATATATGTATATATATACATACAGATCGGAGCTATTCAGGCTGTGTCGCGCGAGGCTTATTTTACAGCCATTGAAAGTACGTTCTTTGGTTCTTAATTATTTTATATGGATAATGCATAATGCATAATGGCCGTACGTATTAATTGTACGTGTTATCCTCTTCCTTAATTATAACATTTTGTACATGTGTATTAGGTAATTAGTTCCCTCGTATGTTTTTTGTTTTTGTTTGGGATCGATGAATGATTTAATTTTATAAGCCAAACTTAACTACTACTACTACTAACCAATTATACTTAGAATAGCAGAATCTATACCCCAACTGCAACATAAGTAACACTATATATGTTGCCCTCTGTACACCCAAATTTCCCTTTTTAAATTAAAGACTCTTGCTTTGACAGAAGAAGAAAGTTTAGCGTCCAGTTTACTTCTATCTCCAACATCAGAATGCAGAAACTTCTTAATTAATTAGCTACATCTCGTAACTTTAAGAGTTTCCTCCGGCCAACTCCATGTACTATTTCGAGGGATCGGATATTTACATTCCAAATACACCTTCACCCAAGCCACCCAAATAGATCCTGATCTAGCAAGAATACTCCAAATATGCCTCAACATAGAAACATGGTACCAAACCTCTAATCTCTCCAAGCCCCACTTTAGCTCTAGCTACCCCCTCTACCTTACCATTCCATAAAAATCTATTAAACTTTTGTTCAATATCATGAATAACTTTCTTAGGTAAAATAAAGATGCTAGTCCAATAAACTTGGACACTATAAAGCATGCACTAAAGAAATGGAGTTCCCTCGTATGTTTCAATTGCTTATTGCTTATATAATTATATGTAAATTGATATATGCACGCGTGTATTAATATTTGTGGAATATTAATCAGGTGCAGGGCTTGATTCGAGCGGTGGTATGCCACCGGAGATGTTGGGTGCCAAGAAGCATCGCATCCCGGGCCTCAAGGGTACGTACACCACCACCACCACCCACAAATATATATATATATATGCATTTGCAGTATGTCTTATGGTTGTTTGTATGGGTTTGCAGGAGAAACCAACAGGAAATCTCTTGAGGCCATGGTGAGTTTTGAACAATTCAATGGTTTCTTTTCTTTTTTTTTTTAATCATTGCTTTGATTTTAATTATGATCTTGTTACCATGTTTCTCAGGTGAAGAACACTGGAAAAGAATCCTTACAGTGGGGTAAGCTAGTGTACATGCCTGACCAGATTAACTTTTTTTTATTTCTTTGGGATGAGTTTGCTGCATTGGAAGGACTGGCTGTAATGCTTAGCTTTGTACTGCAGGACTGGCTGCAGGAGTGTATTCAGGTCTCACGTATGGGCTAAAGGAGGCTCGTGGAGCTCATGATTGGGTAAATCTCCATATATTCCTCATTATAATATGTATCCTCCTACAAAAATAGAGAAACACATTAAAACTTTCAGCACACTACACATTCTCACATTGGAACCCAAAAACAGAACAAAGGAATTTCCCACAACTGGATGGAATTTTGCACTTTGCTCATTGCAGCAAGTCTCATTCTCTCAACAAAATTGACCTCTTCCTATGTATCAGAGCCAAAAGTTCAAATCTTGCCTCTGCCATTTACTTTTCATTTTCATTTGATTGTTAATTTTTGGTGCAGAAAAACAGTGTAGTTGCAGGAGCAGTTACAGGTGTGGCACTGGCGCTTACATCTGAGGACTCTTCCCATGAGCAGATTGTGCAGTGCGCAATTACTGGAGCTGCAATTTCGACTGCTGCAAATCTCCTTACCGGGATATTTTAAGGAGGTGATATGGCACCAGACAAGTTTACAAGTTTACATAGGTTGCCTTCTGTTTAGTTTGATATGATATTGTTTGTAGTTGTCTTCAAATGTTCTGGCTTCGTATTTTCCCTTGATCATTATGGTCCAGAAATATAAGCTCTTGGCCCCTTTTGTAGACTCTTTTTTTGGCTGTTCAACGCTGAACAAGAATGCATCTTTATTTCATAAATGTTTCATGTCTTAATGAGCATTTGGGGGAAAATCTGTGAATCTTGAATGTGCATAGTTTCGGTTATTCCTGTTTGGCAATTTGGGTTTAAAAAACCTATTATCAGAAGGTCGCTTTGTTCTTTCTATTGTGCCAGGCATGGAGCTGGTCCCCATGCTGACAAATGGTCAATTGAAGGAGTTGGGATTCATGGAACGTTCAAAAGCTGCAAAATTCATTCTATTACGTTGATCCAATATCTTGAACAGATTTAAGGCCACCTTTGTTGGCTAACGATTTAATGGAGTGTAAACAAAACTTCTTTGAATCCAAAGAACACCAAAAAATTTTAAAATAGAGAATTACAAAACAGAATTACTAAAGATTATGAGAATAACTTTTATCGGGATTTGGCGCAAACCGACTCTTCTAGGCTCTGAAATTGGGCCATGAAGCCGAGTGGAGTCTAAGGGATTGGCCTCTGCAACTGAGGCCTTTGAGATGAAGATGTAGACAACTTGTGTACAAGATGATCTGTTCATGCATCCAATTTTGGGCATCACCAAAAGATAAGAAAAGGGATTGAATTAAAACCATGCATTTTTTGCTATTTGATTTAAAATCACACTACGGGGCCAAATAGAGGGGCTTTAAGAACCTCAAATAGAGGGGCTTTAAGATAGGTTCGTGTACTCACAAACGATCCTCCTTTTTTTTTTTTTTTTTAAAAGGCGGAGAGGGGTGACCAGTGTAATGTTTCTCCTTGGGCGTGACCATCGGGGTTCCCACTCGTTGTGGAATGTTCGGTTTGAGCCATAACTACTGCTTGGGAAGTCGAGTTCGTCACGACAGTCTCATCAAAGTGCAAGTTGGTAAAGCCCCTTCTTATAGCATCTGGTTTGAGAACTACTATCGCAAGCGGATTCGAACCCGTGACCACAGGAAAAAAGGAGGGGGGAATTGAACCTTATCCCCTGCTGCTTTACCAACTCAACTACCACTTTAGTGGTACAAAGGATCCTATTTGTTTCCTCAAGCATGACCCTTGTTCTAGTAATGATATAGTGTTAAGAATCATAAGTGGTGATAATTTTGTGGCCTCAAAATTTTTTTCAAAGTGGTTGTGTACACACTAGGAGACAGGGTAAGAGTTCGACTCTTGAAATGAGAATTCTCAATCCTATTATTATTAGCTGATGTTCTGATGTGGCTGGTTTAGTTTATGGCTTAGTTGGATTTGAACGAGCACTTACGGTTCTAATCATCTATGCTTCTCTTGTACGACTCTTATTAGACAAATAGTCAAATACTAATATGGTCACACTTAAATGAAATAGTTACAATTAGTCTCTCTTGCCTTTTTCGGAATAGAAGATTTTATGGAATTGTGTGGGTGTGGGTGTGTGCGTGGGGGGGGGGGGAGGGGGGGATAATGGATATAAAAGATTTAATGAGAGTGATATTATACAACACGTTGCCACTTCTACTCCTTTCTGATGAAAGAAAGGCTACATGTCGTTTAGTGAAGTTAGAAAACGCCTGTGCTACATATCGTTTTGCGAGTGAGTCGGTTAAAAATGCGTGTCGCTTGACTCGCTTTATATTACTAGACTGAAAGACTTCCTGTTCTCGGTCTCCTTTCAAATCTCTCTGCAAGACAACACAAGGGGTAAGCTTCGCACCTCACCACCCCTTTGAGTTTTCGTTTGATTTCGTGTTCAATTTCTAGGGTTTTTATTTTTTTTATTTTTTTCTCATTTACATTCGAATAATTTTCGTTGCTTTTGAGTCTTTTTATTCGATTTTTTGTTTATTCTTTTATCGGATTTAGTAGTAGCTTCGTTTCTGGAAGGTTTGTTAGAGTAAGAGACTCGAAATCTAGGGCTTGATCTTTTCTGGGCTTTGTGACTTGGTTTCTTTAATTCGTAGGGTTTTATCAGATTGGATTATTGTTCGGTTGATTTGATTATAGGGTTTTGGATATGCTTCTGGTCCATTCGATTTGTCAAGGAATTGAGAAATCAGAGGAGATTTACAATGATCTGTTCTTTTTCTGTTGATTTTGTTTCAATAATCAATATAAGTTGGGGAACCTTTATGAATGCTAATCCTTGTAATTGAATTAGGCGCTATCAGTGGCGGAGCCCCGTTAGCATTCGGGGGTGCCGTGTTTTTTTTTTTTTTTAAAAAAAAAGAATTCTTTTTTTTCTACCCACCGTAACCCACGGCACCCCCAAAACAAAATAATAATAATAATAATAATAATAAAGCATGTTCTCAGACGACAGACGATTGTCAGTTTTTTTTTCATTTTCCTTTTTTCCTCCCTTTCTCACGCTTTTCTCCCCCTTTCTCTTCTCCCTCTCTCTCTCTCTCTCTCTCTCTCTCTCTCAGACGCCCCAACTCTAAGCCAAGGTCTGGAGATCTGATATCGGGTGGGTTTTGCATCCTTTGTTCCCTTAAAATTGATTTAGGGTTTATGCATTTAACCTGATTTTTTTCCCTCGATGAAATAAGAGCACCCAAAAATTGTCTCTTACTAGGTCGTGAGTTAACTTGAACATTTTAGGTTCATGAAGAATATCATTTTGAATCTCTAATTAAATTTTTTTTTTAAAAAAAAATAGTCTATTCTGCAGCACCTGTAACATGAATTGGCTAACTCCGCCACTGGCGCTATGAAGTATATATACGCTCGTGTTTTCGATGGGTTTTGAATTGCTGAAAAGCTTGGTATGTTTTTCTGGTTGTCAATTTGGCATCTGTAATTATTTGTTCAACATGCAGTCGTGTCTGGTTTTACTAGTTGAATTCTTGAATGGGATTTTTTTTTTTTTGCTTTTTATTACATATATAATCAAAAGAATTTTGTTCTGAGTGTGTCATGTTGAGTGTGTTTAGCAACATGTGCTTTGTGTTCCTGTCTAATTTTGAGTTGGGAGGTTTCCAACATTGTTTACCTAGAAATGTGAATATTTGAAAAATAGGAATGACTTGTGAAAGTCTTGCATGCAGATTGTAGCAGGATCTGGGTGGTATTGGTATCAAATTAGAGCTTGGGGTATTGCGTTTGTTTGTGAGATTGGAAAATTCTGTATTCTTTTTGAGATATTGAAACATAGAACATGTCTAGTAAGAAGGAAGAGAAAGGCCAGGCTGCGGCTGAAAGAATCAAGGCAGCAACCTTGAGTGCAGCAAAGGGTCTTAGTCGTGCTCAGGCCGAAAGGGCAGCGACTGCTGCAGCCCGAAATGTTAATGCTTATGGGCAGAAGGAGGAAGGACCTAGCAGATGGCAAGAGAAAAGGGAAGCAAAGAGGCAGATGTATCTGAATAGTACTGAGAAGGCTGTGAGATTGGGTGAAAGAAAAGACCTTAAGGCTTCTATGTCTACCGTGAGTGGTGTGGCTTCACAGTGCCAGAAGTGTTTTGAGAGTGGGCATTGGACCTATGAATGCAAAAATGAACGAGTTTACATCTCCCGACCCTCTCGGACCCAGCAGCTCAAGAATCCCAAATTGAGGATGAAGGTGTCAATCTCTTATGATTTAGATAATAATCCAGATGTTAAGGAGGAGAAGGCCGAAAAGAGCTCTAAGAAAAGCAAAAGGAAGCATCGGTCAGATTCTGATTCTGGTAGTGATAGTGAGGCTTCAGTTTTTGAGACTGATAGTGGGGCATCATCAGTTACGGGATCAGATTCTTCATCAGAGGAAAGTAGTTCGGGCTACAGTTCATCATCTGATTCAGGAGAGGAGAGGCGGCGGCGGAGGAAGAAAAAGAAGCAGAAGAGGGGAAGGCGTAAGAGGTACAGCACATCTTCCGAGTCTTCTGATTCGGACTCGGCTTCAGAGTCTGATTCTGATGATAGGAGCAGTCGCAGGAAGAGCAGGAGGCATGGGCGAAGGCGCTGAAGGATTTCCTCTTAACAGTATGGAGCATTGTATTGCAGTTATATTTGCCTTTTCAATTGTACTCATTTGTCAATAGCCTTGGATCTCTACCAGCTCCAAATATACTCTTTATGTGTTACTGTGGAGCTTAGTGATGGTTTAATGCATGTTGCAAGTTGGGCCTTCTGAAATAAGCTTAGCAATTGTTTTCTTTCTACTGTTTCGTTTGAGGAAATATATCAGAATTCTCTTTAGTTGCTGTTTGTCATATTGCAATTTTTCTTGTTACATTTTCCATTCTCCTTTAAGCTGATCAAACAAGAAAGCAGGGGTGCCATTAATGATGCAAGTAAATCTTCAGTTTCTTCAAAAGGTCGAGTAAAGCATTGCATTTGATCTTAGCTGGCGTAATTTCTCTGCTTTCAACCTTCTTCCGGTGCTTGCATCATCGTGTCTGAGCTCTTTTATCTATCTTATTGAATACAAGTTTTAAGCTAGCGCTTTGTGCATGCACAACATAAATGTTTTAGATGTTCTTGGACGAGACTAGAATCAATAAATCTGTCGCACTAAAACCATAAATTAATCTGGTACTGCCTGGCGGATCAGTGACAAGAAACGGTTGGTCCAAAGGCCATGGCTATCTTCACTTAAAAAAATTCTAGAACACTTCTATAACTTGTGAACACAGTGACCTGAATAATTTTATCATACAGTCCTTGGATGTAACCAAACATTGCATATTCCTTTATAAAATAAAAAAATAAAAAAAATAAAAAAAGCTATATTTTTATAATATGCTAAGTTATCAATTATTCCATGTATCAATCACTTAATAGTTATGACGTGAATTTATGTGTGCATCTAATTATTCATATCAAACAACTATTTGGACAAATAATTTAACCATAAATATTTAAATTACTTTTTAAGGAAAATGTACTTATGATCCCTGTGATTTGAAATTTTGACAAATAGCTTTCTCAGGTTTGACAAGTGGTTAATTACTTCCTAAGATAAAGTAAAAACAAACAAAAAGAGAAGAAAACCGGAGGGGGTAGTCAAACCACTCTCTTTGGGTAATTGGGAAGTGGCCGAACCACCCCCAATAGCCATGGAAGTGGTTTGGCCACCCCTTCAGGCATATGTAGCCAAAACTACCCTCATGTCTATTAGGGATGGTCGAACTATCCCCTTTAAATAGATAGAGGGTGGTTGAACTGCTCCAAAGCCATAGGGGTGGTTCGGCCGCCCCCAAATGATCATTACTGACTTGGGCTAGTCAATTGTGACGCCTTGAGTATGTATTGACATCTTGATGTTAATGAAAAATATGATATGCGAAGATGTAGGGGTGATCACGCCATAATAGGGATGGTCATCCCCACACCTAAACATCTCTATGAAATGTGATAACTTTCGTGGAGGTTATAGTTAAAAGAGAAACAATGCATCTTTTCATGAGGAGTTGCATTGCACTCTATAAATAGAGTGGAGATTAGATTAGTCTAACATGATTACTGCATTTCTTATATTTTTTATTCTTCTTTCTCTTTGGTCTTTTATCGGATTTCTACCCTAACCGGAGTAAATCCTTCCATCAATAGAATGTTGAATAATATTCTTAAAAATATGTATATGTAAAATAGAACATGTGCGCAAGTTGCGAATAAATGAAGCTATGTTTCAGTTAGTGCTCTCATATTATCTTTACAATTTTTAGTTCAATTAAGTTAAAAAAGAAAAGAAAAGTGTATACATTATCTTTACAATGTTGTCATGAAGTAATAGTGATAGCGCCACATGAATAAATGAGTGAGGATCTGTATCCATTGAAATTTTTAGAGGAATTTCAGTTTTTGAAATTACAGATTTAAATCGTCCATTTTTTATCTAAAGGTCATTATTTTGTCATGTGTCTCATTACTAATAAAATAATAAATATTTATTATTTTATTAATAGTGAGACACGTGGTAAAATAATGACCTTTAAATAAAAAATAAGCGACAAGCATTTAAAATTCTAGAAACTAAAATTTCCTAAAAATTTCAATAATTCCCGATCTATACATTTATGATGAGTTGTTATACCACTGGTGGAGGGCGCTCGACCTCCTCTCACTATATGAAGGACAATTGCCTGCCCCTCAACAATTGAAATTTGAAGGACAATCTCTCCTTTTTTTGTTTTTTTGGGAAAAAAACTATAAGTTTATAATGAGCTGAGTTATCAATCACTTATGCCATTATCAATCACTTAGTAGTTATGACGTGGTTAACATGTGCATGCAACTTTTTGTGTCAAAAAACTATTTTGAGAGAGAACTTAATCATGAATCTTTAAATTACTTTTTATGAAAACATGCATTTTTATTTTTTAGGTGGTTTGAAATTTTGACAAATGGTTCATTGAGTTTGAAAAGTGATTAATCGCTCATTTGAGTAAGTAATCGCTAGAGAAGCTGATGGAATCGTTAATTTGACATGTCAACACCATACCCATGTCACATACAATAATAATAAAAAAAATTAATATATATATATATATAAAGAAAAAGAAAAACGAAGGGGATGATCAGCTAATTCCTCTAAGAGCATATTTGAATTGGAGGTGATTCGACTACCTCGATGGGCCATTGAGAAAATGGTTTAGTCATTCTTCAATTGATCAATGGAGTAACTCAAGTGGGAGTGATTGAACCACCCTAAGGCCATGACAATAGTTCGACTATCTTCAAATGGTTAGCATAGGAATAGTAGAGCTACCTCAGGCCAGCCAGAGAGGGTAGTCGAACTACTCCTGTTTGGCTAAAGCTAGTGGCTTAACCATTCCTTTTCTTTTTTTTTGTTATATATATATATATATATATATATATATATATATAATAAAGCTTACTTTAAATATTAATTAATCACTTTTTAAACCTCAAAGAGTTATTTGTCTAACACCAAAATTTGATGGACTGAAAATGATTTTTTTTTTTTCTTCCTACTTTTTAACCCACTGCAAACCCCATGATTTTTTTTATTTTCCCTTTGTTTTAGTCACTAGAAAGATGGCCATTACTCTATTTTAGAAGAGTAAAGCAGCGGAGAGAGTGCCCGCCAAAGCAATCCCATTTCTCAGAGTCTCTCTCTGTCTGTCTCTCTCTCTCACCTTCCAAGATGAGTACCATGAAATTTTGCCGCGAATGGTCAGTACCCATTACGATCACTATCATCATCGTCGTACAGACATGCTTACATTCTCATTCGTTCACTGAGCATTTGTCTTTCATGCTTCTATTTTACCAAAAAAGGTTTAATTTTTTTGAAACAAAATTTTAATTTTTAATTTTTTTCCCTTTATTTCTTAAATGTTTTAGCAACAACATTCTGTACCCTAAGGAAGATAAGGACCAGAAGATCCTCCTCTACGCGTGCCGCAACTGCGATCACCAGGTCCTCTCTTGCTCTCACTTTTTTTTTTTTTTTTGCTTTGTTATTAATTTTTATAAATCAAACCCTAACCCTAAACCTGATTTTAGGTTTCATAAATTGTTCTTATACATGGTTTATTCGATAAAATTTCTCGATTCACTGCTAGACCCATTACAAAACCCTAATTTTACTTCTCTGATTGCTTTTTTTTTTTTGGTTTTGTTTGAGTTTAGTTTTTTTTAATGACTAGGGCTACAGACGCTAATGTTATTCTTAGAATTTTGGGAAAATTTGCACTATCGTGTTGCATTGATTCTGGGGTCCTCGTTGCTTAAATTTAGAAATTTTTCTAAAGGTTAAAATGCTGTGTTAGTTCTCAGTTTACTTAGTTATGAATCTAAATGAACCCAAATTAATTTTTTTATTATACATAGACATTTTGGCCGTATTCCAAACTCTAGTGAGCTTAATTTTACTCTCTAGTTCTTAGTTTTGCTGTTATTCTGTTCTCTGCAATGGAAATGTAATTATTTGGGATAGAAAACATTGTATGGCTACATTTCCTTTTGAAAGTTCGTATGTTTTGGTTCATTAGTAATGAAATAGGCAAGAGCACAGATTTGGGTCATAATGTTAAGGGAGTCAGTTTGCACAGACTGATTTTACTATTGGCTCTATGATTTCTAATAGAAGATTTGATTTTCCTCCTTTTATGTGTTCATTATATATCTAACACGATGCAGGAGGTTGCTGATAACAACTGTGTCTATAGAAATGAGATACATCACGCTGTTGGAGAGCGCACTCAAGTATTACAGGATGTGGCTGCTGATCCAACTCTTCCTCGCACGAAATCCGTTCGATGTGCTCAATGCAACCATGGAGAAGCTGTCTTCTTCCAGGTTAGGTTCCTATCCTATTTAAATTGCTGTGGATATTGCTGCTAGTTACAAAACAATTGTTGACACTGCTGCTTTGGGTTGCTATCATGGCTAGAATCAAATTGTCTGTAATAATTAATGGAATGAGTTAATTTAAATTTAAATATTTATTTTTTTAATTGATATGTGAAGAAGTTGGAACTGAAAGGTATTAAAAGCAATTATATCAGCTTAGGATTAAGCTTAATGGGCCTCATCCACTCCTCTCATTCTTCAAATTACTTTGGAAAAAAAGTTAAAATTATAAAGCAATTGTAGACTTGTCATATGGGGTCACATTCCAAAGATAAAATGCATATATTGACTCCTCAATGTATGGTTGTAATCTTTTAATTTTTCCTACAAACTTAGAATTGCAAAACCAAAGAGAACCGTACGGTATATTCTTAAAAAAGGGAAACACGAACCCACAGTTATAAGCACTTGATGGAGCATCAGTGCAATGATTATGATGATGTCGTAGGAAATCATGGCTCGAATTCTTGGAGCTGTGTAATTTGTTAATAATTTTATCTCCTTGATATGCAAAGTTCTAAATCGGTGATTGTATTCTTAAGCATAATGCATGTACTGAGTATGATTTTAAAAAGTAATAGTAGTTGAAGTTACATTTAAATTACATAGAAACCATAATGTAGCTGCTGCTCTTTGGCTTATGGTAGATGATAAACCACACAAGTCTGTTTTTATGTTTTTTGTGCTCAAAACATGAGTGACTAGTAAGCGGGTTGCTAGGGGTACTACAAGTTTCCTACAAATTGACGTGGCAATCCATAAGATGTACAACCTGAGCATTTTCCAACTAGTAATGCAAGGGGTTCTCTTGAAATATAAGATATGCTGCCGAGATAAATTGAAGTGGTTTATTACAACATTTTCAAGTGTCTACTTTGTGCAAACAATGTCAACTTACTGACTCAGAAAAAAAAAAAAATCTACTTACTGATTTCTGTTTAGTTATTGAAGACTAGCTTTCTCTGTCATTCTCTGTCATTGTGTAATGGTAGGCTAACAAAATTGGAAGAACTAAGCCTCTATCATGAATGTCATCATCATTTTCACCTCCATTTAGTTTCACATCCTTTCCGTTTCTTACTATTTACTTACAGTTTTTTCTGTTAATGAGATACTTTAAATGATGTGCACTAAATCACTTTTTTGTTCTTTCTCTTTAAGTCTGCATGTTTCTTAATTAAAAATCAATTTTGTAATACTGGAACATAGAAGTTACAAGTAGCATGAGATTTTTTTCACGTGTCATATTCAACTTTTGGTATAGCAGCTTTACAAAAGTCTGGCATGTGAGAAGTCATTATAATTATAATCAGCTGATATTCCTCTAGATGAGCCAATCTTGTAGTACTGCTTTGCAGTTAAATGTTGTTTTGGGGCAATGAATGGCATAGTTTATTAGAGCTGTAAATGAACCAAGTTGTTCATGAACCGCGTGGGATGAGCTCCACCGGTTTGTCAAGAGGCCTGGTTAGGGAATTGAGAATAAAATTCTACACAATCTGTGGTTAGTTTGTGTTCATCACATATTTGTTCAAAGTTTAGCTGCTTATCGATGAATGTGTTATATGTAAATACCTGCTCAAACCATCTCTTTTAGGTCATTGACCACCCCTAATAGTTGAATCAGGGAAGCCTGAGCCCAAGCTTGAGCTGAGGTAAACATCCCTAGATTTAGTTAATTGCTCAATATTGATAGTAGCCTTTTATGAAATGTCCATGTATTGACCCTCACTCCAGCTTCGTTTTTAGCAGTTTATATATGTTGGGCAATCCCTTGGTTAAGTTTATGATGAGTGAATTTTTGAACTGCTTCCAATTGTGTAAACCTTTTGAAATTATGTGCAGGCAACTGCTAGAGGGGAAGAGGGTATGACGCTGTTTTTCGTCTGCTGCAACCCAAACTGTGGCTATCGGTGGAGAGATTGATAATCAAACTAAGTTCTGATGTAATCTTGTGAGCTTTTCTTCACTAGCTTGGAAATAGTGTAAGACTTTTGTGATAATAGAATTTTCTTAAGGAGTTTAGAAGACTTTCATTACTGATCCATTGACATTCATTCATGTCAACTTTTTTTCTTTTTCTTTCCCCAGTAAGATAACCATAACCTTAAAAAGAAAATAAAACTATAGGATGGGGTGGGGGACCTAACAAACACCCACAAGTCATTATATTGCAAGAAATTAAAGCTAAAATAAATATGAAAGTGGATTCAAATGGATTCAGTCAATCATGACCAAAAGAATGAGGAAGATGCTTAGATGGTGGTATGTGATGCAATTGGATGGAAGGACCGCTGAAAATTAGTATACACTGACGATGATTGCCGATGAAAATTACATTTTGTGCATCCTTGGACAATAGAGCATACATTGTGACTACTCACAAAAAAGAGAATCATTTCTCCTTTATTATGGAAGGAGATGAGAATAAGCTCTTGAAGGGAGTTGTATGACATTATCATTTATTATTACATCTTATGATTTCAGCCCATCAATAATTTATTACAACTTCAAACCACTCCAAACATTGCAATAACCAATCATTTATCACATTATTCTTTTAATCATCTTTCTTGCAAATTTATGGTTGGATTTGCGAAACCTACGTGAGGATCCTACAAATTTAAGAATTCACCTTTTATTATACGGAGATGGGTGAAAAATGAGATGAAGAAAGATATAGGGTTTCTATTTTCTAACATTTCCCCGCCCTTAAAACACAAGTTTGTCCTGAAGGTTGATTATTCATGAAACATGTCTCCAATCGCATCCACAATCCCATAGCGGGCATTGTGTCTTCATTAAATGTAGTACCTTAGGAATGAAGCGTGATAGAAGATGAATAAAATGGTATTTTTCAATATTTCTCATTTAACTAGGAAAACCTCAGAAAAATTTGGAATCAACGTTAACCTAGGCGTATCGTGGCCATTCATAATTTGGAGCAAGCACTTCGTTGTAGTCATTGGACTTTTTTGTATCAATTCATTTCCCATAAGGTCTTGCCAAATCAAATCATAACTAACCGCTTCATCAGATTGTAGAGATGGTATCTCAGCTTCTTTATCCATTTTGTACTCTTCACCCATTAGCAATTTATCTTCCTTGTCCATAAGTGGATTCATGGTTTCCTCAATATTAAAACAATTATCACAGTTGGGGACATCTATAAACAATTTTCACTTGCATGCCAGTAGTTGTGCAAGGTCTTTTTTTTTTTGAAATGGGGAAAAGGTTACAAAAGGGAATCTTTTTCACTCTTGATTCGTAAGGAAGAGAGAATGATTGATCCTATGAGAATGCTTCCAAACACTAGGTGAGAAGCAGCCCATTAAGCCAAACAATATGCTCTATAGTTAGCATTCGTAAAAACTTTTTTAGCCTTCCAACTATAGAAAGAAAGCAAATACCAGGGAAATGTCAGAAACAACATTAGAAAAATTCCAACCCGCAAACAGCTGAGGTTGTTGAATAGTAAGGACTACATTGAGGGCTTGATGTAAAAGATGAAATGCCTTTGCCCATTGGTTTATCGCATACGCTGATTATTTGGCTAGTTGCGGCACCATGTCTCTCCTCTTATTTCCTTGCAAACAAAATAACAACTCTCATGGTTTGGGGTTGATAGGTTTTAATTTCACGTCGAATGTCCAAGCGAAGACCCTTGATAAATCTATCTAACAGCCATCTTTTGGTCCAATTATGAGTGAAATCCGATAATTGCTCAAAACGACTCAAGTATTTTTCAACTGTTGATGTTTGCCAAATTTTTGTCAACTCAACATCAATGTTTTCAAACTTGGAATAGCCAAATCGAAGAGTTTCAATATATTATTGCTCTCGTCATGATCGTTTTTTCAAATAATTTAGACTTTCAATTGATTCATAATTAATCTCTCGCTTGACTTGTTTGATGGACGATTCAATTCTTTTAGTTGCTTGACAAATTTTAACCCAAATGGTGACTCAAGTGAAGTAATTTCCTTCCTTTTTATTTTTATTTTTTTATTTTTGAATTTTTAAATATTAATTTTTTCTTTTGGTTAAATTCACTTTATCCCCCCTGAAGTTTTAGGAGTTTTTAAATTCGAACCTCATTGTTTAAAAATTGACAATGTACCCCCCTAATGTTTCAAAAATTTTCAATTCAGACAATCCATTACTAATTTTCGTTTAATTGGACTGAAATCATCCCATATGTGTCTCACGTGGGAATTTGATATCCTCTATTCTAATTTTGCCTCATTAAAACCTATGAAATTACATAATTATTCTCAATTTCATAAGTTTTAATGAGGGCAAAATTGGAATAGAGGGTATCAAAATCTCACGTGAGACGCACGTGAGATGATTTCCGTCCAATTAGATGAAAATTAGTAACGGAGGGTTTGAATTGAAAATTTTTGAAACATTAGGGGGGTACATTGCCAATTTTTAAACATTGGAGTTTGAATTGAAAAACACCTAAAACTTCAGATGGGGTAAAATGAATTTTTTTTTTTTTGCATTCACAAAGATGAGACCACAATAATTGTGTAACCAAACAATGCAACTCTAACACCCAAACAAGTATAATATAATTCCTAAACTGAAATAGGTCTATTCTTGAACCGGAATAAGCATAAAATTCAAACCTGCATGAAAATTAAGCACAGCCAAACGCCCCATTTTCTTCTCCAAACAACCCACGTTCAGATTTCAACCCAACACATTCAAATTGCAACCCATTGCAGTTCGAACTCCATATTACTACATGCATTAAGAAAATGATTGATAATGCCTATGTTGTTGATCTTCTAGAGAATTTGGTCATTTCCTCAACATTTAATGTAGCGGACATATTTGAATATTTTCCACTGAAGGATTCTGGTTCTAACTCGAGGACAAGTTGTTTCTAAGAAGGGGAGACAGATGTAGGACAGCCGGATGAGATTTCCTTTCTCACCCGAACATCTACACTACCGGGTGAAAAAGGAAATTTCACCTGGGAATCTACATTACTGGGTGAGATTTCCTCTCTGACCCGGACATATACACTACCGAGTGAGAAGGGAAATTTCACCGGGAATCTACATTGCCGGGTGAGATTTTCTCTTTCACCCAGGCACCTCATAAACCAGGCTCAACGAGTTTGATCCGAGACAACTTGTTTCCCGGGCATAACACCTCCGAATCACATGACACCTAACAGAACTTGCCAAGCGCCGAAAGAATAATGTCACGATAAGGAAGGCCACAAAGAATGAGAATATTTTCAGAGCCAGGAAGCCGCAAAGTTGAAGGCCGCAATTTATGTCTAAACCGGACAATATCAAGTGTAGAGGAATAATCAGAGCCACAAAGCACATGTTAGATCTGTCAACCGAATGGGAGTCTATTTTGGGCCAATTATGTTAAGGCCGTAATTTTAGGATAAAATAATTTAGATTATTTTATTATGCTTTTTTTTGTTAGATAGAATATTTTTATTGCTTTTCTTTTCCTATAAATAGGAATGAGTCTGTAACATTTTCAATACAATCCCAACTTTTATCAATCAAATATATCTGAGAATTCTCTCAACTTTTCTCTGCCGAGAACTTACCCTACAATCTGTGGATTGTGTTGTGTCAAGCGAATTGAGCGCTATTATCAGGTTAGGAGACGCAAAAGCTCCTAACCATTTGGTTACCAAGTCTTCTGCTACGTCAGTTGGTATCAGAGCAAGCATTATCCTGATCATGACTAATCAGCGCATCGGTGACAACCCCCTTAACGACGCAGTTCGTCATGAGGAGGCTCCTACTAGAGCCAAATTTCAGACTCTTCAACAGTCCGTGCAACAGATGCAGGAGGCCTCGGAGCGTTTGGAGGCCAGCTTCAATCAAGCTCGTCGGGATCAAGCCCAAGGAGATGATAGGATCCGAGTAAGGGCCATCCATCGCCCTCCACCAATTGATCAACCCCAACCCTTTGACGGCAGGGCTCACGGTGCAGGGCTAGGAGGAGGCAGACATAGAGGTGGCAGAGGTGGAGTTGGCTACGGAGTTTACCGGCCCAGAGATGCTGGCTTTATGAGGAATGCTACCAACCGTGAAGATGTTTATGGTGAACCACCAAGGCATCAACACTACGGCAGGGAGGAATCCAGGGAGTACCATATGAAGATTGATCTACCCTCATTTGATGGTCATCTTCACATTGAAGATTTCCTTGATTGGATCATGGAGGTAGAAATATTCTTTCAATAAATGAGTATTCTAGAGGAAAGAAATGTGAAGTTAGTGGCTTACAAGTTCAAGGGTGGAGCCTCAGCTTGGTGGGAACGGTTGTAGCTCTCCCGTTTTAGGGAAGGCAAAGGACCCGTGACATCTTGGCTTAAGATGAAACGGCTACTCAATGGCTGGTTCCTACCACCAGATTTCGAGCAACGGTTATTCCAACAGTACCAGGAGTGCCAGCAAGGAGCTCGCACAGTCCAGGCATATGTCGATGATTTCTATTGACTATTTACCCAGAACGATTTGATGGAAATTGAAGCCCAGCAAGTGGCTCAATTTATTGGAGGATTACGCTTGCCAATCCAAGACAAGGTGTCCATGCAGCATGTCTTCACACTCACTGAAGCTGTTAGTTTGGCCACCCGTGCAGAGAAGCAGTTGGAGCGGACCCGAGCTTCAACTTGGGAGCGGAACCCAGGCAATCTAGGGAGATCCACGGAGAATCGAGGAAAACAACCTATGGTCCCCACCGGGACTACTTTTCAACCTACTGTACCCGGAGGAAGGGTAATCAGAGGCAGCAGCGGTCAAAAACAACTGGTGGCTGTTCCACCTCACAACAATCCTTATGTGAGACCCAAACCAAAAAAGTGTTTTAGTTGCAACCAACTAGGGCATCAATCTAATCAATGTCCGAGAAGGGAAATGGTGAACCTTGTTGAAACCGGAACCTGAGAAGAAGCTGAGGATTACGAGGAGGAAGAAACCGAGAATGATGAGCTCGGATATGAAGCCACATAAGCTTTTACAAATGAAGGTGTCTTACTGTCGCAGTCCTTGGTGATCCAGCGGGTACTCTTAGTTCCAGAACAAGAAGAGCAAGCTCAAAGACACAAGATTTTCCGCACTCGTTGCACGGTCAACCAACGAGTATGTGATGTCATCATTGATGGAGGCAGTGGAGAAAATATAGTGTCTAAAGTGATGGTTGCGAAGTTAGGCTTCACTACCAAGAGACACCCGGCACCATACAAGATCGGATGGATCAAGCGGGGCACAGAGACACTTGTTACCAAGCGATGCCATTTCATGTTCTCAATCGGTAAACACTATTCCGACTCAATTCTTTGTGATGTCGTTGAAACGGATGCTTGTCATATTATCTTGGGAAGGCCATGGCAATATGACGTGGATGCCCAACATAAAGGCTGGGACAACAATTACATTGTTTTCCGTGATGACCAGAAAATCATCCTCCAACCGTTGAAGGAAGACCCGGATGTAGTCCCAACTCAGGTCAAGAAGCAGCCTATTTTGGTGACAAAAGCAGCTGAGCTTTTAGAAGAAGTCAAGGATGGCCGGAAAATACTTGCCTTAGTACCCGAAGAACCAACCCTTTCGACTGAACCAGCTATTCCTGAGCTAGTGCATAGATTTTTTTAAGCCTTTCAGGACATCACTCTAGAGGAGATGCCAGAAGGACTTCCGCCCATGCGGGACATCCAACACTGCATTGATTTAGTGCTAGGAGCTAGTCTTCCGAACCTTCCACACTACTGGATGAGTCCTAAGGAGAATGAGATCTTGCAGGGGCAAGTAGAGGAGCTCATGAGGAAGGGGCACTTGCGGGAGAGCATGAGTCCATGCGCGGTACCGGCCTTATTAGTACCAAAGAAAGATGGGAGCTGGAGGATGTGCGTGGACAGCCGAGCAATCAACAAGATCAAAGTGAAGTATCGGTTTCCTTTCCCCTGGATAGGTGATATGTTTGATATGTTGTCCAAAGCAAGGATTACAAAGATAGATCTGAGGAGTGGGTATCATCAGATCCGAATCAAAACCGGAGATGAATGGAAGACTGCATTCAAAACCAAGGAAGGACTCTATGAATGGAAGGTGATGCCATTCGAACTTACCAATGCATCCATTACATTCATGCGGTTAATGCCCCAGGTACTTAAGCCTTTAATCGGAAAATTTGTTGTGATTTATTTCGATGATATTCTTGTGTATAGTCGCAATCCGGAGGAGCACTTAAGCCACGTAAGGGAAGTCATGGAGACCCTGCGTGCAAACAATTTGTTCATTCACTTTGATCTTGTTGATTGCCAAGCTGTCCACGCACATCCTCCTGCTCCCATCTTTCTTTGGTACTAATAAGGCCGGTACCGCGCATGGACTCATGCTCTCCCGCAAGTAGGGCTGTAAATGAGCTGAGTCGAGTCGAGCTTTGCCAATACTGGGTCGGCTCATTAGAGGGGGAAAATAATCGAGCCGGTCTCGAGCTCGAGCCGAGCTAGAAACCCATTGCCCGAACTCGGCTCATTGGAAAATACATTGGTTCAGGATTGAGCTTGGGCTCACTAGAATGGGAAATTCGAGCCGAGTCGGGTACTCGAGTGGCTCGACTCGGGTCGAGCTCGGAAATGATGAGTTAATTTCTTTCCAGTTTATCGAGCCTGAGCCCAAGCCCGAGCCCGGTTAACGGGTCAGACGAGCCTTAAATGTGTGGCTTGGCTCGTTTAAGGCTCGTTTTATGATCCAGTTTATCGAGCCCGAGCCTGGTTTAAGGGTCAAACGAGCCTTAAAATGTGTGGTCCAGCCCATTTAAGGCTCATTTAATGGTTAAAAAAGAATTAAAAATTCAAATCACTGAACAAAAACACAAAATTCATCATCAAAATTCAATATAATTGTATGGTTGTATCTACATCAGCAAGCAGCCATATGACAAACTACAAGCAAATTGGAAATGAACATAAAAAAGATTACAAAGCAAATTCTAAATGAACCTATAATAGAGATTACAAGCAAACTCAAAATGTACCTAAAATAGAGATTACAAGGAAACTCAAAATGAACATAAAATAGAGAATGCAAGCAAACTCAAAATGATTCTACAATAAAGATTACAAGCAAAAAAGAAAAATGAACCTATAACAGAGATTACAAGGAAACTCAAAATGAACCAATAATAGAGATTACAAGCAAACTCAAAATGAACCTATATTAGAGATTACAAGCAAACTCAAAATGAACCTATAATAGAGATTACAAGCAAATTCAAAATGAACATAAACAGCAAGATTACTTAAAACAAGATACATCAATTTTGGTTCCCAGTTGCAGACTTGCAGTTGCCACAATTTGGCTCTCTGAATCTCTGTATTCAATGATTTAAAATTAGTTAAATGATTCACATGAACAAGTTAATATAATCAAATTCAGAAAGAGATAAAAGATTATAGACTAATAACAAAAATACAACAAAATTACACAGCCCTAGTTGCCACATGCCCACACAGACAGTCACTGCATTCAATGAAAAAAAAAAATTGTTACATGTTTTTAACTCCCTTGCAAGTTGTCAAGGGAGAATTATCACTTAAGATTATGCAAATGGACATTTTAATGATTGTTCAAAAACCAGATCTGCAAAAACAATGGGAGGGCAGAATGAACACAAGTTGATGCATGATATAGGCTAATAGGTTACAAGCAAACTCAAAATGAACCTATAATAAAGATTACACACAATTAAAACAGGTTGTCCAAATGTCCAATATTCCAAGTTCCAACAAAGCTAGCAAAGGTATAAAAATTAAAACAGGTTATCCAAATGTCCAATATTCCAAGTTCCAACAAAGCTAGCAAATGTAAAAAAATTAAAACAGGTTATCAAAATGTCTAATATTCCAAGTTCCACCAAAGCTAGCAATGGTATAACAATTATTACAGAACATGACATCAAAATCTAATGTTGACATTCAAATTACATATTTAATAAGCAAAGGAAAGCAGTAAACAGATTCCCTCACAGAAATGAGAAAACAGCATTCATGGCAAATTTGACAATTCCATTTCCAGCATTTTCCCCAAACACAAAAACAAAGTTAATAAGGTGAAATTATAAGTAAAAAAGAGATTGGAAAATGGAAATAAATAAAACAACAGAATCATAAAGAACTTGCATTCAATGATTTAAAACTAGTTACATGAACAAGTTAATATAATCAAATTCAAACAGAGAGAAAATATTAGGCCAATGAGAAATATGCACCTAAATTACGCAGCCCTAGTTGCCCAGGCCCACACAGACAGTCACTGCATTTAATGAAAAAAAAAATAGTTAGAAGTTTTTAACTCCCTTGCAACATGTCAATGGAGAATTATCACTTAAGATTATGCAAATGAACATTTTAATGATTGTTCAAAAATCATATCTGCAAAAACAATTGGAGGGCAGAATGAACACAAGTTGATGCATGATATAGGCTAATATATTACAAGCAAACTCAAAATGAATCTATAATAAAGATTACACAATTAAAATAGGTTGTCCAAATGTCCAATATTCCAAGTTCCAACAAAGCTAGCAAAGGTATAGCAATTATTACAGAACATAACATCAAAATCTAATTTTGACATTCAAATTACATATTCAATAAGCAAAGGAAAGCAGTAAACAGATTCCCTCACAGAAATGAGAAAACAGCATTCATGGCAAATTTTACAATTCCACTTCTAACATTTTCCCCAAACACAAAACAAAGTTAATAAGGTGAAATTATAGGTAAAAAAGAGTTTTGAAAATAGAAATAAATAAAATAACAGAATCATAAAGAACTTGCATTCAATGATTTAAAACTAGTTACATGAACAATTTAATATAATCAAATTCAAAAAGAGATAAAAAATTAGACCAATGAGAAAAATGCAACTAAATTACACAGCCCTAGTTGCCACAGGCCCACACAGACAGTCACTGCATTCAATGCAAAAAAAAAATTGTTAGCTGTTTTTAACTCCCTTGCAACATGTCAAGGGAGAATTATCACTTAAGATTATGCAAATGGACATTTTAATGATTGTTTAAAAATCAGATCTGCAAAAACAATGGGAGGGCAGAATGAACACAAGTTGATGCATGATATAGGCTAATAGATTACATGCAAACTCAAAATGAACCTATAATAAAGATTACAACAGGTAATTCAAATGTCCAACATTCCAAGTTCCAACAAAGCTAGCAAAGTATAACAATTAATACAGAACATAACATCAAAATAAAATGTGACATTCAAATTACATATTTAATAAGTAAAGGAAAACAGTAAACATATTCAATTTTTTCAGAGAATCCGTCACAGAAAATGAGAAAACAGCATTCACGGCAAATTTGGCAATTCCACTTCTACCATTTTCTACAAACACAAACATAAAGTTAATAAGGTGAAATTATAAGTAAAAAAGAGCTTGGAAAATTTAAATAAATAAAATAACATAATCATAACCTCACAGAAATGAGAAAAAAAGCATTCACGGCAAATTTGGCAATTCCACTTCCACCATTTTCTACAAACACAAACACAAAGTTAATAAGGTGAAATTATAAGTAAAAAAGAGCTTGAAAAATGGAAATAAATAAAATAACAGAATCATAAACTTATAGGTATTCTAGATTTTTTCTTAATGCTATGAAGTGCTCTAACCCAATCTGAACCACATAGGAGCATCTGAGCAGTATCAATTGATAATGATGCTCTATGGGGTTCAATAACTCTACCACCCGTACTGAAAGATGATTCTGAAGCAACTGTACTGATTGGAACAGGCAATACATCTCGTGCCATCTTAGATAAGATGCGATACTTTAAGGCATTGGACTTCCACCATCCTAAAGCGTCGAAGTTTGCATCACTATCTTCACCATTCTCACTATCATAAATGAATACATCTTCTTCAAGATAAACATCCAAATCAGTTTTTATGGGCCGGATGATGTCATTGCTTCTAACATGTTGCCTAAACCGTGATCTACCACCAGAAACTTTCTCTGTAACAGAGGCAACTGTAGTAGAAGTAGCAATGACTTCAGCAGATGCTTGTTGTTGAATGATAGATGCATTATGGGCAGCAACACAAAGTTCAAACAATTCTTTCAAAGTATTCAGCACAGTCTTTATGTTATCACCACCAACATCAAGTGGATAAATGATTAGAAAACAGAACCTAATCAACTTCATTTTGTATCTTGGATCCAACACAGCAGCTAAGGCCATCACCATATTAGATTCACCCCAATACTTATCAAATTTATCACTCATCTTAGCTGCCATTAATCTTATATATTCATTCTTATCCGCAGCCTTAATATCCACCATTTCTTTCATTCTCCACACCTCAGGTAGAAATAGATTGGATGTAGGGTAGTCATTGCCAGAAACAACATTGGTCACATAATTGAAAACAGCTAAAACTTGGTTCACATTCTCAACCTTATCCCACTGTTCAGGACTTATCACCCACAGAAAAGCTTGCTCTACTCTATGGTATCTAGGAAACACTTCCTTGAACCTAATTGCAGTCTTCAACATCAAGTAGATGCTATTCCATCGGGTAAGAACATCTAAAATAAGTTTATTACAACCCAAGTCCAACCGCTTTGCTATATCACTAAATACATTCAACCGACTCTCAGAAACCACTATATACTTAATCCCCTGCCTAACAGAATCTATTATATCCCCTATTTCTGAAAGCCTTGCTTGTACTAACAAATTGGTAATATGAGCACAGCACCTAACATGAAACATAAGCCCCCCAATAGGCAAACTACCCCTCAACTCAATATCATCTCTCAAAATGTCAATGGCAGCAGCATTAGCACTTGCATTATCAACAGTTATTGTAAATACTTTATCCAAAATGCCCCATTCAATAAAACTGTTTCTTAAAGCTTTAGTAATAACAATACCAAAATGTGGAGGAGGTACATTGCAAAAATTTAAAATCCTCTTTTGGAGTAGCCAATTAGAATCCATAAAATAGCAAGTAACCACCATATATGAAACCCTTTGGGAGGAGGTCCACATATTAGTAGTTATGTTTACCCTATCAATCCCACTAAGAAGTGTTTTCAACTTTTTCTTTTCAATGTTATAAGTGGCAATGCAATCACTTTTTACAGTGGCACGACTAATTTTTTTTTCAATATGGTGTGCAAGCCCTCATGAACTTGTTAAAAAGTTCATGCTCCATCATATTAAAGGGATATTCATGCAGAAGTATCATATGGGCAGCAAATTCTCTAACTTTCTTCTCATTGAAACTAAAGTTTGTCAAGGTCCCTAAACCATAATTGTCATCACTAGGTTCAAATGACAAAGTCTTTTGCTTCTTAAGGCTATTCAACTCCACAAACTTCACACAAACAGTTAAATGCCTACTAAGGGTGGATGTAGTACTAGATTTCCCTACAGAAAACAACCTCTTACACCAATTACACTGGGATTTTTTTACACCATTTATTTCAATAGAAGAAAAGTCATTCCAGACTTTGAAAGTCTTTTGCCTTTCCTTCCATTGGAAGGCAGCTGACGCACCTTCACCTTCACCCGCAGCCCCAGCCCCATCCCCATCCCCATCCCCAAATTCAACAACAACAGGAGAAACCAGATTAACATGTTCATCTGGTGTGCATTTAGTACTAGCAGACACACCAAATCCAGGAGTAGGGTCGGTAGTAAGTGAATCATCACCCAAATCAACATCATTGAATGCATTGAGTTGAAATGTATTCTCCATAACTGTTAATAATTTTGAAAATTTAAAAGCTTGATAAATAAAATAACTAAATAAGTAATGAGAGAGCAAATGTTAAAACAGATTCATGAGTTCTAAGTTCTGACATGGCAAATAATTTTAATCAATTAATTTAAAAAAATCAGAATCACAGATAGACATAGCAATCATTTTAACATAACAGAAACATAGCTCTAACATAGCAGTTCATGCTAACAGAATCATAGCTCTAACATAGCAAATAATTTTAATCTATTAATTTTAAAAAATCAGAATTATAGATAGACATATCAAACATTTTAACATAACAAAGTCATAGTCCTAACATAGCAATTCATGTTAACAGATTTATAATGTAGCAATTGATGTTAACATAGCAACTTATAACATAGCAATTCATGTATTTATAACATAGAAATTTATAACACAGCAATTAACGAAAATAGACGGAACAAGTTTCTTTTAAAAAAAAACCTGAAACTTCAAGCAAATGAAACTGTTGCAGCTTGCAAATTCAGTGAATCGGTGCTACCAGACTCCCTGAAATGATGAAATTAGCAACATTAGTTACTAGTTAGTAAATTTTTGAACAACGAAAACAATAAAGTTAAAGGCAGAAGAGGCTCTTCAAAAGTCAGAATGTTTTCTAGTTCGAATCTCGTTAGCAAGCAGCAAGCAAGAGCAAACAAATACAAACAACTCGAGTAACGTGCAAGCAAGTCTTGCATACATGATGCATCAGGTTCATTAGGGGTGTCAAAAATTACCGGGGAACCGGAACCGGAACCGGAAAACCGGAAACCGGGAAACCGGGGTCTCGGTTCCGGTTCCGGTTTGAAAAATCTAAAAACCGGGTACCCCGGTTCCGGTACCCGGTTTTTACCGGGAATACCGGAACCGGGTTTCCATTTTATTTAATAATATTTATATATTATTATATTTATATATTAATATATATATTATATATATTAATATTTTTTACACTTAGGTTTAGGTTTAGGGTATTTTAAAAAATTAAATTTTTATTTCTAAGGCCCAAATAGGCAAAAACAATGATTTTTTAGGATTTTTGGACTTTTTAAGGTTTATTTTTTAATTATTTGGAACAATCACAACAAAGCCCTTTTAATTTAGACAAAGAAACTAATAGATTTTTTAAAAAATGGGCCAACTTATGAAAAAAAAATTGGCTTATTTTAGGCCCAATACCTAAAATAAGCCCAAAAATCAATTTTTTAAAAAAACCGGTTACCGGACCGGGTAATACCGGAACCGGCCGGTAACCGGGACCCCGGTTAACCCCGGTTCCGGTTCCGGTTTCTCAAAATTGAGAACCGGGGTACCCCGGTTCCGGTTCCGGTTTTGGCCAAAAACCGGGAAACCGGACCGGGTTGACACCCCTAAGGTTCATACACTCGAGTATATAAGGGGAATGGATCATGTGGGGATTTGGGAATGAATAAAAAAATGGTAATCGAGTACTTGATAGCCCAGTACTCGATTTCCATTTCCATCACAGTCAAATCAAGAGCAATCATCTTTGTGTCTTCCACACCACAACCAAAAAAGTCACAGAACAGAAGAACAGTTAAAAACTAGAAAAAACACAAATAATCAAATAAAAACAATGTAAATAACATAAGAAAATGAGGATTAGGCGGCGAGATTGGACGGGCTAGGAGAACTTTTATTGTTCGCAGTAGCAGCGATTCACGCGATTGATCAAGAGAGTTTGGCTCACAAAACTTGTAAGAGTGGCTAGAAAGCCATTAGATGGATATTAGATGATCCATCAACGACACGATTAAGGATCTGAAACGAACAGGGTGTAGGTAGGGGGTTGAGAAGGATTTATTGCGAGCATTCAAGTATTTAACCAACCACGATTCCACGATGGGATACGCATTGAATGCTCCCTCTCTTCGTTTCAAACTCTCAAGTCTCTCTGATCTGCCTCTCTAGTTAGCCTGGTTACTAGCTCGTTAGGGTTCTAAGTGAAATGGAGACATGGAGAATGGAGAGAAGAAAGCAAGCGACTGACGAACCTAGCGTGAGAGGAGACTAAAGAGTTCTAGATGATTTTTAGGTTAGTTTTTTCTCAAACAAGTCCCAGCCGTTGGATCTGATTTCAATTTTAGTAATGAATGGTTGGATTTGATCCAATCTTTGTCAATATTTCCTAGCATGCCGTATGTCCCACTTATGCGTTTATAAGTTTTTAATCCAATACGGCCGTGTCTAATAAATTCTTGTGTAACCCTTTTAGATAGTCCGTCGATTATATAGATCAAATTAGTGATTTTATTTGAGTAGTTCGATCAGTTAATTCTAGCAAGCTTACTGTGCCCTGCAGAATACTAGATTACTCTCAGGTTAGGTGCGGTATCCAACTGTCGTCCATTAGGCTGATCTAACGGCTGAAGTTTAATAGCCAAAAATTGGACGGCTGAAATACAAGTCAGACGTGTCAGTCTTGATTGTCATGCTTGCGTGAAGAAACGAGACTGGAAATTAATCCACCGCGTGCGTGAGTTGGTCAATCCGGTGCAATCTATAGTCAATATTTCATCTTGACCGTTTAATCATGTTTTTGATTTTTTGATTTATTTCAGAACATTGGATTAGTGAGCTCATCAGACAAATCGGAGCACCATATAACTATCACGCGTAGGCATGCGTTACAACTGGCTTCCATTTTCTCAATCCAGCGGTTCACGTTTAATCTCCAAAAAATGGACGGCTGGAAATAAATGTTGCACAATCGAGGCGCGTCAGTCTCGTTCACTGTGCGTTGCGTGCAAAAAGAGAAGGCCGGAAGTGATTCTCTGCTGTGTGAATTAATTGAATCCGGTTTCATTTGTGAAAAATAATTTTTTTTTACCGTTGATTATGATCTAAAACTTTTCATTTAATTTGTGGCTGTTCGATTAATAAGTTCATCTTGTTATGCGGAACACCAGATACATATCTCTTCGAGGGTGGTATACAGTTGTTGTCCACTTTGCAGATCGAACGGCTATGGAATAATGTCAATTAATCGAAAGGATAAGATTAATCTAGGTAAACGTTCAGATATTTTTAAAATTCAAAAAAATTGAATTATCCCGTGTGCACAATTATATGTGAGCTCGCCTCCCCGTTTTCCCATAAATGATCTAAACCGTTGATCTTTAATAAAATTTCAATCAATTCAACCACAACCGTTTATTTAAGTTAACAAGTTGTTAGTTATAGTACCCTAAAAAAAACTCTAAACGTGTGTTTTTCTTTTTTTTTTTTCCTGAAAAACGTGTGTTTGGACCAATACCATTATTTTAGAACTATGAAGATACATTTGTTAGGAATTAATAGCATTGTTAGGAATTTGTTAGGAATTAATTAATACATTTGAAGATACATAACTCTAAACTATGAAGATACGGGATACCATTATTTTACAATGGTTCTAGACTTTTAGTTTATAGGAATTAATAGCATTATTGGCAATTGTTTTACAATACCATTAGACATTAGTTAACAAATTTAAACAATACTTAAAAGTTAAAAACTTAAATACTACTTAATACAATTTTTTTTAAAAAAAAAAAAATTAGTACCATATAATTTAATGTTTTTAAATAGCTTATTAATTGGACAATAGACATTAAACCTATATATATACACCTATATTATACCCTTAGATCTTAATTAGTTAATTGTACACACATGACACATTGAACCTATGATTATTATGATTATTATTATTATTATTATTATTAACTAATTAATTGGACATTAAACCTATAAATAATAACATAGTCTATACTCTATGCAATGTTAGTTTTTTTTTTTTTTTTTTTTGATAAATGATATTTCATTTCATAAATTAAAGTTGCTCAGCCACTATACTGTCATGAATACAAGGGTGGTAACCCTCAATCCAAAATTGCTCGTCCATTAAGGCTATTGCTGCTTTTGATAACTAATGCGCCGCGCCATTGGCTAGACGATTCACATGTGTCACCTGCCAATCCACCCCATTGCTCACCTTATTTTTGGCATCCTGTAGTATGATTCCATAGCTCCCACTCCATAACTCGTCCCGCTTCATATTATTAACCACTTCCAGAGCATCCCCCTCCAGTATTACTTTCTGCAAATGTAGCCGGTGACTGACTTCCGTGGCATACCATAGCGCCATCGCCTCAGCATCTGCCGACGTCGCCATGTAGGGCCTAGACGCACATAGAGAAGCCCTTACGCAGCCAGCATGGTCTCTGGCCACCACCCCAATGCCCATCCGATTTTCTTCTTTTGATAGGGATGCATCCCAATTGATCTTAATCGTACCTTCAGGTGGCGGTCTCCATGGGACCTCAGTCCGTGAAACCTCAGAGTTTCGGTTGGTGTGTTGCTGTCCAGCCTCTACCAGTTCAAAAGCCAGTATTTTCTCCTTTGCTATCTGTAAGACAGTAGCTGGCGCTATAAAAGACCCCCCAAACACGACTGCATTCCGTCTAAACCATAGCTGCCGCGCAACCTCCGCAAACAGCTGTATATCTGCCTCATTTAGTCGTCCCAACAGAGTTTGGAACAGGTCCAGAAACTCCCCATCGTCACTCGTGTACTTTTGCAAAGCTCGAGGGCATTCCAACCAGACATCTCGAGCAGAGGGACAACTCCATAATATATGAGTCAGTGATTCCGGATACAGTCCACAAATTGAGCATGAAGGATCTGTGGTTATTTTTCGGCTCAGAAGCTTCTCTTTCGTAGGTAGTATGTTGTGGCAAGCTTTCCACAAAAAAAGCTGTGTAACCTTTGGTCCCTTTATCTTCCATATTGCCCTCCAAAGATCACCATGACTTGCCTCAGTGGAACAAGACCCCTGCCTTCTCTCAGAAATGGCCTTAGCTACGTGATAAGCGCTGCGAATAGAGAACTCGCCATTTTTGGTTTCCCCCCAAGCTAGCTTGTCCGGTTGAGTGCCGGGGCAAACAGCCAGACTTGTTATTCTTTCCACCTCCTCCTCAGAGAAATTCTCTTTTAGCAGTTCACAGTTCCACTAGTGGGTATTCGGGTCAAGCAGGTCACTGACCAACGCTTCCATTGGGAGAGTCCTAGGGGAAGAGTGGGCCATGCTTGAGAGAGGTGATGAAAGCCAACGATCCTTCCAGACACTCACAGACTTTCCATCCCCGATTCGCCACAATAAGCCTTCTGCCAATAAATATTTTGCTTGCCAGATACTACGCCACGCGTACAAGGGCTTATTACCCAAGTTGGATTCCAAAAAAGAGCTATGGGGGAAGTACTTTTCCTTAAAAACTTTTGCTGCCAGTGAGTTTGGATCTTGAATAAATCGCCAGCCTTGTTTTGCTAGCATCGCCCGATTGAACAGCTCCAATTCACGAAAACCCAGTTCACCTTTGTCTTTCTGCTTGCTCATTTTAGACTAGCTCAACCAGGCAACACGAGAGAGGTTTTCTTTTGTGCCCCCACCAAAATCTCACCATCATTAAATTTATACTCTGACACAGTGTTTTGGGGAGTTGAAAAATACTCATCGTGTATGTTGGCATGGCTTGAATTACAGCTTTGAGGAGGATCTCCTTCCCTGCCGAAGTCAGAAACTTTTCCTTCCAACCATGAAGTTTGTCCCAAATTCTCCTTTGTATGCTTTCGAGAGACCGTGTGCGAGACCTCCCTATAAGAGCAGGTAAGCCTAGGTACTTCTCGTAACTATTTATAGATCCAATTCCAGCCACATTGAGAATTATACAACGTTAGTTATACACTTATACTATACCCTTAAATCTTAATTAATTAATTGTACACACATTGAACCTATGAATATGATTATTATTAACTAATTAATTGGACATTGGACATTGGACATTGGACATTAAACCTATAAATAATAACATAGTCTATACTCTATACAATTTTAGTTATACACTTATACTATACCCTTAAATCTTAATTAATTAATTGTACACACATTAAACCTATGAATATGATTATTATTATTATTATTATTATTATTATTATTATTTGTAACTAATTAATTGGACATTGGACATCAAACCTATAAATAATAACATAGTCTATACTCTATACAATGTTAGTTATACACTTATACTATACCCTTAAATCTTAATTAATTAATTGTACACACATTGAACCTATGAATATGATTATTATTATTATTATTAACTAATTAATTGGACATTAAACCTATAAATAATAACATAGTCTATACTCTATACAATCTTAGTTATACACTTATATTGTACCTTTAGATCTTAGTTAGTTAATTGTACACACATTGAACCTATGATTATTATTATTATTATTAACTAATTAATTGGACATTGGACATTAACCTATAAATAATAACATAGTCTATATAATGTTAGTTATGCTATAGCCTTAGATCTTAATTAGTTAATTGTATACATATTGAAGCTATGATTATTATTGATTAATAACATGGTTAATTTTTTTTTTTTAGTTACATTGACGTGTGGGTCGGGTCGGATGATAAAATGGGTCGAGCTCACGAGCCCTAAACGAGTCGGGCGAGCCGGGTGATTATTGAGTTAAACGAGTCAAGCTCACGATCCCTTAACGAGCTCGGGCGATTATCAAGTTAAACGAGTCGAGCTCACAATCCCTATACGAGCTCGGGCGAGCCTGCCGATCTCGAGTTAAACGAGTCGAACTCACGAGTCCCCGGCGAGCTTAATCGAGTGAGCCGGGTATGTGTCACTAGCTAATTGAGCGAGTTTCAACAGTAACGATCAAGCTTGTACAGTGTCGAGCTCGAGTTCGGGTCGAGCTTAGTCTAGCGGGTAGCGAGCGAGCTGTCGAGTGTGTCGGCTCATTTACAGCCCTACCCGCTAGTGCCCTTTCCTCATGAGCTCCTCTACTTGCCCCTGGAAGATCTCATTCTCCTTAGGACTCATCCGATAGTGTGGAAGGTTCGGAAGACTAGCTCCTAGCACTAAATCAATGCAGTGCTGGATGTCCTGCATGGGCAGAAGTCCTTCTGGAGTTTCCTCTAGAGTGATGTCCTGAAAGTCTTCAAAAAATCTATGCACTAGCTCGGTAATAGCTGGTTCAGTCGAAAGGGTTGGTTCTTCGGGTACTAAAGAAAGTATTTTCCGGCCATCCTTGACTTCTTCTAAAAGCTCAGCTGCTTTTGTCACCAAAATAGGCTGCTTCTTGACCCGAGTTGGGACTACATCCGGGTCTTCCTTCAATGGTCGGAGGATGATTTTTCGGTCATCTCGGAAAACAATGTAACTGTTGTCCCCGCCTTTATGTTGGGCATCCACGTCATATTACCATGGCCTTCCCAAGATAATATGACAAGCATCCATTTCAACGACATCACAAAGAATTGAGTCGGAATAGTGTTTACCGATTGAGAACATGAAATGGCATCGCTTGGTAACAAGTGTCTCTGTGCCCCGCTTGATCCATCCGATCTTGTATGGTGCCGGGTGTCTCTTGGTAGTGAGGCCTTACTTCGCAACCATCACTTTAGACATTATATTTTCTCCACTGCCTCCATCAATGATGACATCACATACTCGTTGGTTGACCATGCAACGAGTGGGAAAAATCTTGTGTCTTTGAGCTTGGTCTTCTTGTCCTGGAAGTAAAAGTACCCGCTGGATTACCAAGGACTGCGACAGTAAGACACCTTCATCTGCAAAAGCTTTTGTGGCTTCATATCCGAGCTCATCATTCCCAGTTTCTTCCTCCTCGTAATCCTCAACTTCTTCTCCGGTTCCGATTTCAACAAGGTTCACCATTTCCCTTCTCGGACATGGATTAGATTGATGCCCTAGTTGGTTGCAACTAAAACACTTTTCTGGTCTAGGTCTCACATAAGGATTGTTGTGAGGTGGAATGGCCACCAGTTGTTTCTGACCGCTGCTACCTCCGGTTACCCTTCCCCTGGGTACAGTAGGTTGAAAAGTAGTCCCGGTGGGGACCATAGACTGCTTTCCCCGATTCTCCGTGGATCTCCTTGGATTGCCTAGGTTCCGCTCCTAAGTTGAAGCTCGGGTTCGCTCCACCCCCTTGGCCATTTGGGGGTCGCTCGGCCACCCCCTTTGGCCAGGCCACCCCCATCTAGCGGAATGGGG
>NC_081541.1:14762374-14889879 GCF_901000735.1 Corylus avellana
AAATACATTTTTTTTTAATTAAAAAAAAATTAAATAGGTGCCACGTGTCAACACTTAATTGGTCCACGTGGAATTTCGTTAAGTCAACTGATGGAGGACTAACTTGGTCTATTATCAAAACTACAGGGACCTCCTGTGAGAAAAATCAAATCCTAAGAGGGAAAAAATAAAGTTGTGAAACCCCAAGAAGGTATTTAGTATTTAACCCTTTTGTTTGTTTTTTTTTTTTTTTTTAAATTAATTAATTTTTTTTATTCCTTTGATAAATGAGAGAATTAGAAGAATTTGTGATTTCTTCTTGCAATATTTCTTTGAAGCATTCAACTTCAAATGAAGCCTTTAATTTTCATTCAGTGGGGGAGTCACATGTCGGCCAAGGTGGCCGTGGCCCTGCAAGGAATTGAAAAAAAATAAAATAATAATAATTCTAAATAGCTGGCCTCTCCAAGCTGGGTAAGGATACCTAATCGTGGGAAAATTGCCCATCAAAATTTTTTGAAATCCTAGCCATTCAATGTTATTTAAGGGTTTTCAACGAACCACACGTTTCATTAATAATAAAATAATAAAATATTATGTAAATTTTTTAAAAAATATAAAATAAAATAATTAATTAAAAAATACCAGCCACCCCAATTTTACCGTATTGAATGGCCGGTCATCCCAACTGAGCTATGGGAGTAACTTTAACCACCTCCAATGGGCCCTTAAAGGTAATTTGGCCACTCTCAATGGCGAAACCCAAGGGTCAAATCCAGTTGAAGCAAACCTAGTTAGCTATTTGTTGGAGGAAGGCTAAGAAAGATGGAGAGAAGGGTTGTCTTTTTTTTTTTAAAAAAAAGGTTTGGATTTAGAGTATATAATAAATTTATATGGACTTGGGCCACTTGGCTATCTGCGGTAGTTTGCTCTACCGCTGAGATTTCTGTTCTAGGCTTCGTTTGACAACCGTGTTTGGCAGATGGTATTGGGCAAGTTACTGTACATTCTAGAAGTGTATGCCCTGCCAAAAGGAACGCAAGTCAAAAAGCTTCTAAGCTTTGAACAGTAGCAAAACTTGAAAAAATGCGCCCAACACACTTAATCTCTATTCTTCCTAAAATGCCCTTGCAAGACTAAGGCATATTTCTTTTTATTTTTCCTGTAGTTCATTTGTCCCTCAGTGAACGTGAGTCCTTCTTCAGTGTCCAACGTTTGTCTGAGCTGCTTCTTCCTCCGTCACCCAGGGACTGCAAAGGTCCTCCACCACGGCTCCACTTACTAGAACTCGAACTCAGGTAATTTTCTTGAGACATAACAGATTTTAGATTCAGACCCATGAGCGTTTGTTTTTCCCTTACTTACGTCTTTTTTTAACTGTGTTGTATACCTCTCAAGCAAAAATAGAGGATGATTCATAAGTATTTGTCTGAGCAACAACCAAAACACTACCCAAAAATGAATAAAGCTCATAAGTTTTTTGTCCCTTTATTTTTTTTTTTTAATAAGAATAAAGCTCAAAACTTGATCACACAAGACAATATTACTTGAACAATGTATAATAATATAGCATAATTAACATAAAGCTCAAAAAATATAAAGCAAATGCATCGTGGAGCACGTTAACAATGAGTTGGATATAAAAATACCCTATGAACTTGTATGGAGATGAACAAAAGATAGAAATAAAAATATTTTTCATTTTTAGTAGGTGTAAGTCTCCTATTATGACCACGTTTTTATAATTCAAAAGCCTTAAAATAAGTGGTAACAATCTATAAACAGCCTTTAAAAAAACCCGTGGCTATAAAAATCCACTCATACACAAAACCTGTAATATCATTATAGGAATTTAAAGATTGAAAAGTTTAATACAATTTTGTTTTGGAATCAAACCGTTGTCCATGTCCCTAATATCTTTTATGTGTAAAGTTCTTACATTTTTATTGTCTCTTTGGATTGTTTTCTCTATGTTTTCTGTTTCACTTAAGTATTAGGAGGTATGTAACTACAATTTTACATTGATATATTTAGATATGTAATATCTATTACTAAAACCATCTATGTGGATTTTTATATTTGGATTACTTTTTAAAAATTAATTGTTGATGAAGATATATTTTGCTATTGTTTGGGTAACTGCTGCTATTTGGATTCACGTTATTGTGAACATTGCGGTTTCATTAATATCTTTTTTAACATAATGCAGTCCTATTCTCCTTTTGTATAATTTTGGTGCATGAAGACATAAAGTAATTATTTGTGTTGTGACTAATTTGGTTATCATTTATTTCTCAGTACGGTGAATACGCCTTAAGGCCACGTGACGTCCTGCCAAAAAAGGTTCATTGATTATTCTAGTTAAATTAAACTCATCCTTTCATTACATTTGTTCGTGTTTACAATTTTGTTAATATGTTTTTCTTGTTATCTTTCATTGTCTGATCTCTTTGTCCACATTAACTATCAACTGCATTCATATACGATATTTTATTGTTGGGATCTATATGCTTCACATATTTATGCATATATGCCAACTATCAAATTGTCACACGTGATCCTCCCAAATCATAGATGTTTTTTTTCATGCCACGCAAGTCCCCTCTCAAGCACGTTTCCACCCACTCACCCTCCCCACCCGTTAGCCGGGTCAACCTTTGCATGAAATGGGAAAAAGAACACGAGGACTGCCTGCTCGACATTTCGAAAGAATTTCTTGAAGAAGGTACACGACCACCATATGGGAAAAAAATAATTCCTCGCATTACCCAAAGGGTGAACAACCAAGTGGGGGATGGCACTCAGTACACAGACTAACAAGTTGGTGAGAAAATTCGTCGTCTAAGAGAAAAACATGCCAATTACTTGCAACTTAAGAGAGACAACAATGGTACTGGGTTTGGATGGGATGATGACCTTGGGACGATCAATGCAACTCCAGAGCAATGGGAACACATCAGGACGGTATACCTTTACCTTTATTGATAGGGTTTATTTATTGTTATATCTTTTGCCACTTAGAGAGGTTGTGCTACCTTAACTATTTTTTTGCAATTTTTTTTTTCTTTTAACAGGATGCGAAAATGAAAAAGTACTACAAATTTCGTACTGGCCCACCCCGAAACTTTGAGAAAATGTGCTACGTCTTTACGGGGTCCACCGCTACTAGAAATTACAAACATGCTAGCACCCAATCCCCTTTGGACTCCGATTGTGATGGTGAGAATCAGGTAGATCTCAATCTCCCTCCGGCCATCGTTGACCTAACTGAGGGCCGTAGCTGTCTCGTACAGAAGCCGAAATGCAAATCAAAGGGAAAGAGGAAATGTGACTTGGATTTGCAATCCTCCCATTCTAGCAAGTGTTCCACAAAGGGTGAGGAGGTTTTCACTCGGATTACCAACGAGTTCAATTCCATTAAGAATACAGTCATCCGGAACCTGAAAATATCCGACAGTTCTCCGTCAATTGGGGACGCTAACTCTGCCCGGGCCATTTCATCTAAAGGTCTCGCTGGAGGGGTTATGAAGATATTTAATGCTCTTGCTGCTGAGATGTCAATGCCTCCTACTGCATATGTGGATATGTGTTATACCCTCAAGGACCCACACTGGACAGAGATTGTATTGAACATGAATGTCGATGGACAGCGTTATTGGATCACAACTTTCATGCCCTCTGGCAATAATTGATATAATCAATTATTGCCAGATGTTATCTTACTATTATGCATCGCTTGTAAGACATTATTATCTTTTTTATGATCGTGTGTATTACTAAACTTTAGCACTGTATGGATGCCTATTTCCTAACATGTATGCGGGTTTTAAAGTGACGCATAATTCAATATGATGTAGACCTACGTGTTATGTTATCTTCATTATCATGTTATGTTATCCACTGTACTTCATTATCGTGTTATGTTATCTTTGTGGCTTTAATATCCAATGACGCATATTTAAATATGATGTAGACCTACATGACATTATGCATTACATAAAATTGTAGGTTTTTCAACATGGATGCAGCTGACAACAGTGATTTCACAAATTGTGATGATTTTACGGATTCCGATATTGAGGAATCGGATGACGACGATGACGAGCCAAATTTGGATTCATCACTAAGGGATGAATTGGAGATCCTTCTTTTGCGCATGTTTGAGTTAGTGCAAAAATGTTACGTCCATTTAATGCATCCATCAATAAGCCGCATTCCAATTCCTCAAAAGACGTCAATGTTGACCAGCTCCATGTGGGTACATTGGGTACTTACCGATGACAACAAAACTACATGCTACGAGTGATTTTGAATGGGGCCGAGTACATTCTTGAAATTGTGTAATACATTGAAACAAAATGGTTTCTTAAAGAGCAGTCGTTATGTTAAGATTACAGAGCAAGTTGCGGCATTTCTCTTAATTGCCACACACAGTCACACGCATAGGGATGTGTCGGATAGAATACAACGATCTTCAGAAACAGTAAACCGATATTGTCACCTAGTTTTGAAAGCGCTTTGCAGGCTTGGGAAAACCATCATACGACCATCCGCAATGCAGATGCCTCACCTGTATGTCACGACAGATAGCCGCTATTATCCGTGGTTTGGGGTAAGTCATATTAAAACCAATGTAGTGTTTAGTTGAAAAAGTTTGTTCCTGAAATATATAGCATTTACGTTAATTGGTACTATTTATTGATTTCATGGTTTTTCGTTTTTCTCCCAAAAATGCATTGGGGCCATTGATGGCACCCATGTCGACGCAAACGTGACAGGTGAGAACAAGGTACCCTATTGAGATTACAAGTCGAACGTATCGCAGAATGTGTTGTGTATAGTTGACTTTCATCTATACTTCACCTACGTCTATGCTGGTTGGGAGGGCAGCACACATGACTCCCGAGTTTTTTGGGAGTGTATACACGATCCAAAAGTCCGCTTCCCCACCCCAACTGAAGGTACTAGTTTGCAACGTAGGTTTTGTGTTGGTTAATCCACTATTGACACCGAGTCTAACGTGCTAGTTTTCAATGAATTTTTGTAGAGTATTTTTACTTGGTTGACTCAGGCTATGGCTGCTACAAGGGGTTCCTTACCCCGCATCGCAATGAAAGATACCATCAGGAGACATTTCGTCAATCTCGGATACCGCCTAAGAATGCTATGAAACTTTTTAACTACAGACACTTTTCCCTATGTTCAATTGTTGAAAGAAAGTTCGGAATTCTGAAGAAACATTTTAAAATCTTGAAGTGTATGCCTCCGTTTTCCATGCGATATCAGCGATATTTTGTGATCGCGTGTTGCACCGTGCACAACTTCATTCGAAAGGATTGCGGTCTTACGGATCTGTTATTTGTTAACGCTTTAAAGAAGATATACGGGGAATAATGGATTGATGTCTCGCAGGTGGCAACTATGCCACCTGTTTCATACGTTGCACGTGATGTACCACCGGACCGATCTCGCCAAAGTAAAGAATTCATGGTAATATATCGGGATGCAGTGACAAGTCACATGTGGCAACCGTAAATTCGGGCTAATTTACAGCTCCTTTCATCTTCCCCGTGTTTTGTTTAGTTGTTTGCCTATTATAAAAACAATTTTTTTTATGTTAAATATGCGAATGGTGGTTGTGAAAACAATCTACAGAAAAGATTGTCTTTCTCTATTATTTTAGTATTGCTTTGTTTTATTTTATTTTTTATAGTCACGAATATCTGCAATACTCTTTTATTTAAGTACTTATAATAAAAGAGAGGGTTATACTGATTAGATAAAAACAAAAAGGAACATAAGAAGAAAAACTAAGGGAAACACTTGAATACAACAATTAAAATACATTAGCATTGAAGTGTAGAGCCAAACATAGACCATCTATAGTGAGTCAATGAAAATAGGCTAGTTTCGTAACACTATGTTATTACATATAGGATTGTCTTATAGCCATAAACATTTTCCTACAAGGGCAGCCTACGCCGAGCAATATCCTGAGGTATTCCAAAAATGAAATACATGAGCATTGAAGCTAGAGCAAACATAGACCGCATAGTGCAATAAGCAGAAAATGGAGTCGACTCTCAACAGCTTCTTTATGGCGAAGTTGATCCTCCAGCAACTTATTCTTTGTCTTCAGCTCAGATATCATCACGCGGGTACGATCATTGACAGGGTCATCAACCCAGTCAAAAAACTTGCAATGTGTTCCAGTTCCATCTTTAAATTTAGGGCACCCAAAGTAGTGACGACCCGGGTTATCTTTACTCGATGAGGTCTGAAGCGGACATGGTAGTCCGTAGAAGCATACATGCGTCTCCTGGTGACCATAGTTGGAGGCAGTTGATGAACGGTCTGACATCTACAATCACAGAACCACAGTTATGACAAAATGTATGGGTTTTCAATTAAAGGTCGTCTATTATGTATGGTTCAACTAAATGTTATCTATTGAAATTAGATAGTGGGACTTTTATAGTTAATTTCGTATTAACAAATGAAGAGGTTGTTTTATATTAAATACGCTTCATTTGTAAGCCGAAGTAAAAAGAGACCAATTGAAGGAAATTATTATCAAGCTTTCTGAGAATTTTGCCATAGTTGAAACTACTACTCATGCAGACACAGCTTAAGCCAGACAAGTGCAATTTTTGGAAATTATATCACATTGCAGATGCCCTTTAAACTTTGATTACAAGTCAAAATAGATACATGCAAATGAGACATAAAAAAAAAAATAAAAAAAAAATCGGAAAGTAAAAAATTGTTCAGATGCCCTTTAAACTTTGATTACAAGTCAAAATAGATACATGCAAAGGAGACATAAAAAAAAAAAAATAAAAAATAAAATAAAATAAAATAAAATCGGAAAGTAAAAAATTGTTAATTATGCTATGTTGTTATACATTGTTCAAGTAGTATTGTCTTGTGTGATAAAGTTTTGAGCTTTATTCTTATCAAAAAAAAAAAAAAAAAAAGGACAAAAAACTTATGAGCTTTATTCATTTTTGGGTAGTGTTTTGGTTGTTACTAAGACAAATGCTTATGAATCATCCTCTATTTTTGCTTGAGAGGCATAAAACACAATTAAAAAAAGACATAAGTACGGGAAAAACAAACGCTCATGGGTCTGAATCTAAAATCTGTTATGTCTCAAGAAAATTACTTGAGTTCGGGCTTTAGTAAGTGGAGCCGTGGTGGAGGGCCTTCACAGTTGCTGGGTGACAGAGGAAGAAGCAGCTCAGACAAACGTTGGACACTGAAGAAGGACTCACGTTCACTGAGGGACAAATGAACTAAAGGAAAATAAGAAGAAATATGCCTTAGTCTTGCAAGGGCATTTTAGGAAGAATAGAGATTAAGTGTGTTGGGCGCATTTTTTAAAGTTTTGCTACTGTTCAAAGCTCATAAGCTTTTTGACTTGCGTTCCTTTTGGCAGGCATACACTTCTAGAATGTACAATAACTTGCCCAATACCATATGCCCAAACACGGTTGTCAAATGAAGCCCTAATAATGTAAGTAAAAAGAAAAAAACACCGTCAAATCTCACGTTTAACTCCCGTCAATTTCTTTTGTTTATTTCTACCCAAACCCAAACCCCACCCCAAGCCGTCTTCTCTCTTTTCTCACCATACCCAAAATCAATTATTACACTGCTTATCCTCTGGACCTCTGCAACATTCTTTTGAAGTTTATCTCCAGTAAGATGACTATGGAAGTGTTTTGAAGCTCCTTGAGGATGAAACATCATTTACACTGCAAGTTTTCATCCTCGGGGGAGTAGAAACCTCAATTCTCTTCTGCAACAAAGCCTCACAAGCTCCTTCTAGAAGAGTTGAATCCGAAAATCATGACATCTACTGGATTAAAACCCTCAACTGCAGCACCAATTTCCACTCTACCCACAACACATTCAGAGCCACAAGCAAAACGATTTTTTACACAAAGAAGAAGAAGGGGAATTGGGACGGTGGAAGAATGGGAATGAGGCAAAAAAGATAAAAGCAATTTTGCTGGAAAATAGATTTTGAATTTCATCTTCATTCACCCCTTTCTTCTTACATCATACAACTTACAACCACCTCCAGATTTCAACTAGTGCAGAGTATAACTGCGGCCTCAGACTTGTCGGTAACCCTTTGAGCCCTGGTGGATAAAAAAAAAAAAAAAATTAACGGGAGTTGACCGTTAATTATTATTATTTTTTTTACCTTACACTTTAAGGGTTAAAAAACCCTTAAAAAATAAATCCCAGCGGCAGAGCAAATTACCGCAGACATGCGGTAGTTTTGTCTACCGCATCATGTAAGCCTGTCCCAATTTATATTAAACAGGCCGTCCAAGCTATTCAAAAAAAAAAAAAAAAAAAAAACAATTTTAATTTCGTTTTTCGTTCGGCTGGTCTGCTCCGTGGCCACCCCATTCTCACGCTTCTTCAGTTCTTCTCTCCCTTTCTCTTCTCCCTCTCTCTCTCCCACAGTCTCTCTCGAATGCTCTTTCTCTCTCTCAGACGCTCCAACTCCAAGGCATAAATAGCATTTGTAACTTGTAAGAGTAAAGGTCCGGAGATCTGATATCAGGTGGGTTTTGCATCCTTTGTTTCCCTTAAAATTGATTTGGGGTTAATTTTATGCATTTATCCTTGATTTTTTTTCCCCTTGATGAAATAAGAGCACCCAAAAATTGTTTATAATTTGAATGGGTGTAATGTCTTTTCAGGGCAGAAAATAGGTGGTCAGGAACTGATTGTGGCCTGGATTTTTACCAGCGACACTGAGGTATCCCAAGATTTCTGATCCCCTTCTTTATTGGCATATTCTTTTTCTTCTCTAGTTTTTAGTGTTAGACATGTAATTATTTCTCAATTCGGCGAACCTAGTTACCCATATCAAACAATCAAAAAAGAAAAGAAAAAACCCAATCTGGACTAAAGGTTTGTTAAAATAAAAATGGGTTTTCGGTGACTGAATAATTGGACCTTTTTTTTTTTTTTTTTTTTTTTCATTTAATGGGTGGTCATGAACTGCGAAGTATGGATTTTTGTGTTTTAGAGTGTAAGAATCTGCTTACTTTTTTTATTCGGGAAGTGTTATATTGCTGCTGTTGTGCTATGATATTGTTTAGCCTCTTTAGGCTTTTGATCAAATTAAGGGAATAATACATGTTAGTGGTACCCATTATAAATAGTTGAATTTGTTCTGTTATCGGTAACATATATTGGTAATTCGATCATCTATCTTATAAACTTTGATTGTCTCTTACGGGGTTGTGATTTTACTTGAAAGGACCTACGTGTTATCTTATTAATATATCAATATTGATACATATTTATGAATTTTCACTGATATAATTTTTGTTAGACACATTGTGTAATAAAACATTTCATTTCTATTTTAAATTCCGTTTATCATATATAATATATAAAGAAAAAAAAAAAGAAAACACCGGCCCCTCCAAAGATCAACTCCTGGCTCTGCGACTGGGCGGGTGATATATGGAGGCTATTTCCATGTATCATTTGTTCTCTTCATTTATTTCCCTCTTTATTGTTATGTACTATCAGTTTTTGACATTTTCATATGATGCCACTGAGTTTTTTGTGTTGGGTATGATGCATCAAGCTGCAAAGTAACATCAAAGCCATTTAAAATTGAATGAATGATTGTTGCTTGTGGACATAAATATTTCTCATGTTACAATAGTAACTGATGCTTGTGGAAGGTTAATATCTTTCATGTTCGATAAATACAAGTAGTCTTTCATCAAGGCATATGAATTCAAATTCTATTTTTCACAGTTTCTTATAAAGTTGCTTGTTATATGGCCAATCTGTTTGCATTAAATATGTATTTTAAGATACATTATATGTTAGACAAATTACTTAGAAAAGTTTAGCTGTTTGCAATGTTAGATCAAGGAGAGATAGAGAATCAGTATTTAAGTTAGTTTGATTATACCATATTTGGGGTATGAAGCTCTTAATATGTGTCTGTAGTAGGTTTGTGCAACATGTTTGTGGAAATTTATCAAAGCATGTTTGTTGGCGCTGTACGATACTCTATTGGATGCTTGAGTTGTAATTAGTTGAGGGAATATAATTGGGATCACTATAAAGGAAGACATAACAAAGGGAAGAGAAAAAAGTCGATTTTCAACACAAACTAAATTGTTGAAGCTCTTCAAGAAGTTTCTCAAAGTAAATGTGGCAAACATAGTTAAGTTATAGTAGAACTCCCATTATTTTTGTTAGTTACTATAAAATGTTTGTCAGCTTTTAAACTTATAGTAGGGTTGTTATTGCAATATAAGATTCAATAAATTTCATATCCAATTGGATTTTCCCAATGAATTCCACATCGATCTAAACAATCGAGCTATAATTCTTTGAAGTTCTAAATCCATGAAATTTAGCGGCATGCAATCTGAAGCTGACAATCCTAAAGCAATACCAATTCCACGACTATCTAGGAAGCCCCGTTTCCTGACTTGACCCATAAGAGGATGCCTACACCGTGTTCGGATCATTTTCCTTCTCCTTGATACAGAGGTCTTCATGGAGATGGAAGGTATTTTTAGTTTGAGAACATGTGGATACAATTAAAGGGTTTTGTAGATAGGGCGAAACAACGGTGGGCTTCTTATCACTTTCATTGTTCTTCGAGTTACATTTTGGCTCGCAAACTAAAGGCTTTGAAAGCTGATTTGAGAGTCGGCAACGAGGAGGTGTTTGACAATGTAGAAAGAAAGAAAAAGGCTCTTTTGGAGGATTTACAAGTTTTTGAGGGTTTGGAAAAAGGGAGTCTTAGCTGAGGATGAGAAATTGAGGAAGGCTACAATGATTAATGATTTGGAGAGAACAACACTTCTAGAGGAGGTGAGCTGGAGGCATAAATGATTTACCTATATAAAAGAAAAAAGAGTTGGCAAAAATTCCATGTTGTGGTTAATAGAGGGTGGCAAGTGCACAAAGTTCTTCCATGAGTGGCCAATTCGAATAGGAGGAATAATTTCATTAAATAGTTGGTGGTTAATGGTACAGTTTCTTCAGATTAGTCTAAGATTAGAGAACACATTGTACAGTTCTACGATAGCTTGTTTATTGAACAACACTATTGGCGGCCTAGGTTGGATGGCCTTGCTTTTGATTCCATTGAGGAGGATGAGACTTTTGGTTTGAAAGAGCTTTTGGAAGACGGGGTCTTTGAGATGGTGAAAGCCCTGGAAAGTGATAAGGCCCATGTCCTTGACGGTTTTACTATGGCATTCTTCCAAGCTTGTTGGGATGTTCTTGAAGTAGATATCAGGAATGTTTTCCATGATTTTTGTGCTAGAGGTATGTTTGCAAAAAGTTGCAATGTCACCTTCATCACTCTCTAAAAGACATAGGGCATTTGATATGAAAGACATTCAACCTATTAGCTTAGTGGGTGGAGTTTACAAAATTGTTGCCAACATACTAACCAAAATTTTGAAAATGGTATTGGAGAAGATCATTTCCATGCCTCAGAATGCCTTCATCAAGGGGAGGTAGATTCTAGACTTTGTTCTCATTGCCAATGAGTACCTTGATAGTGGGATTAGATCTAGGGATCAGGTTTGCCATGCAAGTTGGATATTGAAAGGCTTATGTTCATGTCAATTGGGACTTTTTTTATTTTTTATTTTTTATTTTTTATTTTTTATTTTATTTTTTATGTTGAGGAGATGTGGTTTTGGGGAGAAATGGTGTTATTGGATAGCCTATTGTATTTCTTTAGTGCACTTTTATGTTTTGGTGACGACACTCTGACAAGCTTTTTTAGTAGTTTTCGTGGCTTTAGAAAGGGAGACACTTTGTCTCCCTTGCTGATTGTTATTGTAATGGAGGTGTTAAATAGAATGATTTTTGCTTGAGTGAACCAGAATTTCTTATTAGGCTTTTCGGTGGTGTCAATGATGTTGGTGCCTTCAACATTTTCCACCTTTTATTTGCAAATAATACTTTTATTTTTTGCGGGGCAAATCCAAATCATCTTCGTAAGTTGTGTTTGTTCTTATTTTAGGTTTGAGGATTAATCCCATGTATGTAGTGTTTATAATGTTGAAGGTATGTCTAGCATTTTGGGCTGTAGGGTCTCCTCTCTACCTATGAAATATCTAGATCTTCTGGTGGGAGCTTTGTTTAAGGCCAATTCCATTTGGATGGCATCATTGAGAAGATAGAGCGCCCTTTGGCTAGATGGAAGATGATGTATTTGTCAAAGGTTGGGATGGTTACCTTGATTAAAAGTTCTCTTATCTAATCTACCTACTTCATGTCTCTTTTTCTCCTCTTGATTGATGATGCCAATTGCATAGAGAAGTTGCAGTGGGACCTTTTGTAGGGTGTTATTGGTGATGAGTTCAAATTGCACTTGTTTAGTTGATCTAAGGTTTGTTCTCTGGTCTTTGAAGGTGAGTTGAGGTCCGTTTGTCAACCGAGCTCTTTTGGAGAAGTGGCTTTAGCGTTATGTTCATGAGAGGTTCATGGGTGGGCTATGGAAGAATATTAGGAGAGGTTGTGGGGATTTTTTTAGTCTTACTAGATTTGAGGTCCGTGATGGCTCCACAATTACATGATGGCATGATATGTGGTGTGGTGTGGGGATCAAGCCCTCAAGGCAATTTTTACAAGTTGTTCAATTTGGCCCATTGTTTTTATTTTGACAAGTAATGTTGTATATATCAAAAGGTGTAGAGGGGTGCAACCTTTAATATGAGAGAACGCCCAAGTAGAAGAAGAAAAGAAAACAAGGGAATCAGAAAACTAATCGCTAAGGGAGCTAAACAAGCAGCTATCCAAGTAAAAAGAGAGAAAGAAAAAGGACTTGAGCTCCTCCAAAGACCTCTCTTGATCTTCGAACATTCTCTCATTTCTTTCCCTCCATAGACACCACATAAGGCAAAGGGGGACCATTTTCCACACAACAGCACTCCAAAAACGACCACCCGTCCACCAACATGCAAACAAATCCGCCACACTATTAGGCATAACCCAAGAGAGCTCAAAGCGACTGAAAATAGCATACCATAAAGCATTGGCAATCTCACAGTGGAGGAAAAGATGATCGACGGACGACTCTTTTGATTTGCGTAAGCAACATCTATTAACGACAATGAGACGTCTTTTCTGATTGTAAGATGCTTTTGTAGTATCATTTAGACTTTTCTAGTGATCAATAGAATGTTAACTTTCTTAGAGTGGCTTACGACTAGGAGGTGTATTTCTTTATCTTGTTCTTCAATTTATTATACTCATTTGGATTGAGACTGGGTGACGTAGACAAACTTTGTTGGGTACTTTCCAACAGAGGGTTGTTGGATGTTAGATCATACAATAGTACTTATTCCCCATAATGACACTCTTTTTCCTTGGTGGAGTATTTGGCGGAATAACGCTTCCTTGAGAGTGGTGTTTTTTTCTTGGTCGGCTGCCTTAGGGAAGATTCTAACCATGGATAACTTAAGGAAGCATCATGTCATTGTGTTGATTGTTGTTGTATGTGTGAGAAGAGTAGGGAGTCAGTAGACCACCTTTTACTCCATTGTGGGATGGCTAGTGCTTTATGGAATACCATCTTCAGCCTTGTAGGGTTGGCTTGGGTTGTGTCTAGTCGAGTGGTAGATCTTTTTGCTTGTTGGAAAGGGCAATTTGGTAGGCTTTGGATTGTGTTAATGCAGAAGATGATTTAATCTTGCCTTATGCGATGTCTTTGGAGGGAAAGAAATTATCAAAGTTTTGAAGTTTGCGAACGGACGATGGTGGAATTAAAGAATTTTTTTCTTCAAAACTCTTTACCACTGGACAATTTTGCCTTTAGCAAAATTGTCTTGACATTTTGTCTTGACATTCCCTAAGTTTTCTTTTCTGATGTTCAACTCTTGTTTAGATGATGTTATGTTTCAACCCCATTGAAATTTCAGAAACATAAATTTCTTTTCTGATGTTCAACTCTGTTACCCTTTACAGATTATCAATGGCAACCACAGCTTGTTTTATCATTGTGAGCAGGAATGACATCCCTATATATGAAGCTGAAGTTGGATCAACGGCTAAAGTATGGCATTCTCTATTTCATCTTTTTATTACTCCTTTCTTTCTCAAACAGTAAATTATTTGTGCCTTTTGAATGTCTCTTTTTCATGTGCTAAAAACTATTTTGACTATGAACTGAATGAAAACGTTGGGAAGGCATACAGATCATGATGTTGACCATGATAATGCTTTTAAGCATTATATTCTTTTTCCTTGTTATTAGAGATGGAATGCAATAGAAATCTAGATTCCACATCCAGGTGAATATTAAACAAAATTCAATTTCAATCAGAAAAAAAGGTTTTTTAACCAGGGTTAGTTTTGAAAAATATGGATTAGTTTGGCATTGCTTACATGACTGTAAAATAGAAAACACTAAAAGTCACAAAAAACTATGGGCCTATTTAGAAATTCTGAGAAAAACTATTTGTTTCCATTCAAGAAAATCAAAACCATTGAAAACATCATACATGTAAGGTTTCTTTTTGCCAAAAATAATTTTTCAAAAATCTACTGCACTCCATCTCGGATACCAAGGAAAAAAATATAAATGCTTAAAAGCATTATCATGGTCAATATCATGATATGGCTTTCATTTGGATTCATTGTATTGTTTCATGGAGTTTTGTTACCTTCCTTGATGCATTTTACCATCATGATTATTTTGTTTCTCTCTTGATTTTTTTGAGCTTATTATATGTTTTGTAGATTACTGCCCTTTTACAAGCTACTTGTTCAAATTGTATTTCCTCATAACAGAGAGAAGATGCTGCTCAACTGCATCAGTTCATATTACATGCAGCTTTGGATATTGTTCAGGATCTTGCATGGACTACTAGTGCCATGTGAGTTCTGTTCCTCAAGATAATCTATATGTCAATGTTTTCCAGAGTAACACCTGCGCTTTGCTCATTATTCTCATGTTGCACTTATTTTTATCATCATCGTACCTCCTAACAATCTTCTTCCTTACATTCTTGATACAGGTTCTTGAAAGCAATAGACAGGTTTAATGATTTGGTGGTGTCAGTATATGTTACAGCTGGTCATATCCTCTCTACTTGTGGACTAATTTATAGATGGCATAAAATATGAGTTATTTCTTTCTATTTTTGTCGTAAAAGAAACATAACTTTAATTTTTTGTTTACATCTAATACTCTGACATCATGCATTGGCAAGACTTTGATTCCTGTTTTAGTCGTGCTAACTTTGATGTCTAAAATCACTTTAAACAAATCCCCCTGTTATATGAATCCTCCAAACTGATGAGGCCATCTTTTTGGATCTTCTCTGGTCAATGGAATAATTTCAGTGGTCTCTTGTGTTGAAGTTGGACTATTTTAGCCTCACATTTATATAAAATCCTTTTCCCTAGTTTAAGCAAGGTGCTTATTTAGAATCTGAGGATGATATGGACTTAGTGCTATTGTCTTACCACACATGAAGAAAAACACATTGGATGGAATATGTCTTGTTTGTCGTCATTACTACCCATTGTGGTATTGTTTCAGCATGCTACAAAGCTGTGAGAGTGAAATGTCTCTAATTTAGTAGTTTTCTGTGGTATACCAGTGAAAATATGATATTTTCTTTGACCAAGCTTACATACGCGATTTATGCTGCTTCATGACTCTCGTAATGATGATGGAATTAAGAGCTTTTTCCAAGAGGTTCATGAGCTCTATATAAAGGTAAATTATCACTTTCAACTTTTGTATTCAATTCTTTTTTTACCCTCTCATACTAGTTCTTTTAGTATGTAACATAGCATGTTCTTTTTGGTGGAATGAAACAGAACAAAAAACAGAAAAGAGTGGTAGAAAAAAAAAAGGAAATGAATTGAGAAGAGAAATGAAACAGAATGTAGAATTTATTTGCTATACACGATTATTGCAGTGTTCTGATACCATGAAATGAAATGAGACTGATGAAATTGAAATAAAATGGGGCTACTGATTTGCATAGCTCATTCCGCTTCATCCATTAAATAGAAAAAGCCAAAATACATGAACATTCTGTACTGTGACAGCCATAAGAGACAGCTCACTAGGATACCTGCTCTTCTTCTAGAGGGTTTACATTATCACTCCCTAGACTCTTCGAAAATTAAATATTATTCAACAGTTCACTGTAACATTCCTCAACTCCCTTCTTTGAAATTGGTATGTAGATGTCACCAATTTATGCCTTATGCATGCTCATGACAAGTCTAAACTGATATATGGCAATCAGAGCTTTTCTAGGTTTGTTGATTTCAGTTCTTCCTATTGTATGGCATTGTCGATTCTGACATTTCAGCATTCTCTTACAATATTTATGGCTAGTAATGTTGAAATAATGGCTATTAGAATTAGATCTGTCAATAGGCATCCCCAACACACATTCAAGATGATTAGTTTGTAATAGGTAGCCATCATTAGCTGCGAAAGGGCCCCCTTTTTTTTTTTTTTTTTTTTTTTTTTTTCTGGAGAAAGGCATCTATGATGATTACATCTTATTCAGCAGACTTATTCTGACATTGCTTTCCATTTTGAACGAAATCATTTATTGGCTTATATGGTTTTTGGGAATTTTCAGATTCTTCTTAATCCCCTCTACTTGCCTGGATCTCGCATTACATCATCACACTTTGATACAAAAGTTCGTGGCCTTGCACGGAAATATCTGTAGAGTTCTTCATGCTCATTTGATTTTGGGAATGAGTTGCAAGTTTCAATATAGCTGGAGTTAAATCTCCCTTGTTTCTGATACTTTGATGTTTTGGATAATTCTAAGTTTCAAAGGCTTTTATTTTAGGGGTTTGTTATTTGAACAGTGCATGAGATATTTGTACCTATGTTACTAAAAAAAGTAAATACTAAAATTTGTTCTCATGGAATATTCCACTGCCATTAGCTACTTTCATCCAGTTGAAACCTTTGCCTCTTTCTTTTGTATCTACTGCTTGATTTGACGACTGTTTTTGGAGCGGTATTAGCCATTGTCTTCCTCATGTCACCCGCTCCAGTGATGAATATAGACACTCAACAGTTTCCTATTTTGGTTGTCCATCTGGCTCTGGCAAGCTACCAAATTCCATTTGATCTGGGTACATTATATGCTGGCTAATTGGCTAATATAATTTGATATGGGATATATAACTTATGACTTTGTCCAGGACAATTGCCTCACATAATCTGATTTATGGTACATTTCCATAAGTTGGCCAATTTTCCAATATATTATGTTGAGGTATATTATCATATCCTAGCCAATTGCCCAATATGATCTCATTTGGGATACACAACCTAATGTTGGCCAATTGCTCAATATAATATAGTTGGGGGTATATGACCTTACTCTGAACAATGTCCAAGAAAGTACGACTTGAGGTACATGATCGTGCTCTAGTCAATTGTTAACAATTTGTAACAATCCCCTAAACTCTTGTTAGCATAGTTCATCTAGATTGTTATTGCCCTAGTGGAAACCCATTTTGTTGAATCATTAGGATGAGCTTGGGATGTTTCTCGAATTAGGCTTTCATTTAGTTTGGCATTTAATATGGGCCGACCCTTCTTAGTAGGGGTGTGCATGCGATTGTGGTTAGCAATTACTGCCTCTAGCCGCTAACTACAATCGCCTTAGGCAATTATCAGATTTTCGTAACCATAACCGCATTGCATTAGGGGTTAATGATTTTGAACGGTTAGCGGCCTTTTAGATATGAGCCTTTCTTGGGCTTATTTTAGATGATTCTAGGACTGTTTTGGGCATGTGTTTAGTGTATATTTTTTTTCTTCTTTCTTTTAAGCTTTAGTGTTTTAGATGAAAAAAGAGTCAATTAATTAATTTGTATACTAGAAGAAATTAACATAGAAAGAACAGTGAAGAATAAGTAAAAGAGGAAACCCTACGGCGTTTTGGTGTATAATGTATATATATATATATATATATATATTAAGGGTAGGTGAGCAGCTATTATTGGCTTTGTCTACTCTAAAACTACAAATCACACCGTCCTTAATGATTAGTGATTTTTGCATATCCACCGACCAAATCGATTATGTGGTTAGCGGTTAATAACCGCCCACTTGTGCATCTTTATTTCTTAAGTCCAAAAATGTGAGCCTTCGACAAATCATCTTCATATAATGAATAGATGAATCTACCATTGAATTTGTATAGAGTTCACATGAGTCTACAAATTTCATAGTAGATCTATTGAATTTGTAAAAAAAAAGGTTGAAAGATGGTTGTGTAACTCCTCTATTCATAATTTTTTTTTTTTGACTTACAAGTTACAACTCATACATATTAAAAAGAGGAGAAATGATTGATATCAATAATTTGCCTATACTTTTTCAATATTTTTTTACAAATTTAATAGATCAATCATTAAATTTTTGGGTTCCACCATTAACTAATGTGAGATCTACAAATATAATAATTAATTTGTAAAATAAAATGAAAAAAAAATAGAGAAAACCTTTTATCAGGACCATCCTTGATAACACCCCTTTTACAGCTCCCAATCAATAATTGACACATAAGCAAAAACATAAAAAAGTGTACAAAAATAAGTTGGACCAAAATACACTAAATTTTAAGGTTATAAAATCCCTAAAGGGTTAACCTTCCACCTCTAGGCTTTAGTTTTGAATCCAAAAAAGAGTTTTGAGGCATTAGAAACGGGTTTTGAGACATTAGAAATGGGTTTTGGGGCACACGAAACGGGTTTTGGGGCATTAGAAATGAATTTTGAAGCATTAGAAACGTGTTTTGAGGCGGGTGGCATGGGTCCGTGGGTCTGACCTGGGCCTTATTTTTTTTTTTATTTTTTTTTCTGATTTGGTGTGATTGTTCTCACTCTTATTTTTTGTATTTTTCTTAAATTAATGATGTGTCACATAGTAATTAAAGGCCATAAAAAAGTATTATCATGATGGATGTGATAATAGGGGCTCTCAAAAAAATATTCACTCCAATCATTTTTCTAAAAAGAAACATAGGGTCTCGCAACGCTGACTAGCCCAGCCCAACGAAACAAAACCTATTTGCTGTGGGCATAAGATTTTTGGGCTTGCTACGGTGGTAGGAACGTCGGCGTCCCAATACTCATCATATTCTCTCTATGAATTCTATAGTTTACTCCGATTGTAAAAATTAACAGAGAAACCATGGATTTTAGTCTCCTCACAGACGCCTTGGCGTCCAACTCGTACGAAAAGATCGCTGATATCTGCGACAACCTCTTGCTTCAGGCAATTCTTCTTCTTCTACTTGTCCTTGCTTTGGGTCTTCTTCTTCTTCTTCTTATTGGATAAACCCTGAGCCCTTATTTAGTTGTATTCTGAACAGGCAGCGGCAGAGGGCGTTGCTTATCAGGATCAATGGCCCTACGCCATTCATCTTTTGGGCCACATTTACGCTGATGATATGTAAGTTCTTTTCTTTTTTCCTCTTCAGTATTTGGAACTTTAGATTGCTGAATCCGTGAGCTCCAAAACCCTACTATATGGTCTTTGAGTGTACGGTTTGCGGTTCTGCATTTTTGGGCTTTTGCGTTAATGTCCTTGGCAATACAGGGTTTGAAGGGTTTTATTTATTTATTTACTTTTTGAGGGGTTTCGAGCCAACCCTATTTGCTATTAAATTTTACGGTTCTGGTATGATGTCCTTTTCCTGATTGAGGTTTTGGAATAAACCCTGTTTTGCAACAATGGGTTTTGTTTTTTTTGTTCTTCAGTGAGTGGGGGTCTTAGTTGTATTCAGGATTCTTTTCTGTGGGGGTGGTATATTGCAGAAACAGTGCGCGGTTTCTCTGGAAATCAATACCTTCTACAAGTAAGGAGAGCCAACCTGAATTGGTTGCGGCCTGGAAAATTGGTCAGAAGCTATGGACACGGGACTACGGGGCTGTGCATGAGGCTATTCATGGGTTTGATTGGAGTCAAGAAATTCAAGGTCTTGTTGCTGCATTCTCAGGCAAGTTTTTTAAATTACATTTTACACAATAGCGTTATTCGTATCTACAGATATGTAGGCTAGTATTTTAAATTTCATCTTGCACAATGGCACCGATTAGTATCTAGACACTTATTTTTCTGTTTTAATTGTTTTTTGGTGGGGAAGTATTGATGTTCAAGAGTTAAGAATCAATCATTTGGATGGTGGATGAATGATAGCGAGACTATATATGTTTTTCATTTATCTCTGGTGGCAGGCAAGAATCTTGATACTTTGTTATTATTGATATTGAATCTAACTTATCAGATAGGGTTTGAGTATGAGAGACTTATTGACCACAAGTATGAGGGGCAGTCTCTTTTTTTTTTTTTTCCTTCCGGCGCCCTTTCTTCCATTTTCTTCTTCTTTTTCCTTTTGATTTCTCTTCTCTTCTCGATTCCGTAGTTTAGAAGCATTTTTCTTTCTATAAGAACTAAATTCATATGAAAATGAACAAGCAAATGGGGTACAAGAGATTTAGGAAGCATGTAACCCTACATTGTTTCAGTTTGCATGGATGAAGCAAATGAAAGTGCAAGTGGACAGGCATTCCGAAGTTAAAGGGTTAATGAAAGGATAAATTGATTGTATAATGAAAATTTGTTCTTGGGAGCTTTAAAGGGTTGCATCAGGAGGGGATGTTGTCATGTGGTTTAAGAAACCTACTTGCTTCTTTCTCCCCTAGTTATTTGGCCCGCAACTGTGATGGGGTATTCAAGGTATTTTTTTTTTTTTTTTTGTGTGTGTGTGTGGAAGCCAAAATGTTTATGCTTTTGGCAGAGGAAAGGTATTTAGTGTTAAGAATTGTTGAAAGGAGTAGGGATGTCTCTCGTGCATTCATTTGGGAAAGGTTAGTGTGGCATGATTGTTGGAGACGGTGGGGCTATAATTTGAGGAGGAGGATTGAAGGAGTTTGTGAAATCCTGGAAGGTTGGCAACACTCCTTTTATTGCACAAAGATGCCCAAATCGTCATGGTTGATATATGGTTTTGGCGGAATATGGCAGTGTTGGCCTTTGTGTTGATAAGGTAACGCCTAATTCTTCTAATTGAGTACTGATGGTAAAAAGGGGATTGTTGGGATTGAATCTCCCTCCGTTTTCATCACTCTCAGTGCAGCCTAGGGTCATTTGTATCATGGTATGGAGAGTGGGTTGGTTCCCAGGGAGGGAGATGCTATTTTTTTGGGTGTTAAAGATTCTGCTACTTGGCTTGATGTGTGTTGTGTAGAAATTAATGTCATGTTCGAAATTGGTGTTATACTCTTTGGAGGAACGCATTCTTTGTGACCCTCTGAATTGTTGTTCCTCTGGTGTGTTTGTCAAAATTGAGCGTTCAAAACCAAGGGCTTCGAGTTGGGTCCTACAGTTGGTGAAGGACATCCACCATTATGTTGGATTATCATGTGAGGGGTTGGAAGGAGAACTCATGGCGTTGCTAACAATCATTGAAGCGAGTCATAATTGAGACGAGTGGGTTTCTAACTCCAATTCAGCCATCAGAAGTAAAAGAGAATTAAAAAGATTGTCATGCTCTATCATTTATGATTTTATAGATATTGACCGCAAGGGTCAATTGGTTGGGGACCACACCTTATGAAGCAAAAGTCACTAGTTTGAATGTCTCATTCCCCCTCCCCTGTTCAAAAAATTTATTTAATTTTGTTATTAATCGAAATAATATTATAAGTGTTAAGTACCCCTAGGCATGCAAGAAATATACAAGAGAAAATACATAACTAGAAGAAGAAAAAGAAAAGGAAATCATGATAATTAAACATCAAAGGAGAAACAACATTGTCTTAAATACAGAGTATTGAAAAAATAAGAGTTAAGCTTCTCCATTGTTTTCTCACGGTTTTCAAAACTTTTGTCATTTCTTTCCTTCCATAGATACTATAAAAGGCATGAACACACCATCTTTCATACAACAACATTAGTTCATCAACAAGCGTACATGTCCACTACTTGTCTAGGCATAACCCAAGGTAGCCAAAAGCGCTTGAAAAAAATTCCATAAAGCACAAGCAACCTCACAATGGAGAAGAAGATGGTCTACGGATTTCCCTCTCCTTTTACACATACAACACTTATCAACCACAATGATATGACTTCCTAAGATTGTCCATTGTAAGGTTCTTTCCTAGGTCTGCCGACCAAGCAAAAAAAGTTGCCTTCAAAGGAACTTAGTTTGCCAAACACTTTTCCAAGGGAAAAGAAAGCCATCGTTACAAACTAGGACATTTTCAAGGATCTAACATCGAACAACCCTCTTTTGGAGGGGAGCTTTATTCTCTAGTTTCATCTGTTCCTCATCTGACACTTTTTCAATTCCCTTGTCACTCTCCGTGTCATCCTTCATTTATGTTAGTTGATTTTATTGTTGCTTAGTGGGACCCTTCTTCAGTTCCTCTATTGAGGGCCTTGCTGAGTCCAATAAAGATGCTATTCTTAAAGATGAAGACTTTCCTGACAACTATGAGGGGAATAGCTGATATAGAGGACTAATTGCTAAGGTTGAACTTTAAGTGAGTAAATTTAGACGCTCTTCTTAAAGATGAAGACTTTCCTGACAACTATGAAGGGGAATAGCCGATCTAGAGGACTAATTGCTGAGGTTGGACTTTAAGCGAGTAAATTTTAGTGAGGCTTGAGGAGTGTTCTTTGTTAAAACGAGAAACCCCCGCCATGTTGAAAGTCTTATAGCTTACAGAATATTTGAGTCACTCTTTGCTAAAATAAGAAATTATGTGAAGAAGAGGTCCTATATTGGTTAGAAGCAAAAGAAGATTACAGTGAATGCAAGTTGGAACATTCAGATTGATTTAAGCTTGAACTAAGATGGTCAGTGAACTCTTGAAACTAAAAGTCGGTGCTCCTTAATTGTCATGTTTATTGTTCTGAGTATGTTGTGTATTGATGTTTTCTAGTAACATGTTGGATCATGATGTTACAAGAAGCCATGCTTTGTTCCAGATTACATGGATGGTGATAGTGAGGATTAAGTGCTAGCTGGTGTATGGAGATGGTATGGGATAGTACGGAGATCAACACCATAGTACTTCAGAATGCATCAAAGAATTAGCAGACAGCTGTGGTGCCAATAGTGATGCAAATGACAAGTTTGAAGTAATAGAAAATGAAATATCAGCCTAATAGTATGGTTGGACTCAATAATGAAAGAAATCATTTGAGGTAGCTATTGAAGAAAAAGTTGGGAAATGCTGGATATTCAGGAAGAGGGTTTCAAGTGTCAACGACCTCAACATGATTTTTAAAGTCATGTCAAATTTGAGGTGGGAGATGGCACCAAGATTAGATTCTAGCATGACCTATGGTGTGGGAATCAAGCCCTAAAGGAAGCTTTTTCGGATTTATATAGTACTATTGTTAAGGATGCTTCCGTAGCAGATCATTTGGTTGTTTTATTAGAGCGGCTCATGATTGGGAGGTGGATGTCATTGCTTCATTTTTTAATTATTGTACTCCCTTGGATTGAGATGGGGAGGTGAAGACAAGTTCTGTTGGGCCCCCTCCAAGAGAGGGTTGTTTGACGTTAGATATGTTTACGTTGTCCTTGAAAGAGTTTTTGGTGCAGTAAGGCCTACTTGAGAGCAACCTTCTTTGCTTGGCTGGCTACCTCGGAGAAGATTTTCACCATGGATAACCTAAAGAAGCAGCACCATGTCATTGTGGTCTATTGGTGTTGTATGTATAAGAGCAGTTGGGAGTCTGTGGATCATCTTTTTCTTCATTGTGAGTTTGCTTGTACCTTATGGAGTTCTATTTTCAGTCGAGTTGGGCTGACTTGGGTTATGCTAGACAAGTAGTGGACTTGTTTGCTTGTTGGAGAGGGGTATTTGGCAGACCTTAGAGTGTAGTAGTGTGGAAGTTGGTGCCATCTTGCATTTTGTGGTGTATTTGGCGTGAAAGAAATGATAGATGTTTTGAGGACCATGAGAGGACGATGGTGGAATTTAAGTCTTTCTTTTTCAATACTCTTTACCTTTGGACAAATGCTTTAGACTTTCTTAATGTGCTTGGTCTTTATGACTTTCTTGATCTTTTTTCTCGTTTTAGTTAGTTGTTTTTTCTTGTATACTTTCTGTACTTGAAGTGCTTTTTTTTTTCTTAAATTATTGCAGCCATCGAGTAGAGGAACAGAAATGTTCTGCAACTTGTAATATCTCCTGATCCTGCACTAGTTAAAATTGTATTCTCTTGCTTATGTATGTATCTGGTATGATGCCTCGCTGACCTAACCACAATGATGTAAAGGGAACGAGGTGTGTTTTCTCAGTATAAGTTCCTGTAATGATGACAAATAGGAAATTACAAAATCCACTACGTCTTAGTTATAAAGTTCTTGGATAATTTTGAATTCAATATTTATCAATAAAATGGTAGACAAAACACTCAAATAACGGTTTTTGGCAACTTTAGTGTATTGTTTTCTATCATATTGCATGACTGACCTTTGTAGCTTTGTGGTTAGGTGGGCAAATGGTGATCTCTTGATCAATAGTTTGTGGTTTGCCATCTAACGATTTTCTGTTATTGGGAGAACTAAACCAAATTTCCACAATCTATCTCCATTTTCAAAGCACTGCCTGATAATCTGGAATTACAAATCTTCCTTTACTGTTACCATGTTAAAGTTGATTGGCACCATGACTGATGACACTTAGGATTAACAACTCAGTATTAATCTTCTTCTGAACCTTTTGCAGAGCTTTACACAAAGAGGATGTTCCAGCTGCTGCTTTCTGCATATTCTACAATAAGCATCCAAGACACTGCTCTCTTTCTGGGAATGAATGAGGATGATGCCACTAATTGTAAGTTTCTTGATTATCTTTGTTCAACTCAAAACAGATATGGCTGCGTTCTTAACTCGGTGTAGAAATCTCTTTCCTTTGTTCCAATCCTTTCTGATTTAAGTCGGTAATCTTATTGGTTGTGCTTCACAATTAGAAAATACAAAGATAAGTAACTATGGAAAAGACACATGAAAGAAAGAGAACCTCAAATATATGGAAGCTTCATACACTTGGTGATGGATGGGTTATCAAAAAAAAAAAAAAATTTACTTGGTATTTCCCCCCCCTAAATTTCTTTTCATTTGCATAATTCATATTGTCAATTGAAAAAATGTTGTACTGCCTAAATAGCCAATTGAAAATCCTGAGAACCTATGCCGGACCTTATGGGAAAAGGTAGCCCTGGGAGAAAAACGAAGCTTAATGACGGTCCAATTATGCTAAGTTGATTTGTAAATGCAATAATTTGCCATTTCCTATAATATTGTGATGGTTCTACTGAAGAAATATTTGAGTTAGGAACCTAATTGTTCGTTGAATGAATGCTTGCTTGAGTGTTGGGTTGTTCCCTTAGCTGCTGCTGCTGCTGCTGCAAAGTAGTGTTAGGTTTTTGTCGTCTAGGATGATTGCAGATGACTGCATGTTGGGTTTTTGGATGTTATAGAGCATGTAAGATAGACTGCTAATTAATGGGCTGTTTTCTTGGTTGTCATAAGCAGATGTTCTACGGCTAGGTTGGGTTGTGGACCCCGCTTCCCGAATGCTTACGGTGAAGAAGCAGACTATTGTGACGGAGCAGAAACTAGATGCCACTAAATTGCAGCGATTGACAGAATATGTCTTCCACCTTGAGCATTGATCCACTTTTCAGCAACTTCTCAGTTCTTAAGATTTCTTTCTGGTTCCATTGCATACTTGAAACTGGTTTGCCCATTGGGGTCAAATAAAAAAAAAAAAAAAAAATGGTTCCGCGTGTTATTATTATTATTATTATTTTTGGTCTTTTCTTTTTAAAACAAAAAAATTAACAAATGATCTAAATATAAAAATAATTTTTACTTTTACGTCACGTTAGAATATTTTTAAGTACTCTTTTCATGTGTGTAATTTATCTTTTTAATGTGGAACTAACTTTTTGGGGGTCACAATCATAGGGTGTTTGAGTGCCACATAATGTTATTAGGTTTCTTTGATATCATTTATAACCAATCAAGGGCTAGTTACATGTGTTATCATTACAAAAAGATTAGTCAAGTTGCAACTCAAGTTATTTAAAATTACTTATAAAGTTCAGTCTCACTTAATGAATAACTAATGTGGAACTTAGAATTCATAACTTTTATAACTCACCTTTTTTCGTATGAGCAATTTATCTTTATAATATGAGACTTAAGTTTATGGGAAAATGATCATTTTTCATTTTAAGTCTCCTCAATTTCCCCCATTTAGTGCATTTAGAAGGGTAGTGTTATCCAAATTTTTTCGAGATTCAAATTTTTGGATAATACTACCCTTCTAATGTACTAAATGGAGAAAATTTGAAATGGGTAGGATCCTTTTCCAAGTTTATGAGATGTCACGGGATGAAAGCTTATGCCATGTTTAATGCATAAATGTTGATACGAATTTAAGACATTTGCCAAGAAAGTGTCGATGTAGAAGAATTAGCATTACACTATCTTGGAAGAGCGTGTGGCACTCTTGAGAAAATAGCCCTGATCTTTTGTATTATAAATATGATTATAGTTTCAATGATTCTTATGTGTTTCAATGATCCTGATGTGTTAAGGGAAAAGATGTTAATATGCATAATTTGTTTAGTGTCCGTTCGGTTTAACGATTTTTCAAAATGTGTGGTTTGAGCACAGTTGTCGATCATTTTGGAAGGCAGAAATAAGAATCAGTAGAAAGGAAGAAAGAGAATATTTTTTGAATCTCAAGCCACAGAGAGAGAGAGAGAGTGACAAGAATTACATTTGCTTCTTTGCCTTCGTTGTTATTAATGAAGTATGGAGTGTGTCTATACATGAATGAATTTTCTGGTTGTAAAAAATCCACGGCAACTGGCTAATTCCCCGAGCCATTTATCTCCTCTAAAAAGACTAACCAATTCCCAAAATTGGACCAAAGGTACAGTGAAAAAAACCTTTAGATACACAAGAATCAATATCTACAAAAAGAAAGGGGACAATTCCCAGACGTGCTTCAACCTCGATATGGACCGACCTACTTCTCTACACAACTCTATTAGAAGCTACAAAGACAATGTCCGTGTGAACCAGTCTGATAGGCGCTCTATTTTCTCTGACATTTTCGCATTTTTTCCAAAGAAAGATTCGGCATTTGACAGCATGACTGTGATATCATGCTTCAGTGCCTCCAAACTTCGATAGTAATTGTTCTCTAATCTTGACAGGATCACTTCAAGAGACAACGGAACAGGAAACCTGGAAAAAAGCATTCAAGAACCCAAATACCTTTTCAACTTGGAAAAAAGGAACATTATAGGTAGATAACAGTAAAGCACGGCAAGTGTATGATGTATCAGCATGCACTCCTAGTTGATGCTGTGGTTAACTTCACCCAAAATATCAGCAACGTACAAAACAAATCAAATAATGATATACCTGTTTGTAAAAAATGACTTATCCGAAACACTATTCAATTTTTGAACCCCATAACGATCCTGAAATGTTCACAACAAATTAAGTAAAATGGAAATCCATAGTCAACCATAATAAGAAAAGTTTTCTGTCCAAATACCTGAGGTTTGTTGCCTGACTTCTCTAACTTGGCAAACGCAGACAGCAGCTTATTTCTGATCTCATCATCAATATGAGGCTGCTCCCATTGAGTATCAGCATTAAAGAGCTCCCAAGGACTATGATTGTGCGTTTCACTGGGATCACTCTTGTATTGAATAGTGTACCTCTCCCATGGACTGTCAGAAAATTCTTCCGATTTGGCCTTTACAGACACAATCCGACCATCCCACCAACTACCATCTTCTTCACCTTCATTTTTCCACCAGACTCTGCATTTATCCCTAGATGTCCAATTTTTCTGCATAGCAGCATCAAACCGAGTTCGTTCAACAAGGAAGTCTGGAAAGCCAGTCACCTCAGGCAGAGTCAATTTGAAAGATTTACGAAACACACTGGAAGTTGGATCTACAAATTGAAGTGTCATTTTACAGCAACTATCCCCAGACCCAGCAAGTGAGGAATACTCGAGGCCTTCAACTTTACAAAATTCCACAGCTCTTATGTTTCCCTTAATTGATGTCCAAGGACCCACTTCTCTTGGAGAAAAGCAATTAATATACTCCTGATGGCCCTGAGAAATAGAGATTACTGTGTAAATAACTGAATATCGACCCTACATCACCAAAACACTTACAAAAAGAGAGAAGAAGAAGAATGAAGGAATGAGTGAATGAATAACAGTCAGCAAAAAACAAATCATGTGTATGTCTTAACTCTTAACAGCTAACCTGTCTCAAATATACAACTTCATCACCCTGCTGGGGAATATATCGGGAGCCCTCCTCATGTGTTGACAACAGTAACCACAATCCTTTTCTACCTGAGTGATGTGACTTCGTTCTAACTGTTGGACTTCTGTCACGCATATAATTAGTGCTCCTCCTGTTTCTAGTAGACCTCATCCTTGAATTTGATCCCCATTTTTCACAAGGGAGTTGACATCTGTCCGTGGAACTATTATGGGTATTTCTTAATGTATACCCCAATTCGTGTTCTTGCTCCGACTTGAGACTATCACCAACAGTATCTGAATCACATGTAGATGCCTTCAGCCCCATGGACCTTGTCCTACGAGCCCCATCAATAAAGCCTTCTTGAGAGTCCAGTCCCACAATTAGATTGTGGTTGCTTGCATTTGACGTGCCTTCTCCCATGCCACCACTATCAACTTCTAAATTAGCCCTAGTTCTAAGTGATTTCGACCTCTTGTAAACAGCAGTATACATTTTGTTTGTATTTGAATGCAACTCTTGCGAATCATGTACAATGGACAACAAATTATTATCAATCTGAGTGTCCGATTCTTGTGCTTCATCTCCATGATCTGTATTGATTCTACTGCTTCCATCATCCTCAGGTGCAACTGGATCCTGTTCCTTGCCCAAAGGGCTTTCACGCCTACCATTGTTTTGTACTGAAAATCCCATTTCCTGCTTGGGCGGACTTTCTGGATCCCTTAAAGTCCTTGTTGACCTTATCCTTAACTTTGTTGCGATGGGTGTGACTATGTCATTTTGTTCAGGATGCTGATCAGTCCCATTTTTGTACTGCAAATAAGTGGTTTCCTGAGCAACCATGTGAACTGATTTGGGTGACTCACAATTAAAACCCTCAGAGGTACTGCCAACAATGTCTTTACTATTTGCTAGTGGTGGCAACCCGTCCATATTATCCTCATAATTTTGCATTTCTAAACAGGGGGATATCGTCTCACAATCCTTCTGAGATTTTATGTGTCCATCAACTTGATTCTCTTTTTCGTCATCACCAACAAGAAGTACACGAGATCTGGCATAGGCATCTGATGATGTGGCTTCTCCAACTCTCAGACGCTTTGATGTACGAGCCTTGACCCCTCCCCATCCCCATCTAATTTGCCCATTATTGTAACTTTCAGAAGACAGGTCTAAATGATTTTCAACATTGTCTAATCTCCCTCCCCCTGTTCTTTCGACAGAGCTGCAGTTTGCATCAGCAGAACCATACCCTGGATCCCGAGAGCTTCTATGATCCCCATTTTCTTCAATGGCTTCCTGAAGAGCCTTAGATGATGAGCCCACCAACTCAGACTGGTAGTGTAATGCGCTCCCTGGAAGCACAAGCTTATTTGAATCCCGAATAGGCAATTTCAGGACCAATCTCTTCCTGTTTCCACCGTTGATAAGAGATTCAGGCAGTTCATAAGGTTCAACAACATCCTCAGACTCATCCAGGGACACCCCTTTCCCTTTTGAATGCTTGATTTGCTCAGTTTGCAAAGATCTATCAGATTCATCACTCTCAATGACTGAATCTTGCAGCGAGGATTCACTTTCTGACAAATTGTCAGAGCCATCTTCATCTTCACCATCTGTAGACGTTCCTGTGATTTTTGAAAACAAATTAAGTGCATTGCGTGCAGCAGCTCTTTGGGGTCTCAAAGACTTTGATTTGGAAGACTTTCTCTTTGAAGCTTTTCGGCCATTTCTTGATTTCCTAGTTCGGTTACATTTGAGTGAATTCCCATCACACTCATCCAGATTCCTCCTTTTAACACGCCTACCAGAAGAAGTCATGATCTCAACCTGAAAGAGGGGAAAATCAATTCAAGCAAACACAAACAATAAGTCTGAAGTAAGACTTCTACCTTCCAAAGAAATAAACTTATTTCTTACTTATCAAAAAAAAGAAATAAACTTACTTCTGCCTTCGGTTTTTTCCTCTTTGATCTACGAAGGCCATCCACTTCAGCATCCTCAGCCTCACTGTCTTCTGCACTGCACTCCGGATCACCAGAGGAAATCGAACTTAAACTTCCTTGTTCCCCAGTAGAAAAATCTTCAGTAACATTGTACTCTGAATCGGTATCATCACTTTGCACTTGCACTTCATTTTCTGGTTCCCAATCCATGGGATCTACAAACTCTGGCAATGGTTCGGTCAACATATCCAAGTCTGCCAAAGGCAGCATTTGGTAATCCGGATCTACATTGAAATCAGGCCCGACAGCAAGTCTCAAAGAAGAAGAATGCCATTCTTTACCCAGAGCTCCTAACCGTCTTTGCTGGTATGCAGTCTGATAGGGATCTGGGTATGGTATCATGTCTAGCATTTCAATCACAAAACAACTACTTGAGAATATGAAATCATAACTGAGAAATAATTCCATAAAGAAAACTCATATTAAGGTTGGTGTATATGGAGTGAACCTGAGCCACAAAGGAGATCTTCCATATTCCGTCGGTATGGTGGAAGCTGAGTTTCCTGAATAAATGTTTTCATGCTTTAGAATTAAGGAGGGCTGATAAGAACATAACATATCAAAATGTAACAGTAAACCAGCAGTTAAATTGTCAAGAACTCTATACTTGTAAGTTGTAGTAAGTTTCCTAATATCAAGGAAGAAGATAGCACTAGCACCAAAGTGCCAAATCCTATGTCATAAGCCCTTCTTACGTATAAACACCCTCCCTCTCTCTAGTACCTGAGAGAACAAGAGTAAGATCTGTCTTGGGTTCAACTCTGTATTACAGACGAAAGAATGTCCACATAATCAAAGGTTGCTTTGGTTCCAAACACTATTATAACAACCCTTTCTCGGACACATACCTAGCATCTATCTAGCAGGCACAGGGTGAACGTATCAGTGAGAGCAAGAACAAAATTTTTTTTTCAAGGGCATGTAGAACCAAAAATTGCACTTGATTCAAGCATCCCATTCTGCCAAGAAACTGCTCACAACCAATATATAGCAAGCATAGCCAATATTGCATCACTTCCTAGAGAAGTAGAGCACCACCATTAGCATGTCAATTTTTCCCCTTCGGGCAGTAAAGTTTGCATGTCTAGTAAAAAGAAACATAATGTAAATATGGAGAAACCAAGTAAAAAATCACCTATGACAAAAATTGCCAATAATGAACTAACCTGGTCAAGTGCATTGCCATTGGTATCATAAATAAGGGGGCGATAATCACCAAGGAAGAACTGTCAAACAAGAGCGCACAAAATAAGCACCACCAAGAGCCGCAAAAACCTTTTCTTATTTTTTCAGAGCAGTTTGGAAAAAGGGGGTTGGGGGGGAGGGGGGTGTTGTGGTTGGGAAGGACTTTACAAAATGCATTAGTACCTGATCATATTTGGCATCCATTTGGGACTCGCCCTGGCCTGTGTTTAATATGTACAGTTGACCAACATCATCTGAAAGTATAATTGATGTCCCATCCCTTACAAGAGATAAAGAAATTTCATCAGCAAGAAAAATAAAAAACTTGAATTTTACATGAAAATTTAAAAAATGTATATCATGCCTACCAATATTGTCTTCCAGAAAACTAGTATAGTTACAGATTCCATCTCAGCAACATTGCAGAGTATAATGTCAAAAATGTTTAACCGCATAAGGATAACATAACATTGGGATGCATTTAATCAAGGCCCATATCTTATAATCCAATAACGGGTTAAAATCTTTTGAGTTGCAAGCACTACATTATCCTGGGGAAACCCCTTAATCCAACCAGTTGGGCTGGAAGAAATACCACCGTCACACTGCCTAACTAGGGCCATATATTTTTTTTTATAAGTAATTCAATCTATTAAAAGCACAAAAAGGCGCAACTCAAGCATATAAGAAGTATACAAGAGAGACCTCTAGAAATTCAAAAAACCTAGAGAAGTAATGACTATTGTACACCGCCAACCAAGCATAAAGAGATTTGAACAAGAGAACTTTTAACTCTATTACCGATCTCTCATAGTCTTCGAAACTCATTGCATTCCATTCTCTCCAAATGCACCACATTAAGCACAAAGGAGCCAACCTCCAACTTTTAGAATGCACCGACTTCCCAACTGGCATCTCCAACTAGCCAAAACTACACCACCATTCTAGGCATGACCCACTCTACACCAAAAAGATGAAAGATCACAACCCACAATCCTCTAGCCACTTCATAGTGGAGAAGAAGGTGATCAATAATCTCCAAGCTCTTTTTTCACATACAACGCCAGTATGACATATGGGGTGGGGTTGTGTTCTTCCACCCACCAATATATATCCACTCATAGGGTGGGTGGTGTTCAAATGAGGTTCATGGGGGATGGAGTTATGGAAAAATATCATAAGGGATTGGGGGAGTTCTCTACTCATAGTACATTTGAAGTGAAAGACAGCTCCAAAATTAGATTCTTGCATTACCTGTGGTGTGGGGATTAGGTCCTCAAGGAAGCTTTTCTAGATTTGTTCAATATTGCATGCGTTAAAGATGCTTATGTGGTAAATTATGGACAAAGTTTTCCTCCAAACTGGGTTGGAGGAATTTCCTCCACCTAGTTTATAAAAGTGACATGTATCTCCTGAACATGTGAGATGCACATGTTTTTTTAATAGCAGGGACCAAGTTTGAATAAATTTTATTAAAACTCATTTGCATCTCACATGTTATTAAAAAAAGGGACACGTATCACTTTTATAGATTAGGTTGAAAGAAATTTTTCCAACCCAGTTTGGAGGAAAACTTTATCTGTAAATTATTTGGAGATTTCTAGCAACTCCCATCAATGGAACATAATCTCTACTAGAGCGGCTCATAATCGGGAGGTGAAGAAAAAGCTTTGTTAGGCCCCCTCTGAGAGAGGCGGTTCGACATTAGATTGTTCTATAACGTCCTTGTCCCTCATGAAAGTTCTCATTTCCCTTGGAAGTGTATTTGGCGGGGTAAGGTTCTCTTAAGAGTAGCGTTCTTCGCTTGATCAGTTGTCCTAGGAAAGATCCTCACATTGGACAATCTTACAAAGCATCATGTCTTGGTGGTTAATTGGTGTTGTATGTGTAAGAAGAGCAAAGAGTTTGTGGAGTTGAAGAGGAAAGAAGAAAAGAATTGAAGAGAGAAGAAATTTTGTAGGCAGAAAATAGTTTTTCCATGATGATTTTTACATGCATTTATAAAGAGACACAATATTGTCTAATATGGAAATACAATAAATGGGAAATATATGGAAATCAAATATGGGAAATAATATCAAAATCAAATCAACCACATATCTTCAACATGTGGATCATCTTCTTCTCCATTATGAGGTCATTGTGGAGTGTTATTGTGGGTTGTTTTGGGTTGTCTTGAGTTATGCCTAGGCAAGTGGTAGGCCTTTTCGCTCATTGGAGATGGTTATATGATAGTCCTCAGAGTGTAGCAGCGTGGAAGATTATGTCGTCATGCCTTTTGTAGTGTCTTTGAAGGAAATGAATAACAAAAGTTTTGAAGACCGCGAGAGGATAGTGGTGGAACTAAAGTCATTCTTCAATACCATCCTACATCTAAATTCCAACTTTGATAATTCCAATAACGTCTTGTCAAGATTCAAAAGTGAATGTGTTGTTTAATATTCAAAAATCTTCCTTGCATTTTCCTCTTGCTCCGGAAGAACACTTGAACAACTATATTTTTTGTATATAAAAATTCAATTTTTACTTATCCAAAAAAAAAAAAAAAAGATTCAAAACCTGAGCCACAAGCTACACTCTTCACAAATCACAGCCCCTAGAGCAACCTCTCATCATTGGTTTTCTATCCCCTAGACCAAACAATACTACTTTCTCTACAACATTGGAGAACTTCAAAATTGCTTAAACTTAGAAAAGAACACATGACATAAGATTTTAGTTAGAATTTTCTAGATTGAATATCATTAGTGCTGGCATTACTTAAAGACAAACTATGGATGTTATAGTTCCAAAAAAAAAAAAGCGTTTATATAACAGGCCAATAAACCAGCGTAGGAAAACTTAAGAACACCAACACTAGAAGCGAAAAAATTTATTGTCGACTAGTATGTCAATGCTTTAGATTTTCAAAGAAAATGCCAACTGATAATTGATCTCTAATGCAAAAGAGAATCAAGATTTGCATGTCAATATGAGAGAAGAGCCTATAAATGGCAACAGGCATCTCTAGGCATGAGTTAAGACTAAGATCACATTCAACTATGAAACATCTGGTCATATAACAATACAAAGTATGGACAATTTTAATGACATTCCAGAAAGCAAAATATCACAGGGAAAGCGTAAACATTCAAAGAATGGAATTCCCTTCAAAGTTGATTTTAATGGGGACCAAAACAAATTGAAGTGTTAATGGCAGGAATAAGTTCTACTGCCAGCATTTGTCTATCATCAACTTACGGTGAAAACTTCCCATCTACCAGCTTGAATCGTGAAATGTCGTATATCCGTATAGGTGTACCTTCCCATATCTAAAATCACAAAATACAAGATCATTCAGTAAAAAAGAAAATTATAAGAAACCATGAGATTAAAGAAACTAGAAACTTACATCCCACACTATGGTCTTTCCGTCATAACCAGCACTCATAGCTATCCGTGGATTGAAGGGATGAACATCCAGAACATATGTCTATCAAAAACAAGTTGGCGCAGTCAGAAATATAACTCTATATTTCTTGAATGAAGGAATCCATCTTAATGCATCCTCAAACAGAAAAGCAGAGCATAAGCCATCAGTAGATAATGTGGTCCAATGACAGCAGTGGGAAGCTTGTTGGTTTGAAACATTGTCAGATTAAAATAGGCCCCCTACTATGAATGCTATGCAACTTGCGTTGGGCAAATAATAGTTTTGTAAATTTCCACTTCTAATGGAGAATTTAACTACTTAGAAATTCTAATACTACCACTTATGTATGGCGTCTCATACACAGACCTTTCATGAGAGCACAAGTGGCCCCTCCTTAGGTTGGCCATTCACGTGGATGTAGTTTAGCTTTGAAACCATATTAATTACTTGATTACTTTAAAGAGTTCTAACAATTCTCTTCACTTGTAAGCCCCCATATGTGTGACCTTCCTTCAAAGAGTTTGACCTTATAGAGAATGGTTTACAATTTGTCTATGTTTTAACCGTTCCTCTCACGTGTAGCCCCCTCGTATGTGTGACCTTCCATAATGAAAACAGCTGGTCCTTCAATGAGCAAGTCTCAACACTTGGACTTAGAACTTTATTGTTGAAGGAATTGAGCTGAAACAGGATTTGGACATATATCCTTATGCTCTAGTACCATGATAAATTCTCACCTCATAGTTGACTAAACTTATGGGTGGTGAAAAATTTAATCAGTGTATTCTAACAAAGTTATAACAAGTGTTTTTTCCTTTTTGATAAGTAATCACAATTTTATTGAAAAGCGCATAGGCACAACCCAAATACATAGGAAGAGAGATACCTAGCTAGTAGCAGACAAAAGATCTAAAAAACATGAAAGTTCGTAACATTAAAGTCAGCAGCCCAATGAAAAAGAGTTCTAAAGAATAAAACCTTAAATCCACCAAAGTCTTCTCATGGACCTCAAAGCTCCGATCATTTCTATCCCTCCAAAGACACCACATAAGGGAATCATCTTCCAAACCGCATCAAGTTGAAACCTATCACTAATTGCTTTTCAGCAAGCAAAGAAATCTACCACCCAACAAGGCATAACCCAGGCCAACCCTACACTGCTGAAGATAGTATTCCAAAGAGCACGGGCAATCTCACAATGGAGTAGAAGATTCATTGACTCCCCATCTCTCTTGCACGTGTATAACTACTCAATCACAATGAGATGTCGTTTCCTTAAATTAACCATGGAGAAGATTTTCCTTAATGTTGTCGTCCAAGCAAAGAACACCACTCTCAAGGGAATCTTATTCCACAAACTTCAAGGGGAAGGAGTATTATCATGGGGAATAAGAACAATATCATATGATCTGACATCAAACAACTGTCTCTTAGAGAATACCCAACAAAGCTTGTCTTCACCACCCCCTCACTCTAAGGGAATATAACAAGGTGAAAAAAAGGTAACAAGATCCACCTCCTAATTGTGAGCCACTCTAAGAAAGTTAATATCCCGTTGATGAGAGGTACTAGAGAGTTCCAAATGGTTTGCCACTACAACTTCCTTTTCTTTCTCTTCTTCTTTTTTTTTTTTTTTTGATAAGTAATGTATATTTCAAAAAGCACAGAAGGGCGCAATCCTAGTACACATGAAGTATACAAGAGCACGCCTAATTAGTAGAAGAAAAAAACAAGAAAATCATAATAACTAATCACTAACGGATCAAGCCAAGCAGCTGTCCAAGTGAAAAAGAGTACAGAAGAAGAAGGCTGTGAGCTCCTCCAAGGGTCTCTCAGAGTCCTCAAAGTATTTCGCATTTCTTTCTAACCATAAACACCACATGAGGCAGAGAGGAACCATTTTCCACACAATAGCACTTCGAGAACGACCTCCCGTTCACTAACAAGCAAACAAATCCGCCACACTACTAGGCATGACCCACAACAACCCAAAACGATTGAAAATAGCATACCATAAAGAACATGCAATTTCACAGTGAAGAAGGTGATCTACAGGCTCCCCATTCGATTTGCATAAGCAACATCTATTGATCACAATAAGATTTCTCTTTCTAAGATTGTCAAATGTAAGAATCTTCCCTAGCACCGTTGTCCATATGAAGAAAGCCACTCTCGAAGGGGCCTTTGTACACCAAATACTCTTCCAAGGGAAAGGACTAGCCTCTTTAAATGCAAGAACAGAAATGGAGGCAATGGGTCTCCCTATTTCAGGCCCTAGGAGCTACTAAAGAAACTCGTCAGAGTGTTATTCAACAATACAGAGAAGTGCACTGAGGAAATACAGTAAGCTATCCATTTGTACCATCTATCTCCAAAGCTGCATCTTCTCAACAAATACAAGAGAAAAATCCTAATTAAAATGGCCATAAGCCTGTTCAATGTCCAACTTGCCCAACACACCTAGCTTTGCTGATCTAATCATGCTATGAAGGCACTCGTTGGCAATGAGAATAGAGTCTAGAATTTGCCCAACCTTTAAGAAGGTGTTCTAAGGCTTAGAGATTTTTTTTTTATGAATCATAATTTATGAGGAAAAATATCAAATACAATAAAAGTATACAGGAGAAGCAACCACCTTATTAGGGTCTCAAATCTAAAAAGTTAACAGGATCTACAAGATTAGAGGAAGAGAAAATATTACAGCCGTCATCGAGAGAATTTTTGGAGCATTTCATCCTCGTACCACCCTGACAATTAGTGGATCGTACTAACGTCCTTGCATCATCACAGAAGGACGCATGGGGCCTTGCACGACTAGCCAATGCCTCCTTATACAATCGTTTCACTACCTCCTTCCCTGTTTCTAGCATCATGGACGACGGGAAATGTTCCTCCTTACTTTTCGGTGCATGTCCAAGAGGAAGCTTTCTCCAAATGCAAAGTTTTGTTATCACCTCTATACAGTAGTTGAGTGTCCAATCCATCCATTTGACCACTGCCAAACAATATCGCAAAGGAAACTGCAACCTTTTGCAACTACTTCGCCCAACTGAACCAGCCTTTGCCTTCTTGATCCTTTGGTATGATGATGGAGCCACGCCGCCCACCTCCGCCATACTATCTCACAACCAAATAACACCAAAATCTGTTTGCACGTCTCTGGATGATAAAAGCTTTAGAATGTACTCTCAACAACTTAAAGAACTCATGGAGATGGAACATTAGTATAAAAAAGTACAAGAAAATCATTAGAACTAATCACCAAGGGAGCTAAAAACAGAGCTATCCAAGCAAAAAAGAGAATAAAAGGACGTGAGCTCCCCCTTCCTCTCTCCGCCCTCGAAATTTCTATCTTTTATTTCCCTCCATAAGCACCACAAGAGGCAAGGGGGGCACCACCTTCCACACTACAGTACTCCAAGAGCGTCCACCCATCTACCAACAAGCAAACAAATCAACCACCTGACAAGGCATAACCCAAGACAACCAAAAGCGATTGAAGATAGCATTTTATAAGGCACAGGCAACCTCATAATGGAGAAGAAGATGGTCTACGAACTCCCCATTCCTTTTGTATATACAACACCTATCAACCATAATGACATGCCGCTTCCTAAGATTGTCCATGGTAAGAATCTTTCCTAGGGCCACCGACAAAGCAGAAAAAGCCACTCTCAAAGAAACCTTGGTCCGCAAAATACTCTTCCAATGAAAAGGAAAGCCATCTTTACAAGCAAGGACCCTATAAAAGGAGCTAATATCAAACATCCCTCTGTGTGCAAGGGCCTACCAAAGCTTGTCTTTCCCTTCCCATCTCACTCTATGGGAATATAACAAAGTGAAGGAAGTCAAGACATCTACCTCCCAAACGTGAGCTACTCTAATAAAGTCAACATTCCATTGAAGGGAACCACGTTGCGATGGAACACATAAAACCTCAACTTTGTTCGAAGATTCGAAAAATAGGGACATCCACCTCCAACGCAAACTCGTACGATTTTGTTTCAACAAAACATCTAGCAAGACCCTCTCAGCTCACCAAGAAGAAAATTGAAGAGAAAAGGCCACACCGCCGCTGTTGCTGAAAAAGCCAGCAACAACTCAAAGAGGACGTGAATGGAGTTTTAAAAACATTCAATGCATAACAAGGCTAGCATAGTGCAAGTCACAACTCATAGGGGACATTTATTGTCACCTCACAAACAGGTTGAAAGCCTTGCACAGATCATAGATGAATGCTTCTTAAGTGTTGACATGGAACTGATTCAACAATAGGATATTCTATGAGAAAGCAAGAGGACAAAAGCAGGTTGTTGGACAGACTAATATTATTTCATAGTTTAAAGGGCCAGAATGACAGACCAGTGACCGACAACAATACATGATCATAAAAAGTTAGTAACACGTTGGCAAAGGAGGTAAAAAAAATCCTACTTGCTTCTAGTTCCCTTCTTCATATTGAATTTCTATCATATGTATTAATGATACAAGATGGTTCACATTTAAGGGGACAGTTAGTTACAAGGATTAAGCAGAAGAGAAAATTAAGACCTTTTTACCGAGTAAAACTGGGGCTGGTTCAACCCTTTTTTTCACTCCAAAAAAAAAAAAAAAATACAAATGTCGCTGGGTAGCAATAAAATTAGCATGTACAAGGCAAAAGGAGAACCTAATAAACATCTATGACTGTTAAAGACTAGTCGAAAACAGCAGCACACAATGCACTCATACCACTGGTCCACTATCACGAGTATTGAGTATTTAACACATTCAAGTCATCCTGCCTTGGGGTAAGGCCAAAAAGCACAACTGAGTCACTTCCTTTCCTTCTATATACAAATGCAAGATAAAATAACAAGAATCAAGGAAAAAAAGTTCCATAACCAAAAGATTAAACCACTTACAGATTCAGTATGACCCGTCAAAGAATGTACTATGCTACCATCAGACGCATTCCAAACACATATTCTGCAATCTGCATCACAAAAAAAATATCATATGGCTAAAATCATAATTTTTGCCTCCACAGAAAAGAAACAAAAGAGCATAATGCGGCTTACTCCTAGTTCCTAAAAAGCAGTCAAACATAAATTTTTTGGACTTCGTATTATATGTGAGACATGCAAGTGAACAGACTAAAGATGTAATACATAAATGCATGAGGAAATGCTTTTATTTCAAGCTCTGGAGAAGGAAAAAACAATTTAAGAATTAAAATTAGATTAGCAAGAACCTTAGATGAAAACGGTGGCTTCAACTTGTTATGTTTAGAAAGTCAAACATAAACTTTTTTTTTTTATATATAAGTAAATCAATCTCATTAAAGTACAAAGGGGCACAACCTTAATACAGAGAAAGTATGCAAGAAAAACCCCCAATTGTGTATTTATCACCCTCCATTTGGCTCCTCCAATACCAAGAATGTAAGAAAATTGAGACGATTAATCAGCCAGGAACCTGATTCTCAAAATTTATGCTTCCAGGAAACAAGCCATGAACTGGACTCCCCCTTTTGAAAGGGAATAGAAGGTTCTTCCAAATGACATGCTAGACACTGCATATTGTCATATCATATGCTGAACCAAGATTTACTAGACTTTTCAAACTACCACAGCTACCACTTACAGGTCAAGCAGGTAAACCTGCTAATCCAGCGAATAGGAACCATTTATAAAATTAATCATCTACAACTACCATTGTGAACTTAAACCCTCTCCTAAAGCGCTTTCATTAAGGATTAATCCCTCCCCTACAACTATCTTAAATTTGAGGCGATAAACAGGGAAGGAGAGGAACAGGGACACTAGTGTATACGAGGAATGCACAATTAACCAATCAATAATGACCCATCCAAACAATGATGAACACGGAATTCCCATTCTCCTTAAAAGTGCATGATCCTGTTAATTGTGACAACCATCTACTCCAAAGTCCAAGCCGCCTAGAGATTGAAGAAGTCATAATTAACACAAGCATGCACTCTTTTCTTGAATACCATACAAACCAATTGGGACATCTATTGTCAATGCACTCAATTTGAGTTGATCTGAACAATAATCATGCATTCAAGCAAGTGCCAGCAACACATCCTGAAAATTAAAAGAATTAAATTAGAAAAGCAGTGGGCCAAGTTACCCATGATAGCAGCGAGGACAAAGCGATTGTCTAGGCTCCAAACAATCATATTAACACCACGAGGAGTTGGAAGCATTCTCTGACGAGGACCCCCTCGTGGAGGTTGAGGCGGCATCGGCGGAGGTGGAACTTTGAGATGATAAGCTCTTGTCCAACGGCCAGCTTTCCCCTGAACAATGTCATAAAAATACAATTTTCTATCAGAAAATCACACAACAAAAATCTTTTATACAAAGTGAACTGATCAAATTTAACTTCAAAGTTGGGAAATCAATTATGATACTTGTTACCCCACAACAAAATCTTTTAGAAGAAAAGAAAAGAAAAGGGCCACAATAACTAGAAAGTCAGAAGTAATCATCAGTTAAAGCTTACATGTGATCTACGCGATCTGGGAATCCAAATAATTGCACTGCCATCACGAGAACAGGTAACTATGTTGTCGTGAGTGAACCTGGAAACATATAGATAAAGTATATACTTTTTAGATCGCTATATTAAACGATAAATATGAAATAACTTTTAACCCTAAAATGCAATATCTAAATAGGCAGCTGAAGGAAGAACAAAATAAAGCGAAGGATGGGCCACATAACATGCTGCTTTTAACTCCCCAACCCCCCCACCACCCCTGAAGAAAAAGAAAAAAAGATAAACAAAGAAACACACCAGAAATTCCTAAATTTTGGAACATTCTCTTCCTTCGAGGTGTCAGATGAAGTAAATTTAGGTGCTACAGCACATCCACTGCAAAGTACAGAGTAACATATATCAGCATACAAAAGCTTGTTTACGATGGCTGGCAATATACCAAGCCAAACTAACCTAAACTGCACATAATTGACATCATTCTCATGGCCAGATAACACATCTATCTCATGATTTGGTTGGCCTGAATCATCTGCATTTGGTTTACAAGCATTCCACACCTGCAAGCATATAGTTCTTTATATTAAAAAAAGACGTTTTATATCTTTAGATGATGAACTTCACTCTGAAAAATAATGCAGTAAAGAAGTAAAAACTGCAGAAAACATTGACATTTACTTAAAAAGAAAAAAGTGAAACAGAATAAATAAGCAGAAGATGCATAAATACAGGATAATCCAGAGTAGAAATGTTTGATGTACCCTTGCAAGAGTGTCAGAGCTACCAGTGACAAAGACAGTTCCATTAGCATTAAATGCACAACAGAAAATTTGGTGGCCCAGTGGAACAGTACTTGAGGATGGACCATTGTTTTTTCCTGCAGCCAATCAGTTATTCCAGAATTAACTTTTTTACACCAATGAATCAGTCAGTCAATCACAAGGGCACTTAAAAAAGAAACTAACCAGCGACAGAATCTGAAGGCCTCGGAACATATATCCTTGGACTCAACTGGGAATACCTAGCATCCCATATCCTACATGTTCCATCATCAGATGATCTGCACAGAATAAGTACACAGCAAGATAAATTAGATTTTATATAAAAAAAAATAATAAAAAAAAGAACTGAAGAATGTCCAATAAAACACTTTTTTCCTCCATAGCAAACAATTCCCAAGGCCAAAGAAACTCAATGTCCCAAAATGATTGATTGGTTGCAGATATTATAATCACATAATAAAACAACACTTCCGAACTTCAATAAGCACAAAAAGTAAAGGACTACATATGTCCTGGTTTTTAAGAAATATTAAATTTCAAATGGCAGATGAAAAATCATAAATCAGTTGAACTGATACCGAGACTGTTTGCACCAAGGTTTATAATGCTAAAACTTAACAAACAAACACAATGAGAGGAATAGTACCATAGAAAGAACACAAGTAAAAGTTATAATAATAACTTGGGGCCAGAGGAGGTTTCATATGCCATCGTGCAAAACCAGAAAATGGTCATTACCCAGTGCCATTCCCACTTAAAAGGGGCCTTGGGAGAAGTGCTTGGATATGGTCCTATCCTTTCAGCATTTTCTGCATAGTGTGGCCGCTCTCAAGACTTGAATCCGTGTACTTGAGCGTGTTAAAGTATTAATTAAATAATTAAATTTACAATTTCCTATCAACTTAACATTTTGGAATACTTAATGATTTAACTTAGTATAAAAGCAAAGGTCCTGAGTTCAAATTCGAACTCCACAGTTTACTCCCCATTTCAGTTAAATATTCTACGTGTTGGCTTTCACTTTTTGAAGAGAGTTTGAACCCATGTGTGAGTAAAACTGTTAAAATTTTAATTAAATGATTACATTCAAAATTTCCTATTAACCTAAGCTTTTGGAATACATGATGCTTTAGCATTGTGTGTCAGCCCAGGGCTTTACTAGTGTACCAAACAATAGCTTGTTTGAGAAAAAAATTTTTTAAAAAAATGCCAGCAAATGATCCAGGGGAGGGAAGGGAAAAAAAAAATACAAATATAACTAATAGGATAATATTCATATTCTTCCTATATTTTGGAGGGATTGAAAACCACTTTTTGTGAATCTATATTAAATCCCAAAAGGGGACATTGGCTTGTAGCACTCAATAGCAACAGCTGTAATATTGTCTACATTGTAACTGTTATGCTCCAGTGTGTGATGCAGAAGTGTCCAAGAAGTCCTCCAAAACCACGCCAACAGATTAGACCTAGTAATTTTGGCCCCCTTCGCAAGCATTCCCCCTAGCGGGTATGGATCTTCAAAGTAGTCAATAGTCAAATTTGTTTCAAAAAGGAAAGAAAGATCCATATTTTAAAAACAGAAAGAACCATTGTGATGCATAAAAATAAAAATAGAAAAAGAAAAAGAAAAACAACAGTTATACAGAAGACCAAGTTATCTGCAGCAAACTAACAACACCACCTATGCACAAATAAATAAACACATGAATCTGCCTTACGATAGAAGGTGGTACACAGAGCTAGGCTTGGGGCTAAATGCAATAGCAGTAACAGCTCCAGTATGCCCCTTCAAAACTGAGATGGGAAACCCATCTGGCAAACGCCACTATCAAAACACAGGAGAATAGTCAAATAATCATTAAGCAACCAAAAGCAAAAAAAACACAAAAGAAACAAGGGAAAAAAAAAACTTTTTAATTAGCAATAAACGAAGCTTACAACTCGAATGGTACAGTCATTTGAAGAGGATGCCACCAAAGCATTGTTGGAACTCACGGCCAAGTCAGTGATGTCACCCTTATGAGCATAAAACATGATGTTACATTTATTGAGACATAAGGACAAATCATACCAAAAAAAGGTGGGTACTTTATGGGAAAAACAAAAGGCCCCTTAGTTTATTTTTTGGCTCTGAATGTGAGAAATGATCAAAAGATGCAAAAGAGTTTGTCTTATAGACCGTCCAGACTCACTTCATGTCCACGGCAGCTGGCCAAACAATATGCGGTTTCCATTGACCAGATTTTTACAAGGCGGTCATCTGAACCAGTAATAACATATCTCCCAGATCGATCAAAACTTGCTGCAGGATTTACATGAAAGTAAACATCACTAAAGCCTTAAAAAAAATTTAAAGGTGTGTTTAATTCAATTTAAGAGAAGAAGAGTCTAAAAAAGAGGTAATGAACTACATGTAGGGAGCAATAATCGAACAGAAAAGTAAAAATAAGTAATTAGGCCAAATGGTAGCATAACCTTACTTGATTAAAATATTATCCTCCCTTAGAAAGTAAGAGGAGATGAAGCTTATGTTGCCCCACCAAGGTAGAACTTTTTAATGAATATTCCTTCGCAAGAAGGAAAATATGCACCATGTTTAACATTATGGAGTTAAAATACCCAGTAAAACAGTACAATTTCATTATCATTTTGGAAATTTTAATCAAAATGGGGTTTTAAAACACTGCAGGCAGAAGGAAAATATAATAGTCCAGCTTCAATTTTAAAGTCATATTAAACATTAAATAACCAATATAATGCAACCATGAAAATTGATTTGCTTTTACCTCACCACTTTGTATGATTACAAGATTTATTTTATGGCTCCCGTAACATCAAATGTGTCAAATCTTATATGGAGTCAAGCCATTAGGAGCCTACGGTTAAGATAGTTTTATGTTTGGGCTATTGTTTCATAAGCCGTGAGCATATCTGTAACGAGTGCCAGACATGAATTTTTTGCAACTCTCGATCAAGGGTATTTTGGTAATTGGCTCAAGCCTACAACTTTCTAAGAGTTATGAAGTGATGAGTCCAAGATAGTCTTTTATTGGATCTTACTAAGTGTTTTATTTGCTAGTCCAATTAGAAGTCCTCACCCTAATATCAATGTGTCCAAATAATATGCTTCATTGTACTCAAAGAATTAAAACATGATAATGGAATATTGAATGAGAGTTTTGAAACAAGAGTGCCTAGAGTGTAATGCTTTTTCTCCCTGCCCTTTGGTACACTGTTACATAGAGCCCTGAACAGCAACAAACTCCTTTTCTTCCTTCGTTCCAACTACAAAGCATACCCTTTTCCCTTGTACTTGAAACCCTAAAACCTCCAAGTTTTCATTACCTTTAGCCACCAATTAGTCCTTCAACTCCAACCCAAAACCCTTCCTTCAAACCATATCTTTTCCAAACCAAATTCCAACTACAAACAGCATATCCCTCACCATAACTTACCTACCTTAAAGCCTGCTATAATGCACATGTAAACAGATTCCCTAAATCTGTCATATATCACTAACTGGATTATAATAGCAAAACCGGTTCTGAAGAACCAGGAAAACAAAAAAAAAATAGTCAAGTCCAACAATTTACTTTCAAGGATATGAACTTGGAGTGGGGATCCTCAATTCAATTGTAATTTCTCCCCCATAATAAAGCTTAACAAAGAGAACAGGGGAGCATGAGATCCACAAACAGATATAATACAGCAGATTGAACCTAGCACAAATAGAAAGCGCACATACTTGAACAAGAAGCAACTTGGTACCAAGTTTAATATCTATATCTGCTGTTTGTTGATTATCATTCTACAATACACAAGGATCATCTTCCACACAGATCTAAAATTTAAATATAATTCTAAGAGCAGAAGACATACCACAATATACAGCATTCCGGTGTCCCCTTAGCCTCTTGATATTTTGCATCTTCTGTACCATGGTAGATGGTTTTGCAATGGCATAACTTGCCGCACGAATAGATGGTGCACGACAGTGTCTTGTGAAACCACCCCCAATTTCCCTCAAACTTAGACCACGAACCTGATCAGCTTTCATATGAGGCCAACGAATGTACGCAGGGGGGTGCAGGACTTCACTGCTTCCTTTGTCCCTATCATCTGAAAAAGGATAAGAGGTCCAGAATTAGATATAAAATAAAAGTACTACCTTTACCATGGGGGGTGGGGTGCAAATGTGGCAGAAGTACTTCCAGAAAAGAAAGACGACAATAGAACAGTCAATCAATTAAAAAATTCCCAACTTCAAGTGTTAATAAGTATGACATGCCATTAAAGCTAAAATGAAGTCACCTACAGCTTAAAAGTGAAAATGAACCCCTTCCGAGAAGAGTAGGTACATTGGCTGCATTTGGAGCATTTCCACCACTGATGTTGAGTGATGGAGGAGCTGCACTTAGTAACAACTGCTTCAAAAGCTTTACCAAGTGATCCTTTTCAATGTGAGGATACCTAAATAAGTATACATTATAACATGAAATTAATCATAATATTTTTAAGGGAAGAAAATGTCAAAAAGAAGTAATATGATCTATATTTGTCCCTTAATTACAACATAACCAGCATCATGAGTGCTGGAATAGGGAATAAATGGGAACCCACATGTCGTAAATAGTCAACAAAACTAACCATTAGGCATCATGCATAATTACAAAACAATTACCCCACCATGTTGGTGGGGTTGCGTCTCTGCACATGACATACCTTGGTCTTCCACTAGAGGCCTCTTATAAAGCCAAGCATATATGGGACAATGTTATTGAGAAGATAGAACGTTGATTGGCTAGTTAGAAAAAAATGTATTTGTCTAAGGGTGGTAGGATAACCCTTATCAAGAGCATCCTATCCAACTTCCCCAAGCACTTCATGTCTCTCTTTCTTCTCCCCACGAGTGTTGCAAACCATATTGAGAAGTTTCAACGCAATTTATTATGGGGTGGGCTAATCGAAGAGTTCAAATATCACCCGGTGAGTTGGCCCTAGGTTTGTACACCGATCTTTGAGGGAAGGTTGGGGATTAGGAACTCCCTGAGTTTCAATCATCCTCTCTTAGGTAAATGACTTTGGCACTATAGGCTTGAGAGAGAGACTTTGAGGAGAGTGGTGGTGGACTCTAAGTTTGAAAGTTCTTGGAGAGGGTGGTGCTCTAACAAGCCCGTTGGGCCGTATGGGGTAGGTGTATGGAATAATATTAGGAGGGGTTTGGGATGTTTTGTAGTCATATCAGATTTGAGATAGAAGATGATTCTAAGGTTAGGTTCTGGCATGATCTTTGGTGTGGGGATATGGGCCTTAAGGAAGTCCTTTTAGTTTTATTTGGTATTGCTTGCGCAAAGAATGCTTTTGTTGTGACTCACATGGAATTTTCTGGAAGTACTATTAAGTAAAACGTGAGTTTTGCTAGAGCGGCTCATGATTAGAAGGTAGATGTCTTTGCCTCGTTCTTCAAGGTGTTCTATGTAGTGAGAATGAGAAGCAAATGGTAGAACAAGTTGTGGTGGACTCCCTCTAAAAGAGGCTTGTTTGGTATTAAATCTTTCTACAGTGTCATGACTTGTAATGATGGCTTATGTTTTCCTTGGAAGAGTGTTTAGTGGACTAAGGTCCCGTTGAGGGAGGCCTTCTTTTTGTTTGGTCAGCAGCCATAGGTAAGAAGATTCTTACCATGAACAACCTCCGGAAGCGACGTGTCATTGTGGTTGACAGGTGTTGAGTGTGTAAAAGGAATTGGGAGTCAGTGGACTATCTTCCTTTTCATTGTAAAGTTGCTTATAGCATTTGGAAAGTTTTCTTCAATTGTTTTAGGCTATCTTCGGTTATACCTAGACGAGTAGTCGGCTTGTATGCTTGTATGCTTGTCAGTAAACTCCGAAATGCTGCTAGGTGGAAAATTGTGTCTTCATGCCTCTTGTGGTGTCTATGATGGAAAAGGAATAATAGAAGTTTTAAGGAACGTAAGAGGACTTTACAGGAGATCATAAATTTATTTTTCAACAACCTATATCTTTGGACAGCTGCTTTTGTTTTTCCTTTGGTAATTAGTTATCATGATTTTCTTGTTCTTTTTGCTCCTACTAGTTAGGTAGCTTCTATTACATACTTCCTATGGATTTAAGGGGCCTTACACTTTTAATGATATCTCAATTACTTCTCAAAAAAATAAATCAACTACCCACAATTTAGCTAGTACTGATAAGACTTGGCAAATGCAAACTAATTGTAGAAGAGAAAGACAAGAAACGTATTGCATACCTCTCCACCAACATAGTGTAACTTAATGGAAATGACATGCCATCATCATTTTCATCCCCACTAGGTGTCCCATTCCTTGCATACCAAGCATGATATCTTCTAGGTAAAAGTTGATGTTCAAGAAGTTCATTCCATAATTGTCCATAAGTTCTATGACATGGCCCAGCTGAGAGAAAATGCATAATAAGAAAATAAACTTCTCTGAGGTCAACATCCACACCACGCTCCATAGTACGACTTGTTTCTGGATCTACAAGTTGAGCATTCTCATGCTCCCTACTGGAAAATCTCAAAGGTTTCATATCCTTTTGTGCATCACCAGAAGAGACATACTTCCTAAGAGCCATATCTCCTGTAAAACCTAGAAAAAAAGAAATTAAGAATTCACTTTACAAACGTCATTGCAGTCAGAACATATACAAATCCCTCCCTCCCTCCACCCCCATGAGATTTATATTTTTTATTCTTAACCATGCCCAGACATTTGTCATTGATTTTCAATTCGCCAAATTGTTTTCGGTTATTCTTCAAATGGGTATTTTCTGCTTAAATTTTGTCTCGAGACTAGTGGAAATTTTTTTATCAAAATTGAACATTAGATGCTTCCCTATAAATAGGAATTTGACTGTTTTGCATGCCAAGTTCAGAAGAAAAGATGCATCTGAAGGAGGTTAAGGGGGTTAACATTTGAAGTAACACATAACTATGAAAAAAAGAAAAAGAAAAAAAAAGAACGCTATTTCACATATAAATTGTTTTACATGAAAAAGCTTTTAACCTTTTACATTGCCAATCACTATACATCTAAACAAATAGAGCATAAGTGAGCATGCCAAATCAATCGTCAGACGCCCTGGTATGGCTCCCCATAACACAATTGGCTAAACTAACCACTTAAAATACCATTGGATTGATTAAAATTAAGTGGAAAATCTTGAGCTTCATTCTAAATTTTACGCAATGTCTCCCAAACCAGTAAAAAATCATGGTTCCCAAATCCATGATTTTTTACGACTTATTATTACGTTAAAATGTCTTAAATTTAATTGACGCTTTTTAAACGAGCAATTGATACATGTAAAATACAAGAAATCGTAGCTCTTAATACAAATTACCTTTTGCATGTTCCATAGAATTTAACCAAACGGGCAGTCCCAGAAAACACGAAACTTTGTCCTACGCTTTCGAAACCCTGACCTTCAAGAACTCATAGTGCATTCTCTGCGGCACCAAAAACTAAAAACCCTAACTTCAATTCACCGCCACAAAACATCAAAAATCAAACAGAGACCGCCACCAAACAAGAAACTGAAATTTGACAATTCAAGAACTAATTAATTTGAAAAAGAGAGAAATGTTTCTTTAGAAATAGGTACCTTCAATGGAGTTGGTTTCAGTGGCGAAACGGCGACTTTCGTTTGCGTTTCGGCGGCGTAGTGTGTATGTATTCGGGGATTGAAGGATTGGCAGTGAATGGGGATCGAGAGGCTTCAGAAAAACTAAAATCAGAGAGGGGCTTGGCGAGTGCGGGGCACGCGCCAGGACGAGGAACTGTTTAGATTCTTGGAGGGAGCTCTGAGTGTGAGGATTCGTTCGTGGATTTTCTACTCCACAACTCCGCAGGAGAGAGAGGAGGAGGAGGAGGACGAAACGAACAGAGCGCAGGTGAAAACGATGCGTTTTAAATCTTTATTCCCACTCTTCTTGTGAAGATGCTTTTAGGAAGAAAAAACTAATAAACGAAAAAATATCGATAATCTACAGGCGGTTCTGCACGCGAGTTATGGTCGCGTGCTATAGACGCCACAGTGCCAAACGACGCCGTTCAGTCTTTTCTAAAGTGTTGTTAGTAGTATGGCTTTCACGTACTTGCTTTGGTATTTTTTTTTTTTTTTTAATATCTAATAGTGAAATGACTTTTTTCTTCTATTAGAGTAAAATTGTAGTAAGAATGAGACAAGATCACAAAAGGTCAATAAATCAATCTTGTACGACACATATTTATCTATAGATCCGCCTCGCAATGTGTAAATTGGTTATGTTTAAAAAATAGAGTGTTTAAATTAAAAAATATATATTGTTTCAATAAAAATTTAATTTTTAAGCTTTTATTAATAGTGCATTTTAACTATTTTTAAAATAAAAAAGTTAAGTAAATAATTTTAGAATTTTTTTATTGTCAAATTTTGTTTATCATAACTTTATAAATACTAAAAAGTACTTTTCAAGCTTTATATTAGAATCTCAAACATGCCGTAATTCTACTTGTATATATCTTCAATCAATTTTGCAGGAACCAATTATATTATACTATTTTCAAGGCCTCAACTATTTGTAATGCATCTATCATCTCCCTTAACTCGTAGCAAATCCAAGTCTTAGCACCATTGCCTCCTTCAAATACTACCCGTTGAACAATTATTTGAAAGGTACAAAAACTCTTGTTGATATTAAATAATATTAATTCAAAAAAATCTTAATACTACAATAAATAGAATGCAATTAATAATAGAGTAAAAAAATATCAAACAATACTATAAAATCACATAAGAGCAACAAAAATTTGATATGAGGAATAGAAGACACTAGGATGAAATTCACGTAATTGGTATAAAATTTTTATATGGCTAATTTTTTAGAATAAGACAAAGTAGAATAAGACAAAATAGAAAAGGACAAGACAAAAGTTATGTAGAAGTTCTATTTTTTATAGTGCCATCTTGGAAGCTGCCAAATTGAAAGAAAAAAAAAAATCTTCAAAAAATTAATATCGAACAGTCATAGAAATTCATGGGCTTCTAAATATTCTTAATGAAACAGTTATAAGCGTTAAAATTCTAAGGAAAATGATAGTGTTCTCCTTGTGTCATTCTCATCATAGGTGTAAATTATTTTATAAAAAACTAATTAAGAGAAATAAGAGCAACTTTTTTTTTTTTTTTTATAAAATAATTTTCACATTAGATCAGAAGAACACGAGAATAACACTAGGAGAGCACCTAACATTTTCGTGAAATGCCACTAAGAATTTAGTAAGAGCTCATCACCATGAGATGTCAATAAGAAAATATTAACAAGAGCAATTAATAAGAGCTTATCACCAATCGCAAGAAAAGCAAGTGCTCATCACATCAAGATTTTAGTAAAAATAAAATATCCAAATAGGATATAAAAAAATGAACAAAAATTTTCTCCAAACTAATTTAAAGGAAATATCCTCTAATTTATTTAAAATAGTGTCAAGTGTCTTTTGAACTTGGCCCTATAGGTTTGTATCAAAGATTTCAATGAAATAGTTACAAGCTCGGAAAAATGGGGTGGTGGGGAACGAGCAAATAGCCAGATGGTCGGGTTTCGACAAGTGCTAGAAAACTATGAACTTTCAGACCTTGGGTTCCGGGGCCCGAAGTATACATGGAGCAATTGCTGGGATAATCAAGAGTTTACCAAGGAAAGGTTGGACCAGGGAGTGGCCAATCCTATTTGGAGGGGAATGTTTCCGGAAGTTGAGGTGGTGGTAGAAAATATAGTTTGCTCCGACCATGCTCCTTTGATACTATGTCTAATGGGAAAAAGAATGAATGGGCAGGGGCCTAAGCGATTTCGTTATGAGGCTTCTTGGCAGCTTGAGGAGGGTTACTCTACTATAGTAACAAAGGCATGGGTCCCTCCAAAAACAGCTGGGTTCTAGTTGGCAGAAGATTGAGTTAAATCTGTCACGGTGCAAAAGGGTGCTTGTAGTATGGTAGGGGGACGCAATGGCTCACTGTAGGAGAACATAACCAGCTTAAACAAAAGACTCCATGACCTTCAAGGGCATGAAGAAGGCAGGGTGGGTGAGGAGACAAAAGCTGTTAAAAAGGAATTGGAGTTGTTGCTGGAAAAATCTGACCTTCACTAACAGAGAGCAAAAACAGAGTGGCTGCGGAGTGGGGATCGAAACACCAAATTCTACCATGCATGTGCGAATTCACGACGAAAATCTAATACCATTTATGCCATTAAGGATGCTGAGGAGCGGCTGTGCTCTGTGGAAGATGAGGTACAATTGGCTTTTATCAATTATTTTATTGAATTGTTTACATCTGAAAATACAGGAAATAGGATGTCTTGCCTCCAACCATTAAACTGTCGGGTCACTGAGGAAATGAATAGATCACTGGTATAGCCGTTTACAGCAAAAGAGGTGTCTTTTGCACTTTCTAATATGGCCCCTTTAAAACCCCCGAGCCCAGACGGTTTCCCTGCAAAATTTTTCCAGGAAAATCCGCATATTGTGGGGACGAATATATGTAATGCCATTCTTAAGTCGCTCCATTCCGGTAGAATGCCTGATTTTTTGAACTTAACACATATTGCTCTTATTCCGAAAATAAAAAATCCCATAAGTGGCTCAGATTATCGGCCCATAAGCCTCTGCAATGTTATATATAAGTTAATTTCAAAGATGCTAGCAAATAGATTGAAGAAGATTTTACCACATGTTATTTCTCCTGTTCAAAGCACTTTTATCCCAAGGAGATTAATTACTGATAATGTCCTTGCGGCATATGAGACACTCCATACCATGCACACACGTTTGAAGGGTAAGTAAGGATTTATGACCGTAAAGCTAGATATGAGAAAGGCTTACGATAGAATGGAATGGGAATTTCTTGAGGCCGTTATGTGGAGGTTGGGATTTGATTCACGCTGGATAAATCTAATTATGATGTGTGTTACAACTGTTCAATATGCAGTGGTCGTAAATGGGAAGCCGTGTGGAAGGATTAAACCACAGAGGGGTTTGCGGCAAGGGGACCTGATTTCCCCCTATTTGTTTATTCTCTGTACAGAGGCTTTGAGTGCTATGTTGTCACATGCAAATGAAGAAGGGGCTTTGACGGGGGTTGCCACTTCTCCAAGGGGACCTCGAATAAGTCATTTGTTCTTTGCAGACGATAGCCTACTTTTCTGTAAGGCTAGTCTTTCCCAATGGGACTATCTTACTAGTGTACTACGGGTTTATGAAGCTGCTTCGGGACAACGGCTCAATAATAATAACACATCGATTTTCTTCAGTAAGAATACTTTGCCAGAAGATAAGAGAGCAATTTTGGAGGCTTCCGGTCTTCCAGATACCCAAAGATATGACACTTATTTGGGGCTTCCTGCTTTAGTAGGAAAATCCCGAACTGCCGCTTTTAAGAGTATTATTTATCGAGTATGGAAAAGGCTTCAAGATTGGAAGCTGAAATTTCTATCATAGGCGGGAAAATAAGTTCTACTTAAGGCAGTGATTCAGGCTATACGCACCTATTGCATGAGTGTTTTCCTTCTTCCACGTGCTCTTTGCACGGAGATAAATTCACAAATGCATAAGTTTTGGTGGGATTATTAAGAGAACCAATCTCGGGTGAACTGGATGAGTTGGGAGCGTTTGGGTTTGTCAAAAGAGCGTGGAGGAATAGGGTTTCAGGATTTTACTTGTTTTAATAAGGCTCTTTTGGCAAAACAGAGTTGGAGGCTGTGGCATCACCCGAATAGTTTGGTTGCTAAGATTATGAAGGCCAAATATTATCCGGGTAGTTCTATTTTGGAGGCTTGTGTTGGAAGGCGGCCTTTTTTTGCATGGAGAAGCATACAGAGTTCTTGTGGTTTACTTAGTGAAGGGTTGATTTGGAGGGTGGGTAATGACTGTAAAATAAGGATTTGGAAGGATAGATGGGTACCAATCCCAACTACTTTCAAAGTTATCTCCCCACCATCTTTATTAAGCCCGGATGCTATGGCTAGTGAACTGATTGATGCAAACACTAAAGGGTGGAACCGCCCTCTTTTAGAAGTATTATTTTTAGAAGAGGAGATAGCCAAGATCCATGAGATCCTAATTAGTTGTACAAACCAAGTGGATACTCTTATTTGGAGGGGAACAAAGAACGGGGTGTTCTCAGTTAAGAGTGCCTATCACTTGCAAAAGGAGAAGGAAAATTATGCCATGGCCTTAGGTTCTACTCCTAAGCTGGGAGGTGCAGCTTGGAAGAGATTATGGGCTCTACCCGTGCCTCAGGTTGAATTTTTTTTTTTTTTTTATAGAGGGCATGCCACAATATTCTCCCGACTAAGGAAAATCTCTTTAAAAGGAAGATTATCTCGGACCTTCTCTGTCCGGTATGTGGTTTAGAAGTTGAGACGGGGTTCCATATTTTGTGGCAGTGTACGTTAGCTATGGATGTGTGGTCTACGGGGCACATAATATTTCAGAAATTTTTTTTCACTGGGCTTGATTTTCTGCAGGTGGTTTGTTCTCTGTTTGAAAGGTGTTCTCAGGAGGAACTTTACCAATTTGCTGGTTTGGCACGACGCATTTGGCTGAGGAGAAATGAGTTTGTTCATGGGGGAACCTTCTCACACCCTAAGCTACTCATGGACAAAACTTATTCTGCTATGCAGGAATTTAGATTGGCCTAGGATCGAGGAGAACAGTGTGCATCTTCTCGTGAGGAACTACATGTTGTTCATTGGATTGCTCCTTTGCTGGGCTGGGTAAAAGCTAATTGGGACGCTGCTCTATATAGGAAGTCGGGTTGGCTGGGGCTGGGCGTGGTAGTCCGAGATCCATACGGCAATATGTTGGCTGCACAGTGTGCTATCCAGAAGGGGTGTTTGGCCCCGGCGGTGGTTGAGGCGAAGACCATCCTTTTGGCCGTCCAACTTTGTCGAGAGCTGGATATGTCTACTGTCGACTTCGAAGGGGATGCCAAATTAGTCATTGATTCTGTTAACTCGGAGACTGCAAATTGTAGTTGGATGGGGCATGTGATCGAGGATATAAAGGTGGAGCTCTGAGTATTTCATCAGTGGCAGGTTTCTTTTGTTAGAAGGGAAGGGAACAAAGTGGCTCATCTCCTTGCACAGTTTGCTGTGAAAAATATTGAGAATAATTCCTGGCTTGTATTGCCTTCTGCTTGTATTTGTGATGTTTTGATTTTGGAGCAATTTGCTCCGGCTGCTTGATTTCTTAATGAGAAGCTTCTATTATTTTCAAAAAAAAAAAAAACAAAAAAAAAACGTTAGTCTAAGTTAGTAAATTGCAATTAATGACCTTAAGAATTTAATGTGCGTTTTAAATATTTATAGACACTTGGCATTATTTTAAATGGGTTTGAGGATATTTCCTCCACAAACTTGTTTGAATGAATTTTTTGTCATAACAAAGTCCCTTCTAGATCTCACACAAACATGATGTAACACAATCAAGAAGGGACTGACAACACATTACTACAAAAGGCTTACTTACTGGAAACAACACAAATACATAAACTTCTCAACGGGCTGGTTTTCTAGATCTAGACTTGTTTTTCGCTTTTCGGTGCCTCACTCATCTGTATAAACACAGACACGTATCAAGTAAGGAAAAAAAAATACATTTTACTCCATGAACTATCCACTCATTTGCACTTTTACCTCCAACGTTTAAAACATGACACTTGACCTCCAAACTTTCAAATTGTTGCAATTCGACCATTCTGACTTTTTTTTTTTTTTTTTTTCCAAAATGCACCCATCCCAAGTTTTTTTTTTTTTTTTTTTTTAAAAAAACATATTTTATTTTAAAAAAAAATCCAAGAAACAAAAGAAATCCAAAAAAAAGAAAAAGAGAAATATGCTGGGGTGGCTGAACCACCTCATAGGGGTGGCCCACCTCGTTTGGCCTGGGGGTGGTTCGGCCACCCCCTAGGGCCAAACCCTCAAATATTTATTTATTTATTTATTTTGTTGAGGGTTTGGCCGCCCCTTGGGCCAAACCCTCAACCAAAAAAAAAAAAAAATTTGAGGGTTTGGCCCTGAGGGGGGCGAACACCCAGAATGAAGTGAACCCACCTGAATGATTCAACACCACCTATATATATATATATATATATATATATATATATATTGTTTTTTGTTTTATTTTTATTTTATTTTTAAATGTGATGGGGGCATTTTGGAAAAAAAAAAAAAAGTCAAAATGGTCAAATTGCTACAATTTGAAAGTTTGGGAGGTCAAGTATAACGTTTTAAATATTGGAGGTAAAAGTGCAAATGAGTGGATAGTTAAAGGGGTAAAATGTATTTTCCCCTAATAATAAATATCAATTAATAATCTCGGTTCATATCTTTTATAAGTAAACCCACATAGACTTGTTGGAATTTGCAAACAAACAACAACTGCTCCCTCAAACAAGTAAATTTAGACACATACAACCCCATAATGAAATCAACCAAAAATATTTCCTCAAAACAAAACCTATAGAGCAAGCAATTTAGAGTAAAATTATATGTAGACAAGTCAGTCATCTTCATTGAATGCACTTTTTTTTTTCCACGACTCAGAGTTATTTTCATCACTTACCAAGAAATGATGAAAAACAAATATTTTCTTTAATTCTTTATTTGTTCTTGGTACAAGTGGATTAGAATATATGAGTTTAAAAACTTTTTTTTTTTTTTTTATTCTTTCTTTTTGTTGTTGGTAGATGAAAGAGATAATAAAAATGAATATATAAGTTTAAAGACTATTTTTTTTTATTCTTTCTTTTTGTTCTTGGTAGATGAAAGAGATAATAAAAATGAATATAATTAAATCTTAAAAAACTAAACAATTTTTACTTTTTGGTGGAAATTTTATTTATAGAGTTTTTTTTTAACAAAACAATCATTTTTCTGAGTTTTCTCAAACAATATTAGAGAAACTAGATTTAAAGAACTCAATAGAAACATTCTTAGCTTGACTGCCACGACTTATCGTGTTGTTGTATGAATTTTCATCTTTGAAACAATTACTGCATTTTGGACACAAACTTTAAAAGGGGTTTGAATAGATTCAAGAAAAAAGACAAGAAATCAAAAACTCAGATATGGTGACTAATTAAAAAAATGTGAAAAGAAAGATATGACTTCTATTCGTTTTGTGATATTCTGATATTCAGAATATATATATATATATATATATATATATATATATATATATATATATAAAATTACAAACCAACTAACGATTTTGTTAGCTATTGTCCAATTTATCCATATATGTTGTTCATATGTACATCTATGTGGATGTCCTTCTTGATGCAGGAGAATAGTAATAATAAAGTAGATTTGTTATTTATGTTTTAGGTTTCCTTTTTCAATAAGGATTGAGTTTTTTCTTTCTTATTAGGATTTGTTTTCCTTTTCCAATTAGGTTTGCTTTTCCTTTTCCTTGTTAATTTAGGAGGCGCCTAACCTATATAAAGGCATCTAGCCTTTGTTATTTTTCAATCCAGTTTATACTATCAATTAAATTTAAGTCTTTCAGAGTTATTTCTCTGTTTGCTTATTTGGGGGCACTTAGAGATTTTCTCTTCCCTATTTCTTATTTTCTCTCTTTCTGAATTCCATTTTCTATCTTCAAATCTTAGTTTTTGCTGTTTTTATACGCTATCAAAACAATCATAGTTCTGTTCGGCGTCAATTGGTATCAGAGCTTAGCGTCTTCTTGGGGTGAATCTTTCATCAGTTTTTATGGTTGGTGGTCGGCGTGGGTAGGTTCCGAATGAGGAAGTCCCTTACCATGAACGCCATGTACGAGACGTGACGATTGAAGATTTGGAGAGGCAGGTTGCGGAGTTAACCCAGCGTCTAGTGGCGCAAAACTTGGAGAGGGATCGCGAGACGGATGATCGCGATATAGAATCTAATTTTGAGAACTTGTATCACAATCCTGTCCTGGTTCAAGAACAGCGTGTTCGGGATTGGCGGCATAGAGACTTAGGCTTCAAAGTAGAGCTTCCAGAATTTTCAGGCACTTTACAAGCCGAAGGCTTCATTGATTGGCTGCTTGAGGTAGAGAGGATCTTTGATTATAAGAAGGTTCTAGATCATATGAAGGTGAAGCTTGTCGCCATCAAACTAAAAGGTCGCCCATCTGCTTGGTGGGAGCAGCTAAAGCGTTCGCGAGATAGACAAGGCAAGCCAAAGATTTGTGATTGGGAGAAGATGAAGGGACACTTTTTACCCTTCGGATACACACAGACATTATTTTTGCGACTTCATATGCTGAGACAAGGTGCGAGATCTGTTTATGATTACACTGAAGAGTTCTACCATTTGGTTGCTCGGAACGACTTGTCAGAGACTGAGGAGCAGTTGGTGGCGCGGTACTTGGGCAGTTTGCGGCAATCCCTACAAGACGTCCTTAGTTTCCACTCAATTTGGACGGTTTCTAAAGCCTACCAACGTACCTTGACTGTAGAAAGCAACAAGCTAGGAATAATACTAGATCTACACCGAGAGGAGATCAAAATACACGAGGAACCCGTCCTCAAGAGCCTCGTCCTAATCCTCAATCTACGCAAGGTCAGAGTTCCAATTCCAACATTCGTTGTTTCAGATGCAGGGAGCCCGGTCATCGATCGACAGATTGCCGAAAATCTGCTAGCAGAACGGGTAAGAATCTCTTGATTGAGGATGAGATAGTAGAAGAGCAAGTAGACATCGGAGATCCTATTTTTGATAAAGGTAATGACGGGGATATTTTGTATGGAGATGGGAACGAAACTCTTATTGTCAGAAAAAGCTTGCTTACTCCAAAAGCTGATTCTGAAGAAGACTGGTTAAGAAGCAATATCTTTCACACCACATGCACAATCGCGGAGTAGGTTTGCAAGCTTATTATTGACAATGGTAGTTGTGAGAATGTGGTGTCAGTGGAGGCAATTAAGAAGCTTCAGCTGAAGATTGATCACCATCCAAAAAACCATACAAGTTGTTATGGTTAAAAAAGGGGAGTGAGGTAACAGTAGATAAGAGGTGTTTGGTCTCTTTTTCAATTGGTAGAAAATATTTTGATAATGCATGGTGCGATGTAGTGTCTATGGATGCATGTCATTTATTATTAGGAAGGCCTTGGCAGTATGATCAAAGTGTTATTTATGATGGGCGACGAAATACCTATACCTTGAGCATCAAGGGAAAGAAGGTGGTATTAGCACCTCAACGAGAAAGAGTCATTCATGGACCAGTGATTGAAAATGGCACTAATCTTCTATCAATGTCTCGATTCCTAGAGGCAGCAAAAGAAGAAGGAGTTGTATACGCCTTGATGCCATGGGAAGAAGGTGCCAACGTAGGTGATGAAGTGTCCATAGAGTTACAAGAGGTGCTTACAGAGTTTGCTGATTTGATGACAGAGAATCCACCCCCTTGTTTACCACCCATGAGAGATATACAGCACCACATTGACCTTGTGCCAGGGTCAAGCTTGCCCAATCGACCAGCTTATTGCCTTAGCCTAAAGGAATCTGAAGAATTGCAACGCCAAGTTACAGAGTTGCTAGAAAGAGTTTACATTCGAGAGAGCATGAGTCCATGTGCAGTTTCTGCTCTCTTAGTTCCAAAGAAGGATGGGTCGTGGCGTATGTGTGTCGATAGCCAAGCCATCAATCGAATCACAGTGAAGTATAGATTCTCAATTCCTCGCTTAGATGACATGCTAGATCAGTTAGCAGGTTCTAATGTTTTTTTCCAAAATTGACCTTAAAAGCGGGTATCACCAGATCAGAATCAGGCCCGGAGATGAGTGGAAAACAGCGTTCAAAACGCATCATGGGTTGTACGAGTGGATGGTCATGCCTTTTGGGCTATCCAACGCTCCCAGTACATTCATGAGGTTCATGCATCAGGTGTTGCGGCCTTACATGGAGAAGTTCATTGTTGTGTACTTTGACGATATTCTCATCTATAGTTCATCGCAGGAGACACACTTAAAACACCTCAGGGAGGTTCTTGACACGCTACGAAAAGAGTGTCTATATGTCAATCGGAAGAAGTGTTCCTTTCTTACTACTACTGTCACTTTCCTTGGATATGTTGTGTCTATTGATGGTGTTCATGCAGATCAGTCTAAGGTGACAGCAATTCTAGAATGGCCAACACCGAAGAGTCTACACGATGTCTGAAGTTTTCACGGATTGACATCATTCTATCAACGATTCATCCGAAATTTCAATACATTGATTGCACCAATCACTGAGTGCTTAAATGGTTGGACTTTCCAGTGGACTGAAGAAGCCAATGCAAGCTTTCAATTGGTGAAGAAGAAAATGAAGGAAGCACCTGTTCTTGCTCTTCCAGACTTCGAGAAGATTTTCGAAGTTAATTGTGATGCATCTGGCGTTGGCATTGGATGTGTCCTAAGCTAAGAGGGACGTCCGATTGCATTTTTCAGTGAAAAGTTGTCGGGGTCCAAGAAGAACTATTCCACTTATGACTTGGAGTTTTAAGCCATTGTACAATCTTTGAAACATTGGCGTCATTACCTGGTGCAAAAGGAGTTCATCCTTATCACTGACCATGGGGCCCTCATGTATATCAATGGCCAACAGAAGCTTAGTCGTAGACATGCCAAATGGGTTGCTTACCTTCAGGAGTTCACTTTTTCTTTACGGCACCAATCAGGGAATTTGAATTGAGTTGCTGATGCTCTAAGTAGGAGGGTTGCACTCCTTACTACTATGCATACCAAAGTTGTGGGTTTTGACACTTTCCAAGAGTTGTATATGGAAGATCTTTCATTCGGGAAGATATTTGCTGAGGTATCTGTAGGTAAGCGTAGTGATTATGTTACTCTTAATGGTTATCTATTTCGAGGTTTATAGTTATGCATTTCGGATAGTTCATTGAGGGAGCAAATAATACAAAAGTTGCATGGAGAAGGTCACTTTGGGCGAGACAAAACCTTGGCCTTGGTCTCATCAAACTATTATTGGCCCAAGCTAATTAGTGATGTGACCCGTTACGTGGAACGGTGTTTTATTTGTCAAAGGTCTAAGGGAACCCTCACAAATGCGGGTCTATACACCCCATTACCAGTGCCCGATGGCCCATGGCTTGACGTCAGCATGAATTTTGTTTTGAGGTTACCTCGCACTCAAAGGAGCATGGATTCTATTCTTGTGGTGGTTGATCGATTTTCCTAGATGGCCCATTTTGTTGCTTGCGGGAAGTCGATGGATGCCGCCCGAATTGCTCACCTATATTTTCAGGAGATTGTTTGCTTGCATGGGGTTCCAAGATCTATTACATCGGACCGGGATACAAAATTTATGAGCCATTTTTGGAAGAGCCTGTGGGAAAAGATAGGGACCAAGCTTAATTTTAGCAGTGCCTACCACCCTCAAACAGATGGTCAAACTAAGGTGGTAAATCGAAGCTTGGGGAATCTTTTAAGGAGTTTAGCTGGAAATAAGCCAAAGCAGTGGGACTTGGCTTTGTCACAAGCAAAGTTTGCTTACAACCGGTCCAAGAATAGAACGACTCAATTGAGCCCTTTTGAGATCGTGTATGGGCAAAACCCATTGGGAGTGCTTGACCTAGCACCTATTCCCCGTATTGGTCGATTGAGTATTAAGGTTGATGAAATGATGGATTATCTATGAGGAGTTCATGACCAGGTCAAGAAAGCGATAGAAGATAGCAATGTTAAGTACAAAGCACAATTCGACAGCCATAGAAGCAAGGTAACTTTTGAGGTTGGTGATTTAATTTGGGCCATACTCACACGTAATCGTTTCCTTGTTGGCGAGTATAACAAGCTATGAGAGAGGAAGATTGGGCCTTGTGAGATTCTGCAGAAGATAAATGACAAAGCGTACCGACTACGTCTTCCACGTCATTTAAAGACCTCTGATGTGTTCAATGTGAAGCATTTGACTCCATGTTTTGTTGATGCAGACAAAGACGACTTGAACTCGAGGGCGAGTTCTTTCCAACCTGGGGAGACTAATGCAGGAGAATAATAATAATAAAGTAGATTTATTATTTATGCTTTAGGCTTCCTAAAATAACAAATAGGGAAGAGAAAATCCCTAAGTGCCCCAAATAAGCAAATAGAGAAATAACTCTGAAAGACTTAAATTTAATTGATAGTATAAACTGGATTGAAAAATAACAAAGGCTAGATGCCTTTATATAGGTTAGGCACCTCCTAAATCAACAAGGAAAAGGAAAAGCAAACCTAATTGGAAAAGGAAAACAAATCCTAATAGGAAAACAATCCTAATAGGAAAGGAAAAACTCAATCCTTATTGAAAAAGAAAACCTAAAGCATAACTAATAAATCTACTTTATTATTATTATTCTCCTGCATCAGTCTCCCCGGGTTGGAAAGAACTCACCCTCGAGTTCAAGTTGTCTTTGTCTGCATCAACAAAATATGGAGTCTTTCAGAGTTATTTCTCTGTTTGCTTATTTGGGACATTTAGAGATTTTCTCTTCCCTATTTGTTATTTTCTCTCTTCCTGAATTCCCTTTTCTATCTTCAAATCTTAGTTTTTGCTGCTTTTATACGCTGTCAGAACAATCATAGTTTTGCCCGGCGCCACTTTTGTACATCCATCTAGTTTTCAATCCATATGTACGTCCACCTAGCATGCAGAAGAAAAAAGTAGTGAATGGCTGTCGCTAGGGTTGAAAAACACTTTGACCATATGTACATTCACTTAGATTCCGATCCATATGTACATGACATGCTTTTGAGTAAATAAGGTGTACGTCTATAATTCATCCCTAGATAGTAGACATTCAAGTGAAAATTAATAAATTCTTTGTTTTTGTATAATGTGGTAGAATTCAAACTAACTTCAAGCTTTTGCCACAATCATATTGCTAAATACCAACTATTGTGCTTTTGTGTAAACAAGACGTACCAATCTCAATAAAAGCAAGTGCTCATCACATCAAGAATTTAGCAAAAATAAAATATCCAAATAGGATATAACAATGGTCATTTTCAATTCATAAACAAGATGTTGTACAAGAGCTTATTACCACTAAGATTGTAATAAGAGATCATATCTCAATAAGAGCAATTAGCAAGTGTTCATCACAGATTTTAGCAAAAATAAAATATCCAAATAGGATATAACAAAATTCATAAGATACTCGTGACACATTACTACAAAACACTCACTAAAAACAACACAAATGCATGGAGTTCTCAACTGGTTGTTTTTCTATGTTAACTAAAATTTGGCTAAAATTGAGGAACATATTTTAGATTTTTTAAATTGAACGGCTCGATGTTAGAAAATACATTGATTTTAGCTAAAATTTGGCTAAACTATAGAGAGCTCATTGGTGATGCTAGCTAGTAGGGTTTTTTAAATGTCACTAATCACATAATAAACGACAAGAAATACGATCCTAACGTTTATTTCCTAGCTTATTTTTTGTGTTGGCAACCTAGTGTCAAATAATTTTTGCTGGCAAATTTTTTTGTTGCCATTAAGCTCTTACTAACGCTCATGCGCTAGCAAAATTTGAAATTTTAATGACACGTGCTTATGCGCTAGGAAAATTAAAACTTTAATGGCACATGCTCATGCCCCAGAAAGATACATTATTCCTGGCATATGCCCCATGTGCCAAGAAGATGCACTCTAGCTAGCACAAGAGTATGTGCAACTAAATTAGTGTAATGCATTAAAAAAAAATTGGTTATACGGGATTTTGAGAAGATTATAATGAACAATAGATATTGATTTGTAAAGCTTCAATTGAGGACTTTGTCTTCTCATGTATTTATAAACAGACTTACACATGAAATTTAAAATATACAAACAACTATGATCTTATCCTAAGATAATGTTGTTACAAGTATTCAAAAAATATACAATCGAGATAAACTAAGATACAATCAAAACAATCAGAGATGATGAGATATGATTATCTCATGCAATCTCTAACTTGATGTCAAACTCTGATTTGGTCTTCTATCTGTTCTTCAATAATAGTTGGTTGGCGTGTTATATTAGGAGATTCAATAAAGATAACCCTGCTCCTCGAAGTCCCTTTATGATATTAGTGATCTTCTAAGGCTTAAACTGCAAATAAACAAACACAAAACAATGAATAAATGAAAGAACTAAAACACACATCCACTATATATGGTGTGTTTTCAAACCACACCATACACATCACTCAACCGCAAAGAAGTCTACCGAAGGGTCGATAAGGAGATGTGCTGCATGAAGGTGGTCAAGATGGAGACAAGTTGGAATGCTTGTTGTTCTTACTAAGCCTAGAGGTCTTCCAGGGAGTAAGTATTGTCTAGTTTGTAACTGTGAATCTTCATATAGTGATTTCCTGAGTTTGGCTACCCTAGAGTGGTTTTTCCCTTGAGGTGCTCAAAGGATTTTCCACTTTGTCAACAAAATCTTGTGTTGTGGTTGTGTGAATGTTCTTTATTTTTGTGTTGGTTTATTTTTAAGTATAGCGTTTTATTTTTCTTATATAAATCGCTTATGCATTTGATTTGGGGGTAGAACATGATCCTCGTTGTTCTTTCAATTGGTATCATAGCGGGTTCGCTCGGTTTAGACTCATGTCTTGAGTGTGTTTGATGACCCCTACTGTTTTGGGATGATCTACCTCTGTTCAAGTGCGCCTTCCATTTTCATTGGAACTGTTTTTGCACTTTGGAAGGTTCGTTTAAGAGCTATGTTTAAGAGGTTTATTTGTCCATTTTCGTTTAAGCATGACTAGAAGTTTTGTTGCTTATCGTATTGTATTCTAGTGCATGCTTTAGGTAGTTTCATTTTGTTTACTTTTGTGCCATATTTTTATGAGCTTTTCTCTTGGTGGGTTTTTAAGTTTTTGTTGTTGTTGTGTGTCTTTCCTTGGGAGTGCTCTCTCCCTTGATCTTGTTGAGCACTTTCTTCAAACTCTTATTGTACTATTTATGAACCTCTCATTATTACTAATCTGTGTTATACTGGCTATTGAAGTTGTCTTACATGATGGTTTGAGAGTTTGTGTGTGTATTTTGATGCTTATGTTCATTCTAAGCCTTGTCATATTAATGCACACCGTTTTCACAAGTTTTGAGGGATTTCACATCTGCTAGTTGGGCAAAAACTCTTATGAGTATTTTTGGTTTTCCCTATGCAAATTGGCCTTGCAAGTCAACCTCAAGACTTAATTGTTCATGACATCACCTCTTTTAATGACAAGCAAAATATGATCAAAGATCAAACGTTTAGCAAAAATATGACTAAACATATTCTTATAAATTTGCTTTTGAAATCCTTATAGAAAGAGCCGGTGTCATAATCATTGCAGAAAAAAATGAAACACCTATGAAGTTTAACTTGTATAAATTCTCTTGGGTTTGACTTTTGCATTAAGAGTTGCCATTTTTTTTATAAGATGTGATTGCTCCATGCCTATGTGACTTGTCACATCTTTTGTGAAATGGTTCACACACTTCACTATGACATGTTTTAGCATGTTCATTTGTATCATTGGCATAAGCATGTTTTTGATAAACCATCATGTGTGTTCATACTTGGACTAAGCTGAAGTTCATGTTAGTTTTGATGAGATATTTTATCTCATGTTTTAATAAGTGTTTGTTGTGAGTACTCACCTTGATTGGGTGAGAGTATTTGAGCTTTTTTTTTTTTTTTTTTTTTTTTTAAGTGAAAAAGAAGGGGTGAAGAGGATTGTTTCCTGACACTCTATTTTCTTTTATGAAATTTGTGTTACTTTACTCAAGCTCTCTCTCCTAAGGGATTTTCTGTTTAGTCTTTGATCTGTTGTTTGGTCCTTCTTGAAGGTATATGTTTTGAATCTCTTTATGCCTTCTAGAATCTTAGTGTGTATACTTCTCTGTTTTTAATATCCCTCTTTAAAGGTGATTGTCAGTTGGGTTCCTTACCTTCCTGTGCTAGGTTAAGTTGTGATTGTTAATCTAGTTGCTCTTAGGCTGTCTGGTTTGTATTTTCTTAGTTATTTGCAGGAATGTCGTCTTTTCCTTCCTCTCAAACTTCTACCAAAGAGCAAGAGTGGATATTGGCCATACATCTTCTATGGCTCATTTTGAAAGTTGAAGTTGCATTTGCCAAGAGATTTGTGATTGGTAGTGACTGAGCTATGTTCCTCTCTAAGACGCTCAATCGCGTCTTAACTTTAATCTTTTTGTTCACACACTTGCAATCATATATGTTTGTGCACCACCTTTGCTTAGGTGATTGAATTCCTTTGTGATTGTTGTATGTTGTGTCTTTGAAGTGGAAGCAAGGTTAGAAGACACATTAGTAGTTTTATCAAATCCTAACTTAGATATGTCACTAGAATGCTTCTGTACATGCAACATTTTATCAAGTTTTTCACTAGAGAATTTTCTCAAGTAATTTCTAGATGCATTCAGATCATTTTGTAAGGATTTATTTTTAGCAATTAACACATGATTTCAAATTTAGGAGTATTGCAAACAACATGTGAATCACTCAAAGATTTCAATAAATTATCCCTTTCAAACTCATGATCTTTAACATCCTTCACAATTTTCAAGTTATCGTTTCCCAACATAGAGAGTTTGTCTAACAAATTGTTGAAGGAGTTTTGAAGATCATTCTCCCTTTTAGATTCATTATCAGAAGCAGATTACAAATCAGAGAGTTTAGAATCATCAGAATCATAAGACACACCAAAAGCTAAATAATTAGCATTTTCATCAAGTTTCTCCTCATCAGAGTCACTTAAGGTAATATTAAAACTTTTGGCTCTTTTGACTTATTATTCTTGAGATTTGTACAATCCTTGCGTACATGACCATAGTCAGAACACTCATAACATTTTGGATCGTGTGGGTCTCTTTAATTTCTCTCATGAGTTTTATCTTTTTGTTTTTCAAATCTCTTGGAAATTTTGTGTTCATGTTTGTAAAATTTTCTGGCTATTAAGGTAAGTTCCTCATCATATGGTGATTCCTCATTAGACAACTCATCAGAGTTTTTCCTAAGAGTTCTAAGGGCAAGATCCTTGTTTTTCTTAGGTTAATGCAAAGAAAACTCATAAGTTTGAAGAGCACCAATTAATTCTTTCTATCATCATGGTTTCAAGATCAATGCACGACTCAATAACAGTTACTTTGATTCTAAATCTTTCAGGGAGAGATCTCATTCTCTTTCTAATCTGTTTGTCTCAAAAACTTTCTTTCCTAGATTAATCATGGAATTTCAAATTTCACTAAGTTTACAAAAAAAGTCGTTGAATGTCTCATCCTCTAACATTCAAATTGCCTCAAATTGAGAAACTAGCATTTGAAGTTTTGTAGCTTTAACAAGATGAGTACCTTCATATGTAGTTTTTAGGAACTCCCATGCATCTTTGGCACTATCACAATGTGAAATTCTGGAAAACTCACTTTGTGAAATTGCCAAGCATATGACATTCATAGCTTTGTCATTCGCCATACGAGATTGTTTTTAAGGATTTAGACCATTCTGCTGTCGGCTTATCTGGAGCTTTCCATCCAAATTCGATGACAGACCAAACGTCTATGGATTTTAAGAAAAATCTCATATTGGACTTCCAATAGCCATAATTAGATCCATCAAAATTAGGCACAATATTAAGAGTTTGAGATATCTTAAACAATGAGTCTAAGATCACATTTAGGAATTTAATCCTTTACGGAGTGAATGGGCTCCAATACCAATTGAAAATAATATAACTGACTCCAAACAAACCTAAAAGGGGTAAATAGGTGTTTATCACAAATTATGCGGAATTGACAAAATAAAGCAACAATCAATCAATCACCAAAATATGTAAAGTAGTAAATCAAGCAAACACATATATTTTGGTGATGAAGAGGAAACTTTTTAGAAACCGTTCTAAAAATAAAACCTCTTCGAATCAGCCAAACCCAATAAATCACTATAAGAAAATATTCCATAGATTACAGACACAGGGACACTTACAACCCTTTGTAAGTCCATGACTCTGTAAGATCAACAAGCCTCCAACTCGTCTCCTCGCTTACAATCTTCTTCAACGTGATTCTCCTTTATCGAACCCTGCCGATAGACTTCTCAACCATAGTTTATTAACGAACTACTTCACAATTCCTAAACACTCTAAGAGAAACGATTTCTATCTCATATATATAAGATCTTTCTTAGCTCAGCCTCTCACGAACTTTGGGGTGGAAAAATTCGTACCTCTTCAGTTCTATAGAGATGTATTTATATAAGCTCATGAAACCCTAGACCCAAACCCTCATAATTTAAACAATTTGTACATAAAATCGTATGGGGAATTCGGACGAGGTAGAGGTCCGTCTGGACGGAACCTCTAAATCTAGTTCTCGGCATGGCGCGTCTTTTAGTGAAACTGGAGTGTTTGAAGGGAACTGCAGCTAGACAACACTGGCCTTTGAAGCGTTCAAACGGAGCTTCGAACGGGCAGCACTGACCTTCATGTTGGGGGAGGGATTGTTGAGGTGCAACAGTGCCACTCTGCTCACTTGGACGACTTTTATAACATGTCTTGCAGGGTGCAATTTCGAATGCCATAAAACAATTTGGCTTTCCTCATTGGACACCAATTGGTTTTTAGATGAGATGGTCAAATGCCCAATCCAACACTTATAAAAAAATAATTAATAAAGAAGAAGGAGAAGAAATATATCAACTTTAGTTTAAGATATATGCATATGTCCCAAAAGCAGTAGTAATTCTCCATTGATCCAGAAATTTTGGACAGGATCCTTATAATTTGGAGCTGGCCACCAAAAGGGTTGATCGATCATGGACATCAAGGCCGGACGTTAACATGCATGCAATATGATAAAAATAAGTAAAACTACTCAAAATTAACAGTTGGTGACCACAAAGTCAGCAAAATTTGTTTGTTGACATCTTATATATATATAATTAAATTAAATTAGAAACACCAGCTTAGATAGACCTACATTTTCATTTTGCTTTCCATTCAAAAATATATTCAATGGAACACCGAAACCTAATAAAACACTTCAAACACACGCTCATCCAACAAGTATTTTAACAAATAAGCACATTTCATTAAAAGCCCTTAAGGATCCAACACTGTTGTGATTAAATCTAGATATTTCCCCAAGTGTCTCATTTGTCCAATTGAAACCAGCAAACACAATAGCTAACAAAAGTAATGTAATCCACATATGATATATCTACATCTATGAACTCTAAAAGAATATATCATATATGATTAGCTAATCACGAATTCCCAACACATCATCAAAGCACTAATGTTAAGATAAGAGTATGACAAGGAGCACAACTAATATATAAATTATCTTCCATATAAAAGCATAAGAAGATTACAAACATACAAGTCCTACAACAAATAATAATCCCAGCTATATGTTCATGTAACCAAAACGTGTAGATATTACGTACAAGCTATGCAACTTCATTCCAACTATAAAGTTAGAATGAAACATGCCAAACTTCATGGCATAAAAGGTGTGAAGTTCCCAAATCCAACCTCTTTAAACTTTCCCGTCAAAATGGGCAAAATTCTCACCTTGTCTTCCTATAACATATAAAAAAGAAAACAAAGATATCAACAGTAAAAAAAATAGTTGTTAGGGTTCAATTAGATTATAACAAAACATATCTATCACACAACCATTTAACCTAAAATACAACCATTTAACCTACAATACGTGACATTAGGAGATCAAATTGGCGCTTTGATTCATTTTTAATTTTCTCAACCTGCCACTTTGATTCTTTTTGAATTTCCTCAATTTGTCGCTTTAACTCATTTTGCATTTCCTCCATTTATTCATTTCTTTTTCTTTCGCTTTCCACTTATTGATCTGAAAACTTGGCCACTTTGAAATTTGATTCATATCAAAATAGTATATTAAAAAATGTCAATCACATAACAATATCTATGTGAGATTCACTCACCTAAGTTGTGGAAACAATCCTCAAAACCAATCTTGAACTCACTAAGATGGTTCTATATAAAAACCATAATGTTAGACAACTCTCCTAGACCAAGACACTGACTTATGATCTAAAAACTGACGAAACATAGTTCTGGAACGAGGTAGGATTGATCTTGAAGGATGATCAATCCTGTTGAGGGAGAATCAATTTTGTTAGCATGGATCGATCATGGGGCTGAAGAGGATCGATCCTGGACTGGCAGAAACCTCTTTCGACACGTCCAGAACACTCCAGAGCCTCAAAACGACTCGAACAAACCCCAGAACAGCTCCTAAAGTCTCTAGAATAATCTAGGGTTCTAGCTAACAAAAACTTACAGTTCAAAAGAATCGAAACTGATCAAACATGCTTGCTACGGTCCTAACTCAACTAGATTAATGTAAAAAATACACGGGCATCAAATAAAACTCAAGAATACAACCCTAACAACACATGCTTACAGTGAAAGAGACTTTAAATGACAAAAAACAGGATGAAACTAATCATTTTACTAACCTCCCAGGGCTTAGAAACTCCAGAAAGTAATCTCAAACTGATGAAACAAAGACTTTCTCTTCACCATGGCACTTTGACAACCTCTCAAAATTTAAAATTCATACAACTAGGTTTCATGAAGGTTAAGGGCAAATATATAGATGTTATGGCTGCACTAGGGATTCAGAAAACCCTAAAATCACATTTTGACATAAGATGATCGATCCTAAAAAAAATGGAGGAATGATATTTAGAGTTTCTGGCCTTGAGGATCAATAATGCAAAGCGGATCGATCCTCCAAGTCAATTCCTTTCGGGCCCCACAAACTTCCACAAACCTTCCAAACTTGATTCCAACTAACCATAGGGTCCAAAATACTCCATCTCTTTATTAGGGTTATGATCGAGATATTATATTCTCCCTTACTTATAAAAATTTTGTTCTTGAAATTTCAGAATCCAAAATAACAAGGAAAAGTAATAGTACCTTATCTGTCACTACGACCTGAGATCATGGACCTTCTCAAACAAATGTGAGTAACGAGCCCGCATATTTGCCTCTGCTTCCTTGAACCTTCCAAACTTGATTCCAACTAACTCTATGGTCCAAAATACTCCATCTCTGAACTAGGGTTAGGAGCACAATATTACACCTATTCAGAGGAAGCTATGTGGATGATAAGTTTGATCAACTTGTAAATTTTGTTAAAGGAGTTTAACTCCACTATGATTCATTAAAACCCTACTTATTTAAGTGTGGTTAAAGCCATTTGGGTACAATAAATAAAGGGTTGTAATCGAACCGAGCTGAGCCGAGTATTGAATATTCAAGCTCAATTCGTTTAATTTTTTTCAAACACAAACCGAGCTCGAGCTTACTACCGAACTAGATAATACATTCAAGCTCTGTTTATTTATTTTTCAGTCGAGCTCGCACTTGTTCACGAGTTACCCAATTAATTTAATACACACACACACACACACACACACAATGTTCAGTTCATTTAATTTTTTTCAAACACAAGCCGAGCTCGAGCTTACTACTGAACTAGATAATATATTCAAGCTCTATTTATCTATTTTTCAGCCGAGCTCAGCTTGTTCACGAGCTACCCAATTAATTTAATACACACACACACACACACACTACCGAACTAGATAATATATTCAAGCTCTATTTATTTATTTTTCAGCCAAGCTCGAGCTTGTTTACAAGCTACCCAATTAATTTAATACACACACACACACAAGCCGAGCTTGAGCTTACTACCAAACTAGATAATATATTCAAGCTCTGTTTATTTATTTTTCAGCCGAGCTCCAGCTTGTTCACGAGCTACCCAATTAATTTAATACACACACACACACACAAACTCACTTATACACACACAAAGGCACTTATATCTATATCCAAACTCACAATTACAATAATTCAACTTATATATATTACATTATAAAGAACATTTATTTTTATTTTTTTTAGATTCTTAACATGTTTTCATTACAAAGTTAAAAATAATAAAAATGAAGTTATATGAAGTTGTACAAGTCGAGCCAAGCTTATACGAGTCGAACCTAAATTTATACGAGCCTGGATTTTTTGTTAAAGTTCTGTTCGTTTAATAAACGAACCGATCCCGAGCTGAACTAATTCGAGCCGAGCCTGAAAATCTTCACGAGTAGTTTTGTTCTCTTACTGCCCAAACCACAATGATGCATACTTTTTCTTTTTTCTTTTTTTTCTCTTTTTGTAGTGTTTCTAACATGTGGGGAATTGTAGTGTTACAAACCCCGTTTATGATTAAGCCGTTGACCGTTTAACTTTAAGACATATTCATGAGTTTTTATTGAAAAAAATCAACTTATGTTTCGGACCATTTGGCGACTAACATTCTTAAGTCATTAGAATTTAAGCAATGCTAGGTGCTCTCCTAGTGTTCTCTTAGTCAAAGGTGGATATTATCTAAAAAAAGAAAAAGAAAAAAAAAAGTTGCTCTTATATCTCTCACTTGGTATTTATAAAATAATATCCACGTAGGATTAGGAGGACACCAGAAGAGCACCTTGCATTTACCAAAAAATAATATCCACATAAGACTAAAAAAACACCAAAAAAAAAAAAAAAGACTAAAAGAGTACCTAATATTTCTCATAGTACACCTTTATTTATTTTTTATTTTATTTGTTATCGCATGAGTAAGTATATATATATATCAACTTATCATGTTGGTCTCACATTTATCAAATGCACATGAACAATAATATATATATATATAGCTTCATAACTTGTATTCATCTATATATACGACAAAACATTAACTTTTCTTCCAACCATCTTCCACTTACCAAGTATATACGTATAATAAGGTTTCATGTTTCATCACTTTAAAAATGGTTGGTAGAAAAATAATATGATGATTCGATTAAAAATATTATATTTAATATATAATGTATCATTAAATTATTAAATTAACCTTAAAAAAAAGGCCAATATATTTTGATAACGCTGTCTTTTTTTTTTTTTTTTTTTTTTTTTGAAAAAAAAAAAAAATTAATTTTTTTGATAAAAACCGTCTTCTATGGCTTCGGATCCATTATCCCATTCATGTTTTTTTTTTATTTTTTTATTTATTTTTCATAAAAACGAAAACTTTCTCTTTCTCAGCCATTTTAATTGTTTATTTTGAACGAACTAAACTTTATATATTAATTATAGCTCTTTTTTATTTTTTTGATAACTTTTATTATCGCATCAAAAATAAACACATGAAATCATATTCATGTATTATTTTTGTTTTACTCTTGTATAGCTGTTCCACAATCAAAGTGCAGACATATACATGATACAAATGGGTTTGCGGTTCTGTGCAAATATGCTGGTCAATTTTTTCAAGAGACGGACCCAATGTAAAAGCCATTGGTATCTTGATAAGTGCTGAATGTTACACATTCTAGCTCCTTAATTCATATATGTTAATCTCTTAGTTTTGTTATTATGTGATGTTTTGTGTTATTTTTGTATTTTCTTTCAGTTTTTAGGTTTTTCAAAAAAAAAAAAAAGAAAACATTTTTGGAAAGTTCCAAGCTTAAAGGACAATTTGGGAGAAAAGCTGGAGCTGTAGGATCGATCGCAGGTCAAGCTAAGCTCAAGCGCATCAGCGCTCGAGTGCACAAGCCACTAGGATCGAGTGCATTAGCACTCGATCGCACAAGTAGCCAAGCTCGAGCGCAAACACAGCCAGGATCAAGCGCAGCCATGCACTAGAGCGTACTCTAGCGCCCTAGCATGAGGCCAAACCCCTTTTCCACTTCAGATTGGGTTTTCAGTATCCTATTTGGACTATGAGACTAACCTATAGTTTTATTAGGGTTCTAGGGCTTCTAAGGTTCTCCTAATCCTATAAATAGGCCTCCACACATTGAGAAAAATATACCAGAATAGAGAGAAGCTTTGGGAGCGTTTTCGATTTCTTCTTTTCTCTTTTCTCTTTTATTTTATTATGAGGATGATTAGCATCCAAAGTATGTGTAACTAAACCTTTGTTAGGGGCTAGATTGAAGCCATAATCATGTCTCTTTAGGATTTTAATATTGGCGCCTCTGCCGCAATTATATTTTGGGATATTTAACTTGATTATTTCCTATTTGATTAATTTTCTTATATGAATGTGCTTGATAAACATATGCATGTGTTTGGATTTGTTATTTAATTCAATTTGGGTGATCGAGTCTTGGACGTGACAAAATAACCTCAACACGGGTTTTTGGATTAATCAACATGGAAAACCGAGAGTAGATACCATGCCCTAGGCTTCATGTGTTTGGTTATTTCCATAGATTTATGCTTTCTTAAAGAACAACTTAGTAGATATCATGCTAAATCCTTTGAGAGAGAAAATAATTAAAGTAAATACCATGCCTAATTTGTTGCTTAGGGAGATCAATAACTTAAGGAGTAGATACCATGCCCTTAGGTTGGCAAGCATTAAGTATACCGGTATGATTGTCGCATTGAGATATTGTTTATCTTAATTAAGTGTGATTAGCGGTTGATATCAAAACCCTAACCCTTTCGTTCTTATTATTTCAAATCAATCTTTCAATTCGTGACATTTAGTTAATTAATTAGGAAAATCATTCTAAGCATAATTTCATCAATCCTTATGGGAATGATCTCTTATTTGCCTACTATACTATCGTTTTCATCTTGTGCACTTGCGAGTAAAATGTACCAATTATTCACCTATTAATTTAGGTGGATAATTGTCACAACAAGTTTTTGGCACCGTTGCCGGGGATTGTGTTAAATTTTGTTTAGAATTTTTTTTCCTTGAGTTTAGTTAATTTTTTTCATTTTTATTTTTATTTTTCTGTTTCTATCTTTTACTGTGTCTGTTCTGCGGCAGTGCGCTCAAGCGCCCATTCCGTGGTGATCGAGCGCACCAGTGAGATCGACTGCACCGCCAAACAAAAGCACTGAAACTACTGTAATTTTTTCTTATGTTATTTTTTTTTCTGCTCTTAGGTCCGTAGTTGTGCAGGAGTTTCAGTATCCTTGCGCTCGAGCCTAGAATCGGTAGTGCGCTCAAGCGCACCCTGCAGTGCGATCGAGCGCACCTACGGTTGCTTCCAGCCTTGAATTGCAACCAAACATGTGGGTCGTTTGTGAGTTTTTCTATTTTTATTTTTCGTTTTGTTATTTTATATTCTTTTTGTTTTTGTAGTCATGTGAGGAGACATTCTAACACCCCATGGACCATGTTCATATTGCTATAATCCTTATAACCATGTTAGAGATTGTCCTACAAAAAGACAAATTTCTAACTATTCTTATGAGCATATGAACACACCATTCTCTAGATCGGGAAATGACTGCTATTCTGAGTCCTATAACTCGGCATGGAGCCAACAATCTAATCTCTCATGGCAAGCTCAAGCTCTTGAAAATCTTGCTCCAACATTGCATGAACTGCTCCAACAATCATATCCGTAGTTCTATGATCAATCATATTCCCCCCAATCAGCTCCACAACAACTGTATCAGGCCGAACCACCCCCTTTGAAGAGTTCTGACTTTGAAGAAAAGGTGTTAGCTATTCTCAGCCAAGTGGAGGCCAATAATCAACTCTTGCAATCCATCACCAAGATAGAAACTCACAAAGAGTAGCCATCTCTTCTGTCGGTTGCTGACTGTAAAGACAAGATGTTGAATCTTATGAGAGAGCATAATCAGATGGTAAATTCTCAGCACGAGAGGGTGAATTCTCACTTGCAATCATTTGGCAGGATTCACCTCAGCACGAGAAGAAGAGCTTCAAAGTCAGTCAATGGCCAATCCTTATGGACATTACATGGAGGATGACAGTACTTCCTTTTTTGAGCAAGCTATCACCATACTAAGGAGTCAAGAAGTGGTCAAAAATCACATGGAAGAGAGGGAGGAGGAGCAAATTGAGGCCCCACAGGATCTACATTGAGAAAAAGGCAAGGGTTCTTCAACATCAACTTCTACTCCCGAGACACCAATAGGCCAGGAGAGTAGTCTTTTAGGGTTATTAGACGAGCAAATTGAGGCCATCAAGATAGGAAAATTCTCTGAGTATTCTCCTCATGTTGCTCCAGTTCATGATTCCTTTCTGAATGATTGTTTGAGAATACTCAGAGTGATCTACCCCGATCTGTGGACATTTGGAATTACCTACTTGTAGGTAAAATTCATTCTCTTTGGTCCAAGAGAAGAAAAGATTGGTGCTTCAAATTTAAATTTAAGGGTCAGAGAGCATAGAGAGCATCACGGATGAGGATTCCGTTAGCTTGGTGGATCCCATATATTTTGAATAAATGAGTCAGCTTCATAGGTTCGAGCGCAGGCCCTATGCACTCGAGTCCTCCATGAGGTCAGTGTACATGATCTCCATCCAGGTTTTATCTTTTCCATTGTTGTTCTATTTTCATTTTTTTGATTATATTTTTACAACAATGTGTTGCACTTGATTGATATTTGGTTGGAGTATCACTTATTTGTTTTTTAGGGATAAATGTTTTTGAATTTAAGTTTGTAGGTATGCTACGAACCATACTTGTTCCAACTAGTTTTCTCATCTCCCGTGTATGATCTTTCCATTATCTCTACACATTGAGGGCAATGTGTAATTCAAGTTTTGGAGGTATAGGAGACACACACACACACACACACACTTTTTTTTTTCTTTTTTTTTTTCCAATTTTTGATAAATGCATGTTCATGTTATTCTTGAGATTTTGGTTGATCTAGAAATTGTGATTTAAAATTCATTGCTGAGCTTAAAATGTTGAACACATGATCTGATGGTGAGAATTCTAAGTCTTGTCACTTACTTTTGACATTTGAGAATTCACTTGTTTTGATTTTAATTGCCACAAGCACATTAGCACATAATTTGTGAGGTATGACATTTGAACCTAATTGTTATGTTTTCAATGTCTTGGGTGAAGCTGGGAAACTTGTTGTAACGCCCTGGAAATTAATTAAATTGTAATTAGCTCCACGGTTTGTTTCCCAGCCTTATACCTCGTGGAACAAGACTCAGGGACCTCTACTCCTCGAAAAGAGAGGATACTAAGCAGCAGAAAATATAAGGTTCTATAAACATTAATCATAACAACCAGAGCATCTACCAAGGAACATCAAAATCATATATACACATTATCATCTTTACAAGGGATTCATGCTATACCTCAATATGCAAGCATGCATAAAAGCTCTAAGTCTTCAATATAACCCACAAGTACTAGTTACCATAAGCATCTGCCTAAGCTTGCAATAAGTCCTCAAGCATCTCCCGGGTTGAATCCTCCAAGGTAACCGGATGCTTCGCGGTATCTATCTTCTGCTAAACTATCTATAACCGCATAGTTGTACATATGGAGAAAATGAAAATAATACAAGGGTAAGTCTTACGACTTAGTGAGTATAAATACACATGACGTACCCGTCATTTACCATATGCAATATTATGAGATGACAGTTTATTATGAATGTGATATAGATATAATATATACTTATAATCATGAGTAACAGTAATAGTTCAACCGTATGGTCTATCCAAGATATTACCCATTCTCAGCAGGGTTGACACTATCCCGAGGGACCTGTAATACAACATCGGTGCCTTGGATATTGTACGCTACTATACATAACATTAGTGGGATGACCGAGTCTAACCTCGGGTAGCCCACACCACTAATGATGTCTGTCCTATTGTGACCATCTATTAGGGAATGACTGCACCTTGGTCACGAAACCATTTGATCCAAAGCCCCCCCCCACACACACACACATTTGACCATAAAGTTAACTTGCATAGTAAGCCTATGGCTATTATTTCGCATGTACCGGTGTACCATGTCATATGATGCAATTAATCTTATTAGTATTTTACATGCATAGTTTTACAAGTCTCATCATTATCTTGTTAATCAATATATGTTTTTGCAAAAGTAGTTCTAAAATGTATTTCATGAGAGTTACAAAATATGCATGTTTGATATATATAAAATAGACGTGCAATGTGGGAAAAGTAACAACAAGCATCCATGTGAGTTTGTACTCACCTGGGTCGTAAGGTTCCTTCGTAAAATTTCCTTGAGACTCCATAACCTCGAATACTGAGAAAAGACCTATCATTAGTTCTAAATCCAACTAAAACGAACCTAGAACATGAAAACAGAGGTTATCAAATGACTAGCCAAAGTGGCGTTCTCTTGAACGCTTTTAACTGTACATCCGGGCTCGTGGTCGTACGTCTGCTCAGAAGGCTCGTACGTCCAATCTTGTCGCTGTACGTCCGCTCAGAGAGTTTTAGGTAGAACCTCATTTGGTTCAACCGTCCTCCTATCCTCCCAAACTGGTTCTAAAGCCACGAAAAGGATATCTAGGACCTCTTATCTCAAAACAATACCTCCATGCAAAAGGAAATATGCCCAGCAAGAATTAAACGCTAACCCATGCTTAAACCACGATTAAGGGCAACAACACAACTAGAAGCTACAAACTATCGACTAAGCTATGTATGGAAAAAACACTTAAACAATCTAACAACTATGCAATAAGCTGGGCTTAGAAGGTTACCTCCTTGAAGCCAAAAACCTCCAAGAATCACTCCTTCTTCTCCATGAAACACACAAAACTCACAAGAACACACTCACAAGAGGATTTTCCCAGAGCCTGGGGTGTAAATGGGAGTGTGAAACGTTGAGGGTAAGGGGTATTTATAGTACAGGGCGCTACCAACTTCTCTGAAATGTAGTAGACGTTCGGGGTACTATTTGGCATACATCCGGTACTGTTTACATAGCGGTCCAAAGGTTGTAGTGTACATCCAGGTATTATCCAAGGGGTATTCCAAAAGTAGCGTACATCTGTGTGGTCTGTCCCCAGCATACGTTCGTGTGCTATTGGCAGAGTATGACGTACTATTGCCAGAGTACGTCAGGTGGTCACCACTACAAATAAGAATGTACATCCGGCAACCCTAACGTATGTCCAGTCCGAAAGTCCAAATCCTAAAATGCCCCTCTAGCTAGTGACCCAAAACCCAAATTAACCTTCTAACTAAGCTACCTAAGCTTAGTTAATTATTTGGGTCACTACACTTGTTGGATGGATACTTTGGTGTATATATATATATCATTGTGAGATTTTCACTAAGTAACTGGACCTCTTGCCTCATTAAGTAATGAGTGTTCATGTCAAAAGGTGAGAATGTTGATTTAGTTAATATCATAGCTAGTTAGGTTTCGTAGCCTTTTTTACTCCAATTAGTAAGCCCATAGAGGTGTCTTTACACATAATGCCCTAAAACCATATGGTTTGGGAAGCATTGGCCTAACATTTGTTACATGGGTTAATTAGAAAGCTTAAGGGAACTAAGCATTGCACAGCCTGACCATAAAGAAAGAAAAGAAAGTTATGCCTTGGTTATTCATTCCTATGAAATCCTAGTGAACTTTGAGATATTGAGTCATTGCACATTGAAAATAATTTTGAAGCCTCATAATTATGTGTTAGTTTATTTCACACTAAATTGAACTTGTAATGCCTTAGCCTGTCTATTATAAGTGGTTAGACTTTGGAATTTCAATTCATTGTGAATGGAAATCATTGTTTTAAGTGACACTTCAATCTTATGGATGACATGAATTTTGCATAATGTTTGTGGATAACATTTCTATTAAACCCTCACGAGACTTCACTCGTTCTCTAGGGATGCCTAGGAGTTTAAAAGGCTTGTTGCATACGCTAAATGCAATATATATCCCACGAAAGAAGGATTTATCTTGTTGTTTTATGTTGTTTTTCATTTCAGTTTTGCATTGCTAAGAGACTAGCAATATGTAAGTTTGGGGGTGTGATAAGTGCTGAATGTTACACATTCTAGCCTCTTAATTCACATATGTTAATCTCTTAGTTTTGTTATTATGTGATTTTTTGTATTGTTTTTGTGTTTTCTTTCAGTTTTTAGGTTTTTGAAGAAAAGAAAGCATTTTTATAAAGTTCCAAGCTTAAAGGACAATTTGAGAGAAAAAATGGATTTTTAGGATCGATCACAGGCCAAGCTAAGCTTGAGCGCATTAGCGCTTGAGCACACAAGCCACTAGAATTGAGCGCATCAGCGCTCGATAGCACAAGCAGCCAAGCTCGAGCTCACCAGCGCTCGAGCACGAAACAGCCAGGATAGAGCCCAACCATGCGCTCAAGAGCACCAGTAGGGGATCGAGCGCACTCGAGCTCCCAACATGCAGCTAGACCATTTTTCCACTTCATATTGGGTTTTCAGTCTCCTATTTGGACTAGGAGATTGACCTACGATTTTATTAGGGTTTCTAGGTTTCTAGGGTTCTTCTAATCCTATAAATAGGCCTATACACATTGAGAAAAAGATACCAGAATATAGAGAAGCTTTGGGAGAGGAATTGGAGGCTCAATCAAGAAGCATTTTCGGTTTCTTCTTTTCCCTTTTATTTTATTATGAGGATGATTAGCAACCAAAGTATGTGTAACTAAACCTTTGTTAGGGGCTAGATTGAAGCCCTAATCATGTCTTTTTAGGATTTCAACATTGGCGCCTTTGTTGCAATTATATTTTGGTATATTTAACTTGATTATTTCATATTTGATTGAATTCCTCATATGAATGTACTTGGTAAACATATGCATGTGTTTGGATTTGTTGTTTAAGTCAATTTGGATGACCGAGTCCTAGGCTTAATAAAGTGACTAAAGAACCTCATCATGGAAAACCGATAATAGATACCATGATCTAGGCTTCATGTGTTTGTCAATTTTCATAGATTTATGCTTTCTTGAAGAACAACTTAATAGATACCATGCTAAATCTTTTGAGAAAGAAAAGAATTAGAGTAGATACCATACCTAATTCGTTGCTTAAGAAAATTAATAGCTTAAGGAGTAGATACCATCCCCTTAGGTTGGTAAGCATTAAGTATACTTGTATGATTGTAGCATTGGCATATTGTTTATCTTAATTGAGTATGATTAGTGGTGGATATCAAAACCCTAACCCTTTCGTTCTTATTATTTCAAATCAATCTTTCAATTCGTGACATTTTGTTAATTAATTAGGAAAATCATTCTAAGCATAATTTCATCAATCCTCGTGGGAATGATCTTGCATTTACTTACTATATTATCATTTTGATCTTGTGCACTTGTGAGTAAAACGTAGCACTATTCGCCTATTAATTTAGGTGAGTAATTGTCACAATATATCTCCTCCTTCCTTTCCATCCCATTCCATTTCCTCTCTCTCTACTGTAAATCCGACCCAGTAATTCCTAGCAATTTGTGCATATATTTATACGAAATAACTCGAATAATTTTGACAGTTAAAACCCTACTCTCAAATCTCATGATCAACCCAAATTCACCTACGGCTAAAGATCGATCGAAGCTGATCAAACGGTGATTGGATTCGGTGATTCAATTTCACAGCAAGAGATGGCTAAAATTACTCTTTTATAAAAAATAAAATAATTAGATTTTAGTTTTTTTTTTTTTTTCATCAAATGAATCTTTTTTATCGAAATACTACACATACTTACATTCCTTACACTCCCAAGTACACATTCCTTGATGTGCAAGGACGGAGGAGGGGTGCCGATATAGGTCATGGCCCTCCCAATTCCTAAGAAAAAAAAATTATAACGTAAAATTTTATTTTTAGCCTATTGGCTCTTAACTACAAAAGTTTTTAGCCACGACCCATGTTCATAATACTTTTTGGCTTCATTCTTGCTAACGTGCCATTAAAAATTATCATTGATGAGTGTACACTAAAAAATCTAAGAGTATGAGTGTATTTACTTTTTTATTTTTTGAGGGGCAAGTTGACCTTTTCTATTATTTATTTACAGACCTTCCATTAGATGTCACCACATGTACATGAAAGACTCGGATTATGCCATATGTTTCCCCATTTTTCATCCGATTAGCTACTCAAATTCAACCATAATTTCAAATGACAAAAATTAGCTACAAATTGGTTTGTAGCTAATTTCTATAAATGTATAATTCTCATATGCTAATGGACACTGCAAATTATTAGAGCCTGTTTGAGATTGCATTAGAATAAGTGAAAAATACTTTTACTACCTAGAAAGTTGTGCCAAACAAAAAGCTAGCATGTTTAATAAAAAATTACAAAAATACCTCTTTGACTTTTTTACTCTGAAAAGGGCAAAAATGCATTTTTGAGAAAAATTGAAAAATTGAAGCCTTTTATAAAAAGTTTTGTTTGACTTTAAAAGCTCTACTTCCTAACGCAATCATAAACATGGTCTTAGACTCTTATAGACTTGTTTTAAAAAATTTAGCTACAAACTAGTTTATAGCTAATTTCTGTCCACCACCATTATTCTATCTGAAGGTGTCATCCTCTATGCTAGTTAAACTACGCAATTATATATAATGGGGAGAGAAAAGTAAAAGGGGTAAGTTTAAAGGCTTAGTAAGTAATAATGTGCACAATACCCATGTTATTTAGTGATGAACTCCATTTGGTAAAGTATGCAACATTTAGATATGACAGTTATCCATGAATATAATATAGATATAGTACATGCTATAATCATGAGAATCAGTGACAGTTTAACAGTATAGTCTACCTGAGATATTACCTATTCTTAACAGGGTTAGCGCTATTCTGAGGGACCTATAATACAATATCGGTGCCTTGGATATTGTATGCTACTGTCCATAACACTATCAGCCCGACCGAATCCGACCTCGAGTAGCCTACGCTACTAATGATGTACGTCCTGCAGTGGCCATCCGTTAAGGCTGCGCTGGTTACGAAACAATCATTCAATCCAAGGCCCATATAACACACACATTTGACCATAAAGTTAACATTATAGTAAGCTCATGACTATTATCCCACATGTACCGGTGTCCCATGTCATATGATGCAATTAGTATTGTCCGTATTTTACATGCATGCTTTTACAAGTCTCATTGTCATTATCCTTTTAAATAGCATTTTTTTCACAAATAATAGAGCACATGATGGAGCAAAAATGTACTTCATGAGAGTTGTAAATATGCATGTTTGGTACACAAAATGGTCGTGCAACGCAGGAAAAGAAATGATGAGCATTATGTGAGTTAGTATTTACCCGGGTCGTACAAATCCTCCAAAAAGTCCTCAAAGGGGTTTGGGTTCTCCAAATTTATGGAAAACCTAACATTAGTCCTCAGTCTAAACTAAAACGAACCTAAGACATAAAAACAGGGGCTATTGAACGATTGACCAAAGTGGCGTTCCCCTGGAGTGCTTCTAGGCAAGCGTTCGGGCTCCTGGCCGAACGTTTGACCAAAAGGTTTAGGTAGAACCTCATTTGATTCAAACGTCCTCATAGACCTCCCAAATTGGTCCTAAGGCTATAAAAGAGTTTCTACCACCTCCTAACCCAAAACAATGTCTCCATGCACAAAGAAATATGTGCAACAAGAATGAAATGCTAAACCAAGCTTATGTCAAGATTAAAGACATAACCTAGCTAGAAGTTCAAACCAACAACTAAGCTAACTAGAAAAATAGTATAATGACTATGCAAAGAGAAAGCTTAAGCGTAGAAGGTTATTTCTTGAAGCAAGGCCTCCAAGAAATCACCACTGCTCCTCCAATAACTCTCACAACTCACAAAGATACTCATACAAGCATTCCATAAGGCAAAATGGCGAAAATGGGGCTTATGGGTCGAGAGGGGGAGTGTATTTATAAGTGGTAAAAGTTCTTAGCCCTATAGGGGCAGTTCTGAAAAGCAATGAACGTTTGGTACAATGGGGGCAAACGTTAGCGTACTAGTTACCCAGTGGTTTTAAGGTTGCATCGTAAGCTCGGGCATTATCCACTAGTCAACCAAAAGTCAACGAACGTTCGGCCGGTCCCCACATGAATGTTCGTGTACTGTTTGCAGGTGAATGTTCACGTACTAATTACCTAGCGGTTTTAAGGTTGCATTGTATGCTCGGGCATTATCCACTAGTCAACCAAAAGTCAACGAACGTTCGGCCGGTCCCCACATGAACGTTCGTGTACTGTTTGCAGGTGAATGTTCGCGTACCAATTACCTAGCGGTTTTAAGGTTGCATTGTATGCTCAGGCATTATCCACTAGTCAACCAAAAGTCAACGAACGTTCGATCAGTCCGCACATAAACATTCGTGTACTGTTTGCAGGTGAATGTTTGGTCAGAAAGTCCGAAGTTCCCAAAATGCCCTTTTAGTTGTTCCTAGTGACCTAAAGTCCAAATTAACCCTCTAACTATACTATCTAAGCCTAGTTAATTATTTGAGTCACTACAGTGGGACCCCGTCGGGACATGCTTGGGACCGTGTCGGGATTTAAATGGGACCCGCCCAAGACTCGATCGGGACCTCACCAAGACTCACCCAGGACCCTATCGAGACTCACCTAGGACTTGAGTGGGACCCCGCCCGGGACTTGAGTGGGACTCGACTGGACTTGAGTGGGACCCGACAGGACTTGAGGGGTACCCCGCCGGGACTTAATAAGGACTTGATCAAGATCTCGCCAGGACTGGCCCAGGACCTGCCCAGGATCCGCCTGGGATCTTGACAAGACATGCCTAGGACATGCCCAAGACCCAGCCGGGACTTGACTAGGACCTGCCCGAGATCCAACTGGACTTGCCTTGGACCCCGTCGGGACTCTCTTGGGACCTGTCCAGGACCATGCCAGGACCCCGCCGGGACCCTACCGAGACTTGATTGGGACTCGACGTCGAAAAATATTTTCCTAGAAAATAATTTCTTAGAAAACATTTTTCGGTATTTGGCATGTACAAAAATTCAGGCGAGGTCCCGGTCGGGTCCCTGACGTCGAAAAATGTTTTTAGCAGAAAATATTTTCATGGAAAACATTTTTCGGTATTTGGTGTGTACGGAAAATCATATTAAACTCTAAATTACGAAAATGTCCCTGTCGGGTCTTGGGTTGATCCCGGCGGGGTCCTGATAGGGTCTAGGTGGGGTTTGGGCTAGTCCCGGTAGGGTATAGATGGGGTCTAGGCAAGTCCTGGGAGAGTCGCAGTGGGGTCCTTGCGGGACTCGGTTAGGAAACCTCTAAGAATTGATCGGGAAGTTTTCATAATTTAGAGTTAAATATGATTTAATGAATATATATATATATATATATAATTGTGATTTTCGGTATGCGCCAAACACCGTAAAATGTTTTTCAATAAATAATTTTTCAAGAAAATATTTTCTTTTGAAAATATTTTTCGACGGAAAACATTTTACGTCGAAACAAACGGAGCCTAAATTACAACAATATTACAAGGAATTAATATCGGTTAGAGAATATATTTCCTATATTATAAGGAAATATATTAAAATGATATTGTAGTTACTTACCTTACCTTTTATATTGATGGGGTTTTTGTGAATCTTTCAAGCCACTTTACAAACTGCTTTGCAAATTCACACATATTCAGTGGAAGGAAACATATATGTTTTAAATGAATAATGTCACAAATCGCTTAGAAAAAGAAAATGAGTATCAGACAAATGGTTCATGAAGTGAGCAGTTAACATGATGCAATAGAATTATTTTCTACCGAATTTTGATTGTGAAAATTGGACTTATATATATATATATAAGTCCAAATATAAATCGATGTATGCTTTTGAATGTAGTTCTAAAGATTCCCATTTGAATTAGACGAAATTAAAAAATTCAAATATAAACTATATTTATATAAATTATATTGTTAAGCAATTAGGAAAAAATTATAATGTATACTATCTTCAAATGTAGACAATTAATAACTTTTGTTAACTATTTGTTTCGTTTTAGCCGAGCAAATGTTGTACAAGGTTTTTTTTTTTTTTTTTTTTTGGGAAAAACTGACTCTTTTGGTTGGGCTACCTCTTTAGAGGCCAAGGGAATGCTGAAGAAGGCTGGAAATTATTAAATTTATCTGACCTACTATACAAATAGTATGATTTTTTTTTTCCTTGTCTACTTCAGAAGACAAGCAATATGCTGATTATGTTCAATTGCGCTCAACCTGTAAGTCATTGAAATCTATGCTACCAAAGACGCCAAACCACCAACTCAGTCCAGTCCCATGTCGATCTTATGGTTCCAAACAACAATGCGAGCAAAATAAGTATTGGATTCCTTAACCCTTTAGAAAATAGGATGTATAACTTTGACATTAATTGTACAAGTAGGAGGGAAATTGTTTCGAGGATCTTTGTATGGTCGGATACTTGGGTATCCGGAATTGTGTCTGCTTAACCCATTGACTTGGGCTCGAATTCAGCTGCCACCTCTAGACACATTTCCAATACTGCCCAGATGTGCCTTATAAAGCATATTTGATTTATCAAGAAAGATTTCAGACAATAGATCCGGCTTACATGCTATTATTAAAATAACAGCATGTATGCTGTAGTTTAATCAATAGTCAAGATTAAATCTCAAAGTTGACTTAATTTTAGAAGCTTTTAATAAGAGAGAGAAAATGAAGAGAAATTTTGAAAGATTCAATCTTGACCATTAATAAACTACGGCATACATACTGTTATTAAAATAACAGCATGTAAGCCGGATCCAATTCTAGAAGTGTTGCTTACTTTCGAAACGCTTTCGTTCATAACGTTGTCTTACCGTCAAGTCCTACTTCTAATGAATACATAGCCGTGGCCATCTATGGTAAGTTAGGAGAATTGGCTTTTTCCTGAAGTGGAGATAAGATATAGACTCGGCTTCAGCAAAATGATCACCATTATTATGAAGATGTTGTTTCTCATGATGGGAAATTCTATATATGTTGTAAGTCCTAGTGGAGGGGTTTGGGTTGGTGATGCTACTTCCTTGCCAAAGATAACGAGATTTGAGCCATTTTTTTCACGGGCATACCCATCTATTAAACTATCAGTTGTCCCAAAAGCTTAAGTTTATAGGAAGAGGTAAACTTAATCACTTAATTATTACATTAATACGATCCCTCACGTGTGAGTTCAAACTTCTTTTTTAATAGGTGAAGCCCTACACGTAGAATATTTAATTAAAATGAGGTGAATTGATGGAGTCAAGGTTCAAACTCAGGACCTTTGGTTCTGATACTATTGTACAAATTTATTTAACTCGCAAGTGCACAAATCGTTTGTAGTTTAATAGATTGCAAGTGCGAGGTCGATCCCACAGAGAATTGTATTTTTGAAAGACAAACCTAGGTCCAAAAGGGTTTTGAATTTTGGTTTTTAAAAATTAAAAGACAAACATAAACTAATTAAAATAAATTAAGAGATAAAATACTAAGGTTTGGGAATTCACACTCACCGAATCATAACAACATACTTCCAAGTTTATCAATATTAATCTGAAGTTCTCACAATTAAAATCTTAGATATGTTTTACTATGCTTCAAACGTTAATCAAAATCAACCCATGTATCCATTCATTGCACAAATCACAAAAGGAATCTAATATCAATTAAATCATTAGATGTATCCGTAAATCATAAAAGATATTCAATCTTAATTGAAACACCAAACGTATCCATAGAACAAATCGCAAGGGATATCCAATTATTTAGGCAAATAAAATCAAGCAATCAATTATGTGAAATTATTTTAAATCATTAAGTGTACCTTTGAATCACAACAAGATATCCAAGAATCATGGCACATATTGAAAAGAAGTAAAACAATTGAAATAATAAACTCAATAAAATCAGATAATTAAAGACTTACATGAAAGTATTGATGTTCTTCATCGGTGAGGCCTTATCCTCAACGTTAGTTGGGAATTAGCTCCACATAAAAATAAAGCCTAAACTAAAGAAAAACTAAACTAAAAGAAAAGCTGTGAATTACATTCTGTCTCCAAAATTGTATGCCAAAACTAGTCTCTGGAATTGTATATCTTTTCTTGAATGTAAAGAGGTCAATTTATAGGCTTAGGAAAGTCCTAAAAGCCCTATTAAACCTAAATAATTCAGAGGTCTGTCTCCTAGTCAAAATAGAAATCTAAAATCGGAATAGGATTCGTCCAGATTTGTGACCTTTTATTGTAGGGCGATTTTGACATAGTAAACGTCCGAATTAGGAAAATCCTATTTCACAACAAATTGTATTATTTTGAGTTAGCTTTCCAATGACACTTGAATCACTTCAATTCAATATTTGAACAGAAAGTTATGATCAAAATACTGAGACGTATATAGAATCTGATTTTGAATCCAATCCGAAATCTTATCAAATCTGATCTTTTATCCAATTTAATCTCATTTAACATTTTTCTTGGATTTAGTTAAACTTAACCACATCATATATGTCTTTTCAAAGTATGTTTTCTTCCAAACTTTGCATTTTTCCCTTTAAAGCTGTAGTTCTTCTTTATTGACCTACAAAACATTAAAAACACAAAATTAACACTATTCAATAATGACACAGCTAAAAGATTAACTAATATAAATAAAGGGGTCCAAATATGCAATATTTGACACTTATCAAACCATATAAGATACTGTGATTATCTTTGCTACCTTACCATAATACATATTTCAGGTTAAGGTGTTCTATTTATAAAGAGATGATTACAAGAGTTTAAGTTTGAGTGAAACTCAAAAACATAAGACTTAGGGAAAAATTCACTTCACCCCCTGAAGTTTTAGGGGTTTTTCAATTTGAACCACAAAGTTTAAAAATTGGCAATGTACCCCCCTAATGTTTCAAAAAATTTCAATTTAAACCTTCCGTTACCAATTTCCGTCAAATTGGACGAAAATCTCTAAAATTACGTAATTACCCTTAAGCTTTTTTTTTTTAAAAAAAAAATTCCGTCAAATTTAACAGAAATTAGTAACGGAAGGTTTAAATTGAAAATTTTTGAAACATTGGGGGGGGTACATTACCAATTTTTAAACTTTGAGGTTCAAATTAAAAAATTCCTGAAACTTCAGGGGGGTAAAGTGGATTTTTCCCTAAGACTTACCAAAATACAGAGTGATTATCACCCACAAGATAGCTTTCTATCTTATTTATAGATGGGAGTTCAATTACAAGATCACAAGATAACTATCTATCCTTATCAGGTTGTTTATCTTCATCTTCACGTGATATGTGAGTGGGTTTGAATAGGTCTCTAACACGCCCCCTCAAGCTTAGCGTTATAGAAAGAGCATTAAGCTTGGAACGAAGAAAGCTAAACCGGGAGGATGAGAGAGGCTTGGTGAAGATGTCCGCAAGTTGATCTTTTCATGAGATGAATTTCATGGAGAGTCGATTCTTGGCAACCAAGTTACGTACGACATGGAAATCAATTTCCACATGTTTCGTCCTTCCATGAAAAACTGGATTGGTGAAAAGGTATTTGACACCAATGTTGTCACACCGTAAGGTTGGAGGTTGGGAGAACTTGAGGCCAATTTCGGAGTACAAAGACATTAACCATGAAATTTCTACAGTAGTGTTTGCTAATGCTTTATACTCGACTTCGGTGCTTGATCGAGCAATTGTGCTTTGTTTGCGACAACTCCAAGAAATTACATTGTTACCAATGAAAATGCAATAACCACATGTGGATTGTCAATCATCTCTACTACCTGCCCATTCGGCATCAGTGAATGCTTGGATGTAAGATGTGGAGGATTTCTAAAACATAACTCCATGCTGAATTGTTTGCTTAAAATATTGTAAAAGCTGTTTAACAAATTGCCAATGCACATCCATAGGTTTATGCATGAATTGTGCGAGCTTGTTGACACAACAGGAGATGTCTGGACATGTGATGCAGAGATATTGTTGGGCTCCAACTGTACTTCTATAAAGGGTTAGGTAAGAAAACAAGCCACCTTCAAATGCCAAAAGATGAGTAGATGTAGCCATTGGAAAGGTGACCGGTTTAGCCTCAAAACATTTTTGTGCTTTTGAGGATGTCCATTATATATCGTTGTTGAGATAAGATGACTCCATGAGCACAAGACAATACTTCAATGCCTAGGAAAAAATTTAAGGGACCCAAATCCTAGACAGCAAACTCACTGTGTAGTGTCGTGAGGAGAGATTGAATTGCAATAGAACTTGAACAAGTGATTAGTATATCATTCACATAAATTAATACTAGCAGAAGATATTCAGAAGTTCTAATAAACAAAGAAGTGGATTGAGAGCTATGAAAACCCAATGTGAGCAACTTGGAACTTAATTTGGAAAACCATGCCCGAGGGACTTGTTTAAGGCCATAGAGTGCCTTTTGTAGTTTGCAAATGTGTGTAGGGCGTTGTGGGCGAGCAAAACCGGGAGTCTGGGTCATGTAGACTACCTCAGATAATGTGCCATGGAGGAATGCATTTTGAATATCAATAATCTGATGGATATGCCATCCATGTCAAATAGCTAGAGAAAGTGCAAGGCGTACCGTTGTAGGTTTAAACACAGGGCCATATGTCTCACCATAGTCGGATGTTGGACTGTTGATGGAACCCTTTTGCAACTAAGTGGGCTTTGTAGCGATCAATAGAACCATCCACTTTTCACTTTAACGAAAATACCCATTTGCATCCAATAACATTGCGAACTACAAAAGGTGGAACTAAAGTCCAGGTATGACTCTTCAACAATGCATCAAACTCAACATTCATAGCCTATTGCCAATGATGATCTTTCATGGTTGAGGTGTAACACGTGGGCTCCATGTCTTGAGGAGTAGATTTGGCAATGAGGGTTCTCGGTAAAGGGTACCGGATGATGCCATCATGGAATTGCTTGGGTTTGGTTATATTGTTCTTTGCACGTGTGATCATATGATGAGGGGTATGGGCTGATGTGTTTGATGCTACATCAGAGGAATGTATAGAGGATAATGAAGGATAATTTGAAGGTGAGGGTGGTGTATTACCTGTTGGAGTCACGGATTGGGATGGAGATGCTTCCGTTGTAGGTAGAAGGAAGGATGTCTCACTGTCTCTTGAAGGTGAAATTGATGGAGATGCTGCTGCCTCGAGTAAATAGTCATGAAGCCGTGGGATGGAGAGAGAGCTTGGGCTAGCATGGGTTTGTGCTGTGGGGCTTATTGGAACAGATAAATCACAAACAACTGATTGTGATAAAGATAATGACAAAGGAACTTTGTTCAAACAGAAACTCTTGCAGAAACAAGAACTGAAATGAATTACTTCTCAAAGACAATTTAGGATTAGGTTTCTATCAGTTATTGATCTTGTAAACAAAACAATCTCTTTGTTATTATAAATAAGACACACTGCCATTTGATTGAATAGGCAGAAAACACAAAAACAATATTATTCTATATGGTATCAGAGCCAACAGGCTAACACCAAATTGTTAGATTTTCCTTTATATTTCTTATTTTTCAGATTGATTTCAATTACTTGATTTCTTTTTAAGTTTGTAAATAAAATAAAATAAAAAAAATTCTCAGATCCGTAGTTTCACGTTCACTCAAACAAAGCAAAGCCAGAGCTCCCCTTCACGACCAGACCTGCGAAACCACCGGACCTCTCCACGGAAGCAACCCAATCCGCAGCACCTCCGAGCCGCAACACCAGACCGCAGACCTGCAACACCAGATCTGCCACAACACCGCCAGACCCACACTGCCGGATCTCTGCACTACCGGAGTTGGTTTTCATCACCGGACCTGCTGATCTGAGGACCTGCAAACCCACGGTGTTGCTGTTTCGTTCACTGTTGTTCGCAGGAGACCCAAGCCACACGACATCGCCGGCCTCCAAACCGGACTGCAGGAGACCCAGCGCACGGCTGACCCAAATCGAACTGACGGGACCTCCACCGGCGTGACTGCTGTTCGCCGAACCAGCCTGCTGGAGATCCGGCCACACACCCCTGCAGATCGCCGATCGCACGCCAGACCTGTTGTTCACCGTCCAAACCCGTGACACCGCGACACTGCCGTTCACCTCCGGACCCGCGGCATCACCAATCCATCACTGCAGATCGCCCATTCACCCACGCAGCCCGTCACTGACCCGCAGTATCTTTGCGTCGAGTTCGTAGAAGAAGAATAGAATAGTTCACAAAAAAAAAAAAAAGAAAAGGTGATCAATGGCTGATTCTTCTGCTCGTGTATCAACTCTCCAATCCCATAATCATCATATTACCCTAAAATTAAATTCTGATAACTACAATCTGTGGAAGTTTTTAGTCACAAACCTTCTAGAAGGGCATAGCCTCTTTGGTTATGTCGACGGCACCAACCCACCCCCTCCTCCCAAACAGACCCTCACTGAAACTGCAGAAATGGCTGATAACCCAGCATACCAAACTTGGTATCATGAAGATAAACAGGTCCTCAGCGTAATTGTTTCCACCTTAGAAGAGGACATACTACCACATGTTCTCAACTTGTCCTCCTCCCGAGAGGTTCGGCTCACACTTGAGACTCTATTCTCGGCTCACTCTCAAGCCCGCATCGTGCAAACCCGGTCACAACTTACCAACTTAAAGAAAGGATCCCAGAAAATTGCTGAATATTTTCGCAAAGCCCAAAATCTTGCTCATGCGTTGGCTGCCGCAAATCAACCAATTCAAGATTCCGAATTGGTGTCATATATTTTAGCTGGTCTTGGTGTTGACTACGACTCCTTGGTCACCTCAGTAACCACACGTTCTGATTCAGTTAAACTCAATGACTTATATGGCTATCTTCTTTCTCATGAGATCAGACTTGACCAACATCAAACAGAGATTGATATATCTATTCCAACTGCCAACACGGCTCAACGGCAGCCCTTCTCTCATCCTAGACAGAATCGTGGATCTTTTTCAAACTATGGTCCCCAGAATCAGAACTTCAGCCGCAGCAGAGGTCGAGGTCGTGGCCGAAACTTCTCCAACAACCGCCCTGCTCCTAGACTCATATGCCAAGTCTGTCATAAACCAGGACACTCTGCTGCCTCATGCTGGCATCGATTTGATCAAACCTATCGGGCTGAAGTAAGTGAACCTGCTGCCTACATGGCCACATCTGGCCCTGGTCCCAATTACCCATGGTTCCATGACACCGGCACCACCCATCATGTGACAAATGAGCTCTCCAACCTCAATGTACGTGCAGATGAATACACTGGAACTGATCAACTTCAAGTGGGCAACAGACAAGGTTTGAGAATCCATCACTCTGGTCTTGCTAACTTATCATCTCCCCATCACAATTTTCGTCTTTCTTCCTTATTGCATGTTCCTGAAATCACTAAAAATCTTATCTCAGTAAACAAATTTACTAAAGACAATAATGTTTTCATTGAATTTCATCCTAATTTTTTCTGTGTCAAGGACATTCAAACTCTCAACGTATTGCTCCACGGCCCGTGTAAAGGTGGTTTATATCCATGGCCTTTCTCACGTCACTCCTCCACCACACCTGTTGCCTATCATGGTGGGAAAGCCCCCATGGATACATGGCACAAAGGCTAGGCCATCCTGCTCCTCCTGTTGTTCAACATGTCCTCCGCAACAACAACCTGCCTCTGTCTACCTCAAGAGTCTCCTCAGTTTGCTCCTACTGCCAACAAGGCAAAAGTCATCGTCTACATTTTTCTTTTTCAAATTCAGTATCAAACAATCCTTTAGAATTGCTCTTTCTTGATGTATGGGGCCCTGCTCCTATGCTTTCCATGAATAATAAAAGATTTTTTCTTTGCATTGTGGATGATTTCTCTAAGTACGTATGGATTTTTCCTTTATCTCAAAAGTCAAGAGTTTATGCAACCTTTTTATGTTTCAAAATCCTTGTTGAAAACTACTTTAGCAGCAAAATAAAATCTGTTCAAAGTGACAATGGGGGGGAATTTCGTCCTCTTCAATCTCGTCTCCCCTTACTTGGAATTTCTTACCGTTTAAGTTGTCCACACACTCATCATCAAATGGGTTCTGTCGAGCGAAAACATCGACATATTGTTGAAACTGGCCTCTCACTTCTTGCTACTGCAAATGTTCCTCTCTATCTATGGGATGAAGCTTTTAACTCAGCCACATATCTCATCAATCGACTTCCTTCCAAAATAACCAAAAACAAATCTCCCTACGAGCTTCTCTTCAAAGTCACTCCTGACTACAAATTCCTCAAAGTTTTTGGCTGTGAATGTTGGCCTTTCATTCGTCCATACAACAAACATAAACTTGACTATAGGTCCAAATCATGTGTCTTCCTTGGATACTGTAAAGATCACCATGGCTACAAATGTCTTCACATTCCCTCAGGGAAAATATTTCTTGCACGTCATGTTGTATTCAATGAAACATCATTTCCCTTCAAACACAGCCAAACAAATCACCCACCCTCACCACAAACTGTTGTAATTCAGTCTCCATTCACATCCCCTATTTCCCTCCATCCAACCCCTACCGCTGTTGCCACTAGCTCCCCACCTACGGAAACTCCTCATAACCAAAGGTCTCCAAATGGCAATCCTCACACTTCACCTCAATTACCTACTGTCCCAACCCCCACCATCACATCTTCTGCCGCAAGTGATTCTCAAACTTCATCCACGACCTTAGAAGATGAACAAGTGCCAGCTCCTCTCACACGTACTCATGAGATGACAACTCGATCTCAAAATCAGATATTCAAACCGAACCCTCTCCCTAAAGGGATGATCAGGTATCCACCAAGTGCATTCACCACCACTTTAAGTTCAGCTGCCATTGAACCAACCTGCTACACTACAGCAGCCAAGGATGCAAATTGGCGTCACGCAATGAATGAGGAGTTTGATGCTCTCCTCAAAAATGGTACGTGGTCCTTGGTACAATTCTCTCCCTCAATGAATGTCGTTGGCTCAAAGTGGGTATTTCGAATCAAACGAAAAGCTGATGGGAGCATTGAAAGATATAAGGCTCGGCTAGTAGCCAAGGAATTCCACCAACAACCAGGGGTCGACTTTGATGAAACTTACAGTCCCGTAGTGAAACCTATCACTATACGCACTGTCCTTACTATTGCTGTCACTCAAAATTGGGCTATTCATCAAATTGATGTTAGCAATGCATTCCTACATGGTGTCATCAAGGAGAACGTCTATATGCTGCAACCTCTAGGATTCACACATCCCAACTTCCCCAATGCAGTTTGCAAGCTGCACAAAGCATTATATGGCTTAAAACAAGCACCAAGGGCTTGGTTTGACCGATTGAGTTCACGGCTTCATGAATTAAAGTTCAATGGTTCAAAATCTGACTCGTCTCTCTTTATTTATAAATGTAATGGTGTTACTATCTTTGTTTTAATATATGTTGATGATATCATCATTACGAGCTCCCACCAAGCGGCTATTCCAAGACTTATTGCTGACCTGCAACTATCATTTGCCATCAAAGACCTTGGACCATTGCACTTCTTCTTAGGCGTTGAAGCAATTTGGACAAAAGATGCTCTTCATCTCTTTCAACAACGGTACATACATGATCTACTTACAAAAACAAACATGATGTTTGCCAAGCCTATATCATCTCCAATGTCAGCTTCTTCCCCTTTAAGCAAGTTTGATGGCTCCACAATCACTGATCCCTCATTATATCGTAGCACAGTGGGCTCTCTTCAATATCTATCTCTCACACGGCCAGATTTGTCATTTGCCGTAAACAAGGTATCACAATTAATGCAGGAACCCTGAGACACCCATTGGACAGCAGTCAAGCACATCTTGCGTTACTTAAAGTTCACAAGTGATCATACATTCTCAATATATCAGTCATCTTCACATTCTCTCACAGCATATTCAGACTCTGACTAGGCGGGATGCCCCGATGATCGTCGATCAACTTCTGGATATTGTACCTTTTTCGGCAGAAATCTACTCTCATGGAGTTCGAAAAAGCAGCCCACGGTATCAAGATCTAGCACCGAATCTGAGTATAAAGCCTTAGCAAATGCCTCATCCGAATTGGTATGGATTCAAGCTCTTCTTCGTGAACTTGGTCAGCATTTCCAGCATCCTCCGATCTTACATTGTGACAATATCGGAGCCACATATCTCTCCTCCAATCCTATGTTTCATGCACGAACAAAACATATTGCCATCGACTATCATTTTGTTCGTGACTTAGTGGCTGCCAAGGAACTTGACATTCATTTCATCTCAGGGAAAGACCAAATAGCTGACATCCTTACCAAACCTTTAGTTTCACAGAAGTTCCTGGTGCTAAAATCCAACCTCAACGTTAGCATACCTACGTCGAGTTTGAGGGGGAGTATTGGAACAGAAAAATCACAAACAACTGATTGTGATAAAGATAATGACAAAGGAACTTTGTTCAAACAGAAACTCTTGCAGAAACAAGAACTGAAATGAATTACTTCTCAAAGACAATTTAGGATTAGGTTTCTATCAGTTATTGATCTTGTAAACAAAACAATCTCTTTGTTATTATAAATAAGACACACTGCCATATGATTGAATTGGTAGAAAACACAAAAACAATATTATTCTATAGGGCTAGGTGTACCTAGAGGACTTTCAACAGTAAAAAGAAAAATGTTTTTATTAAAAACAACATCTCATGAAATATAGAGTCTATTAGTGGAGAGATTTAGACACTTATAGCCTTTGTGAAGAGGGCTATAGCCAAGAACGAGACACTGTGTTGAGTGGGGCTGAAGTTTGTTTTAATTATAGGGTCGTAGATTGGGCCAACAAGCACAACCAAAAGTGCGTAAAAAATTGTAATCGGGTGCACATTTGAAGAGTTTTTCATATGTGAATTTATTTTTTAGGAGATTGAAATTGTGATGATTTATAGAGATTGAAATTGGAAACAATAGGTCTTGATCCCAATGTAAAAAAATATTACATAACGACTATCAAAAGCCTTACCAAGTTTGGTACTATAGACTCGACAGTTGGAGAGGCCCTAGCTTCTAGTTATGCGGCTAGCTTATGCAGGACCCTTGCTTTGGAGCCAATTTGTTTGGAGGGGGATGCGGTGCAAGTGGTAAACGTTGTAAATTCAAAGGGGCCTAATTGGAGTTGTTTTGGCCACCTTGTAGAGGAGACAAGGAAGATCCTTCAATCTTTTTCAAATTGGAAATGTTGTTACGTGGGAAGAATTGCAAATGGTGCTGCCCATAGATTGGCTAAGGTGGCCACACAACAAGTCACTGATGTTATTTGGAGGGATGAAATTCCCAACTGCATCCGTGATGTAATTTTGAGGGAGCAATCTGCTCTCTTTTTGATGACATAATACAAGTTACAATTTCTTCTAAAAAAAAAAAAAAAAAAATAGTGGACCTCAACATATAGAACGCTGTTGGAAATAATTTTGGATGGTGCACAAATTCTCATTGATATAAAATCATTGCAATCTAAAAATTAACAATAAAATAAATAAAATACAAGAGATGAAAAGTAGAGTATGGAAAGATCTCACAATGTGCTATAGAATCACGCAAGAGCGTTGTCCTTAAAGGTTGATTCGTGCCTCCCGGAGTGTATAACTCGGTGCGATCGGATCCTTTGACACGCAACCTCCCAGGATTAGACTATAGCGTCTACCTTCGTTAAGGACGCACTTCCAAATAACGAAGAGTAATAGAACAACCCAATTATCAAAGTTGGTGATGGACTTCAGAATATTATTTGTAGAAAAAAAAAAACCAATAATATAGCATATGGCTTTATGCCATAAAACAAGTGTTTTGCAACACACTATATGGCCTTAGCCTTAGATAGAAAAGAAGTGTTTTTTTTCCTTCTATCTCTCATATATGTTCTTACCTTCAATGTATTAATATATCTATATATACAAGTGTTGGAAAGTATGTCATAAAGGAAATCTAATGAACAAACGGTCAAAACATTAAAAAACCTCCCAAGCATAAAACTTGTTATAAAATGCAATAAAACATATTAACTCCAAACGGTTATAAAACGGTAAGGAAATCAATGGGTTAATGACATAACACCAAAAAACGGTAAAACATTTGTTAATAATCAAATGGTCAAACTATAATAAAAGTTGTTAAAGACTAACATTCAAAACTATAAAAATTAATTAAAACTAATTTTTATTTAACTCATAACCAAGTAATAAATACAAACGGTTATAAACCAAAATGGTTAAAGATGATTTTTATTTCTCATAAAAACTCATGAAGATAATATCAAATGATAAAATATTTTCAAGTGACTAAAAAATGAATGTTTGTAGCAAATATTACAACAAACGCAAGGAAAAAATTGGAAAGAAAGAAAAAGAGATCAAAATGGAAATGTGGGTCAATGTTGAGAAGATCAGAAAGAAAAACCAAAAAGAAAAAGGAGTAAAAAAACGGTCCACTTGACTTTTCTTTCATTCGAGTTATTTTAGGTGTCCTTCCACTAACGACCATATCAGGCTTTCATATGTTCAATTAATCAAGACCATTGCTACAGTGAAGCCGCCTGTGGCGTGATTGAGATGCATGAAGCCAAAAGCATTTATAATACAAAGTCCAAAAATCATAAACTAACAAAATCATTAGATGGGTTGTCACGTAATCATATAATATAATTATATATATAATGTAGTTTGGTTTCATGTATATACAGATAACTACAACTGCATGCCGCATTTGAATCACCATGGGCATATTCAATTCAATGCTAGTAGTCAGAGACGGAGGGAGGGGGGGACCAGGGTAGGCCATGGTCCCCCCACAAAAAGAAGGAAAAAAAAATTATAAGTAAAAATAAAATAAAAAAATAATAAAGTAAAGTTTTAATTTTATGCATTTGGCCTCCTTCAAAGAAAAAATTGGCCCTATTTTTAAATTTTTTGGCCATATCTAATAAAAACTTTTGACCATATTCTTAATTTTTTTGGCCCATACCCATTAAGTTTTTTTATTTATTTTTGACCCTTACGATAGTCTTTAGTTCATAAAAAACAACCAAAATAATTTTTTTTAATAAAAAATTTCTAAAAAACCGAAAAAAAAAAAAAAAATAAAATTGGCTGGCCCCTTCCATAAAATTTCCAGGCTCCGTCCCTACTAGTAGTACTACTGAAAAAGTCTTAATCAGTTGGCGCCTTGTGGGGTTTGCTTTCAATTGGAGCCAGAGAAAGGAAAGCAGCCTAATTTTGTCCACCAAGGAGGCGTCCACTTTTGCTGCTTGCTGGCAATATCTCATCTAATCCCAGATACTACTTTTACGCGAAAATTTCAGGTTCTCAGAAGATTAATAATCAGTAAAACTCTGCGAAATTACAATATTATAATATTATTTGGTATCGTTTGTATAGTAAACAACACTATTCTTAATTCCATACCCCATATTTGGAGTCTTTTACCAAGCGTCACTAAATGAATAGTAACGTTTTTTTGGGTATAAAGAGTCATTATTCACATGTCACTAAGATATATATATATATCATGAATAAAAGAAGAGTATTTTTCCATTCATATTTTTGCTCTAAACCTTGTTTGAAAGTTGCCTTTGCCAAATGATAGGATGCCATTTTTGCTTCCCTTCTAATATGCATCACATGCCGTGATTAGAGACTATGCAGTATTATCCTCACATCGCCAATTTGAGATAGCACCTATTCTCATTGCATACATATGTTGTTTAATGGTTATATTTGTGTTAAATCACCAATTGTTAAATTTTTAAGATAAATTATTATTTAACATGATATTGGAGCTATAGGTCTTGAATTTGAACCCTATCTCTGTCAATTCATCTAATTAATTTCAATTACCTTCCTTATTAAATGTGAGTTTAGGCCCACACGTAAGGGAAAATGTTAAAACATAATTTAAATGATTAAATTTATCTTTTCCTATCAGCTTGAACTTTTGGAGTAAATGAAAATGATAATTAACGGACGGTATAAAAATATAATCAATATTGGCATTTAGAAAGCTTTTTATTTTTTCCTGCTTTTTGGGAAAACATTTCCCGGATTGAAGACAGTGACATATATCTTATCTTCTACCCACAAGTTCAAGAAAATATTAAAGAATGACCAAGACATTTTGAAAGCGAATTGAGAGAGAAAAAGCATGAGTTGAATTGGTAAACATAGACTGCCATGAAACTGATTATTAATTTGGAATGGCAAGCAATAAGCATAGTGATGTGGTTAGACAACTATATAAAGAGGTGAAATGGAGGTGACAGAATACAATTAAGCTTCTAAGTTTTGTGCTTTTAATTTCTTCTCTATGGCTACCGTCTTTGAAACAAGCAATAGATCCTCAATGGCTGCTATCGTGCTACTTCTGGGACTCTTGGTGGCAAACCTTGGCACAACAGGTCTCCTCCTCATCATCTTTCTCACTTTGTTCCTCTGCAACTGTATATATATATATATATATATATATATATGCTTGTTTATGTTGATTTGCCTTTATGCATTAACTTCTGCAACAAACGTATAACATTTCTTACATGTTTTCTTGAATTTCTGATGCCTGATTGCAGCATGGAACTCCTTTTCTTTAATGTTTTTCCTTCAATGAGACCATGATATAACATGTTGCAAAATCATTTAGACCCAAAAGCTTAATTTGTCTATTGGTTTGAATCTAATTATTTATTATAAGATAAATTTCATTTAACCCCCTGAATTGTCACCACTTTTGTAATGTTTTCCCTAAAGTTCAATTTCTCTTAATTTAGTGTATATGTCACCCATCCGTTACGATTTTCCGTTAACTAATACTCCTAACCGTTAAAATTACAAAAATACGCCCATTTGTTTTACTAAAAAAAAAAAAAAAGAGTTGCAAAGATTAAGGCATGGGTCCGAATTTAACGGTATTTGCAAAGATACTCACGCCTCAATCTTTACAAAAATTTTAAATATTTTTTCCAAAAAAAAAAAAAAAAACCGGGGGTACTTTGGAAATTTTGTTGGAATTTAACGAAAAATCTTAATGGAAGGGAACATAGAAAAAAAAAAAATTAAAAGTTTGATACACTAAATTGAGAAGTTTTGAACTTTAGAAGAGACATTGCAAAAAATGATGACATTTCAGTAAGAGGGGTAAGTGAAGTTTTTCCTTTAAGTCCTTTCAAATGTAATGTAACATTTAAAATTACCAATGGAATGATTATCTCAAATTCAATAGTTATTTTAAAAGCCACGTCATATTTATGAGCACTCTAGTCCTCCATATATTATTATTATTATTATTATTATTATTATTATTATTATATATTTCTAATTCACTCATATTATATTAACCATATACTAAAATGGATTTTGGAATGCGTGCAGGTGGAGAATCGATAGGGGTTTGTTATGGAATGATGGGCAACAATCTAGCATCCACTTCAGAAGTAATATCTCTCTACAGATCCAACAACATCAAGCGAATGAGAATCTACGATCCCAACCAAGCAGTTCTGCAAGCTCTTAGAGACTCCAACATTGAGCTCATGCTTGGCGTTCCAAATTCAGACCTTCAAAGCCTTGCCACCAATCCTTCCAATGCAAATTCATGGGTACAAAGAAATGTGCTCAGCTTCTGGCCTAGCGTCAGATTCCGATACATTGCCGTTGGAAATGAAGTCAGCCCTGTCAATGGAGCCACAGCTTCGCTGGCTCAGTTTGTTCTCCCTGCCGTGCGAAACGTATTCAATGCAATCAGATCTGCTGGCCTTCAGGACCAAATCAAGGTCTTCTTTTGAAAATTTCTACTTTCCTTCCATTTGTGTCTTCCACTTTGTCAAACAATGAAAATCTCAAAGAATTTTTTGTGCTTTATATAGACATGTCTTTCACTATATATTTGTTTAGAGGATGTTTGAGATTGTGTTTGAGAAATATAATTTTTAAGTCAAAAAAAACATTTTTTTAATAAAAGTTTCATTTTGTAGTTTTTGCTAAAAGTGCGTTTTGGTTTTTTTTTTACTTTTTAGATCTTTAAAAGCGCTATGAATTTTTTTTACCAAACATGTACTTTTTTAGAACATGTTTAATATTCTGTTTGAGAAATATGGTTTTAAGTCAAAAAAGTTTTTTAACAAAAGTTTCATTTTTTTAGCTTTTGCTAAATGCGTTTTGGTCATTTTTAAACTTTTTAGATTCTTAAAATGGCTTTCAATTTTTTTTACTAAACGGTTACTTCTTTTTTTTTCTTCTTCAAAACAGAGTTTTTGGGTATTAAACATACATTTTTGAGCCCCCTAAGAGATAGAATCAAAATCGTCTTAAAGCCAGTTTGTGATTGCGTTTGAGACATAGAATTTTAAAGTAAAAAAATGTTTTTTTGGTAAAAGTTTCATTTTTAAACTTTTGTCAAAAATGCGTTTTGATCATTTTTAAGTTTTTTTGGACCATTAAAAACACTTTTAATTTTTTTACCAAAAAAGTATTTTTTTTCTTGAATGAACTTTTAAAGTGTTAAATGTACTTTTAAACCTTTCAAACACAATCTCAGATAGACCTCAGTATCTACAGTTAAGTCTCATCTCATACTGTTTTGTGTTCTTCTTTCTTTAATTCTGAAATTCTCACAACTTTATTATTTTCTAACAGGTTTCAACTGCCATTGACATGACGTTGATCGGAACCTCGTACCCTCCGTCGCAGGGAGCTTTCCGGGGAGATGTGAGGGCATATTTAGACCCCATCATCGGCCACCTTGCATATGCCAAGGCACCATTGCTAGCAAATGTGTACACTTATTTCAGCTATGCAGGGAATCCACGTGACATATCTCTTCCCTACGCTTTGTTTACTTCCCCATCGGTTGTCGTATGGGATGGGCAGCGGGGATACCAAAACCTTTTTGATGCCATGATGGATGCATTGTACTCTGCCCTTGAGAGGACCGGAAATCCTCTGGCGGTTGTGGTGTCGGAGAGCGGATGGCCGTCGGCCGGCGGGGTTGCTACCACCGTTGATAACGCACGGGCTTATTACTCGAATTTGATCCGGCATGTCAAAGGGGGCACGCCCAAGAGCCCTGGCAGGGCAATAGAGACTTACCTGTTTGCCATGTTTGATGAGAATCAGAAACAGCCAGAGCTGGAGAAACACTTTGGGGTGTTCTTCCCAAATAAACAGCCCAAATATTCCCTCAATTTCAATGGAGAAAGAATAATCTGGGAGGGTGTCGATGTTGATCAGTATAATGCAACAGTTTCCCTTAAGAGTGAGATGTAAGAATACTGCAAGCATAGGATCGGAGTTGTTTCCTTTTGTGTTTCTTGGTCATCTTAATAAAAGAATCCACCGCTTGTATTCTTTTTGTGTTTAAATAAAATAAAAAAAGGGATGTGTGCCTGCAAATGGTGCTGCCCATGAATTGGCTAAGTTGGCCACGCAACAAGTCCAAAATATTATTTGGAGGGATTAAATTTCTGACTGCATCCGTGATATAATTTTGAGGGAGCAATTTGCTCTCTTTCTTATGACATAATACAAGTTACAACTTAAAAAAAAAAAAAAAAAAAAAAAAAAGAACGACCTTATTGGATCTCAACATATAGAACGCAAGGAAAAACTTGGAAAGAAAGAAAAAGAGATCAAAATGGAAATTTGGGTCAATGTTGAGGAGATCAGAAAGAAGAACCAAAAAGAAAAAGGAGTAAAAAAAGGTCCACTTGACTTTTCTTTCATTCTTTAGGTGTCCTTCCACTGACGACCATATCAGGCTTTCGCATGTTCAATTAATCATGACCATTGCTACAGTGAAGCCGCCTGTGGCGTCATTGAGATGCATGAAGCCAAAAGCATTTATAATACAAAGTCCAAAAATCATAAACTAACAAAATCATTAGATGGGTTGTCGCGTAATCATATAATATAATTATATAATATAGTTGTATATACAGATAACTACAACTCGATGCCGCATTTGAATCACCATGGGCAGATTCAATTCAATGCTAGTGGTACTACTGAAAAAGTCTTAATCAGTTAGTGCATAGTGGGGTTTGCTTTCAATTGGAGCCAGAAAAAGGAAAGCAGCCTAATTTTTTGCACCGAGGAGGCGTCCACTTTTGCTGCTTGCTGGCAATATCACATCTAATCCCAGATACTACCTTTTTTTTTTTTCTTAAGTGAAAATTTCAGGTTCTCATAAGATTAATAATCAGTAAAACTCTACGAAATTACAATATTATAATATTATTTTGTAAACGACACTATTCCTAATTCCATACCCTATATTTAGGGTCTTTTACCAGCGTCACTAAATGAATAGTGACATTTTTTTAAGTATAAAGAGTCATTATTCACATGTAACTATTTTTTTTTTTTTTTTTTTTTTTGTAGTGTCATGAATAAAAGAAGAGTATTTTTTCCATTCATATTTTTGCTCCGAACATTGTTAGAAAGTTGCCTTTGCCAAATCATAGGATGCGATGTTTGCTTCCCTTCTAATATGCATCACATGCCGTGATTAGAGATTATGCAGTATTATCCTCACATCGCCAATTTGAGATAGAACCTATTCTCATCTGTTTAATGGTTATATTTGTGTTAAATCACCAATTGTTAAATTTTTAAGATAAATTATTATTTAACATGATATTGGAGCTAAACGTCTTGAATTTGAACCCTATTTCTATCAATTCACCTAATTAATTTCAATTAACTTCCTTATTAAATGAAAGTTTAGGCCCACACGTGAGGAAAAATGTTAAAACATAATTTAAATGATTAAATTTATTTTTTCCTATCAACTTGAATTTTTGAGGTAAATGATAATTAACGGGTGGTATAAAAATATAATCAATATTGGCATTTGGAAATCTTTTTATTTTTTTCCTGCTTTTTGGGAAAGCATTTCCGGGATTGAAGACAGTGACATGTATCTTATCGTCTACGATACCGACAAGTTCTAGAAAATATTAAAGGATGACCAAGATATTTTGAAAGCGAATTGAGAGAGAAAAAGCATGAGTTGAATTGGTAAACATAGACTGCCATGAAACTGATTATTAATTTGGAGTGGCAAGCAATAAGCATAGTGATGTGGTTAGACAACTATATAAAGAGGTGAAATGGAGGTGACAGAATACAATTAAGCTTCTAAGTTTTGTGCTTTTAATTTCTTCTCTATGGCTACCTTCTTTGAAACAAGCAATAGAATATCCTCAATGGCTGCTATCGTGCTACTTCTGGGACTCTTGGTGGCAAACCTTGGCACAACAGGTCTCCTCATCATCATCTCTCACTTTGATCCTCTGTAACTGCATATATATATATATATATATATATATATATATATATGCTTGTTTATGTTAATTTGCCTTTATGCATTAACTTCTGCAACAAACGTATAACCATTTCTTATTTTTCTTGAATTTTTGATGCCTGATTGCAGCATGGAACTCCTTTTCTTTCCTGTTTTTCCTTCAATGAGACCATGATATAACATTGGTTCGAATTTCCAAAATACCCCCCTTTGTTTTAAGGGAAAAAATAAAAGTTGCAAAGATTAAGGCATTGGTTCGAATTTAACGGTATTTGCAAAGATACTCATGCCTCAATCTTTGCAAAAATTTTAAATATTTTTTCGGAAAAAACAAAACCGGGGGTATTTTGAAAATTTTGTTAGAATTTAATAAAAAATCCTAATGGAAGGGAACATTGAAAAAAAATTAAAAGTTTGATATACTAAATTGAGAAGTTTTGAACTTTAGAGGAGACATTGCAGAACATAATGACATTTCAGGAAGCAGGGTAAGTAAAGTTTCCCCTTTAAGTCCTCTCAAATGTGATGTGGCATTTAAAATCACCAATAGATCAAAATTCAATAATGATCATCTCAAATTTAATGGTGATTTTAAAAGTCACATCATATTTGAAAGTACTATAGTCCTCCATATATTTTTACTCATATTATATTAACCATATGCTAAAATGGATTTTGGAATGCATGCAGGTGGAGAATCGATAGGGATTTGTTATGGAATGATGGGCAACAATCTAGCATCCACTTCAGAAGTAATATCTCTCTACACATCCAACAACATCAAGCGAATGAGAATCTATGATCCCAACCAAGCAGTTCTGCAAGCTCTTAAAGACTCCAACATTGAGCTCATGCTTGGCGTTCCAAATTCAGACCTTCAAAGCCTTGCCGCCAACCCTTCCAGTGCAAATTCATGGGTACAAAGAAATGTGCTCAGCTGGCCTAGCGTCAGATTCCGATACATTGCTGTTGGAAATGAAGTCAGCCCTGTCAATGGCGCCACAGCTTCGCTGGCTCAGTTTGTTCTCCCTGCCGTGCGAAACGTATTCAATGCAATCAAATCTGCTGGCCTTCAGGACCAAATCAAGGTCTTCTTTGGAAAATTTCAACTTCCCTTCCATTTGTGTCTTCCACAACTTTGTCGCACAATGAAAATCTCAAAGAATTTTTTGTGCTTTATATAGACATGTCTTTCACTATACATTTCTTTAGAGCATGATTGAAATTGTGTTTGAGGAATAGAGCTTTTAAGTCAAAAAACGTTTTTTTAACAAAAGCTTCATTTTTTTGCTTTTGCTAAGAGTGTGTTTTGGTCATTTTTAGATTTTTTAATCCTTACAAGCGCTTTTAATTTTTTTTACCAAACAGATACTTTTTTAGAGCATGTTTGAGATTGTGTTTGAGAATAGAGCTTTTAAGTCAAAACAGTTTTTTAACAAAAGTTTTATTTTTTAGCTTTTACTAAAAGAGCGTGTTTTGGTCATTTTTAGACTTTTAGATCATTAAAAACACTTTCAATTTTTTTTTACTAAATAGGTACTTTTTTCTTCTTCAAAACGAACTTTTTGAGTAGTAAACGCACTTTTGGACCCTTCAAACGCAAACCCAAACAAGCCCTAAGAGATATAATCAAAATCGCCTTAGAGCCTATTTGTGATTGCGTTTGAGAAATAAAATTTTTAAGTCAAAAAGTATTTTTTAGCAAAAGCTTCATTTTTAAACTTTTACTAAAAGTGCGTTTTGACCATTAAAAACGTTTTAATTTTTTTACCAAACAAGTATTTTTTTTTCTTGAAACGAACTTTTTGAATGTTAAAAGTACTTTTAGATCTCTCAAACGCAATCTCAAACAGGACCAGCTAAGTCTCATCTCATACACTAATTTTGTGTTCTTTCTTTGTTTAATTCCGAAATTCTCACAACTTTATTATTTTCTAACAGGTTTCAACTGCCATTGACATGACGTTGATCGGAACCTCGTACCCCCCGTCGCAGGGGGCTTTCCGGGGAGATGTGAGGGCATATTTAGACCCCATCATCGGCCACCTTGCATATGCCAAGGCACCATTACTAGCAAATGTGTACACTTATTTCAGCTATGCAGGGAATCCACGTGACATATCTCTTCCCTACGCTTTGTTTACTTCCCCATCGGTTGTCGTATGGGATGGGCAGCGTGGATACCAAAACCTTTTTGATGCGTTGATGGATGCATTGTACTCTGCCCTTGAGAGGACCGGAAATCCTCTGGAGGTTGTGGTGTCGGAGAGCGGATGGCCGTCGGCCGGCGGGGTTGCTACCACCGTTGATAACGCACGTGCTTATTACTCGAATTTGATCCGGCATGTCAAAAAGGGCACGCCCAAGATCCCTGACAGGGCAATAGAGACTTACCTGTTTGCCATGTTTGATGAGAATCAGAAACCGCAAGAGCTGGAGAAACACTTTGGGGTGTTCTTCCCAAATAAACAGCCCAAATATTCCCTCAATTTCAATGGAGAAAGAATAATCTGGGAGGGTGTCGATGTTGATCAGTATAATGCAACAGTTTCCCTTAAGAGTGAGATGTAAGAATTCTGCAAGCATAGGATCGGAGCTCTTTCCTTTTGTGTTTCTTGGTCTTTTTAATAAAAGAATCCACCGCTTGTATTCTTTTTGTGTTTCTGGAAAAATTAGAAAAAACAAAAAAAAAAAGGATGTGTGGCTGCTGGGATTCGAGCCCAGGTCTCCACGGCCACAACGTGGAATTCTTACCACTAAACTACAGCCACATCCATGTACAATACAACCATCAATATATATCTATGCTAAATATATATGAGACGCAGCCGGCAAAACGTAATCCAGCCTCATCTTAAGTACTCTGGATGAAAAGGATTCAATTTTTTGTTTTAAATTAATTTATAAAGTCATTATTATTGGATAATCTAATTTCATTTCAAACATTAATAGGGAGTCAAAGGTAGTAGATTTGTAAATTGTAATTATTGTTTATTATATATGTATATATACTCTCTAATTCTAACTTTTGTATTAAGTTTTACAAGGGGGATCTCCAAAGGACATCTTAATCCCTTGGGCGTAGGACTAATATTGGACCAAATGCTTATTTCTAAAACTATATTAAGTAATACTAGGAATCATCTTTTTATCCTCTTAAAGTTGATGTGGCTTGCAAAATCACTATTAGATCAAAATTCAAGTATAATTCATCTAAAATTTAATGGTAATTTTAAAAGCCACATCAACTTTAATAGAATAAAAAAATGATCCACAGCATTACTCAACTATATCTATTGTAGTTTAGGCATTTTATGCGAATGATTTGGGTTAAGTAACAGTTCAAATTTAATTTCTTTACCACACTTAAATCGAATTCTTAATTAAAATCAGTTGGGTTGTAGGTAAATCTCAAAGGAATAATCATATTAAGTAAATTTTTATATAACTGTTATACAACTGAGATGATATAACAGTTAAAATCAATTTTTTGGCCAATAATGACTTTTAAAAAGGAAAAATCAATGACTAAATTTTATTGTCACGTCATTCCAAAGTAGCATGTTCATTAATGATTCTTGATAAAGAAAGTTGGTGTCCTTATTCTATTTGAATCAGGAGGTGTGCAATCGGGCGGTTTGCCTTTATGTAATCCGATTTACACAAGGAAAAGAGTAACAATGGACAAGCTATTATCTTATTATTTTGACCTTTTAAGTATGCTATTCTGTCACTTTCACAATAAAAACATAATTAATACATATATATCATAGGATTGGAGAAACGAATAATTTTTTTTTTTTTTTATTACATATCAAATAACTATAAAATAACTTATCAAATCAATATTTTGGGGAGGGGGATTCGAACTAGTGATATCCACTTCATTATGCGTGGTCCACAGCTAATTACAATCTTCATAATATCAACTTTACATATCATGTTGCTCACTTATAATTTTACATAAAATCATTTCATATCATATTTTTTTCTCCCTAAACCCGCCAAAAACAAAATTAATGGGTTGGCACGTTTATAATCCAAACCCTATAACTTCGTGTCGTGCTCGTGGCTCGTGTCAAAATTGACAATCCTACCTATAGGCCTAGCCCTCTCTGCTTAGGGCTAACAATTGAGATATTGTCACATGAGGCTACACCTTCTACGGTGCGTTGTACTACTTTCTAGAAAAATTCTTAAATATTATTTTATACGTAGTAACGGTGATTCTCTTTATTGTTTATGTTTTCTTTACTGTTTATTGATGGAACCCCACAACTAATAATAGAAAATTATTGATAATAATGACTCATTTCGGGTTGGAGAGACTACAATAACTCCTTTCGGGTAGGAGAGACCACAATTGAATCCAATTAGGGTTGGAAACAAACCACAAACAAGCTTTTGCTTAATAATTCTTTATTTAAAATAAACTACAACTACTATCCCTATTTATAAGATAAGAAATCCAAGTAAAAGAAGGACTAGAAAGTCTAATTAATAAAGGACTCCAACATAAACTTGGACTTGGAATATAGACTTCTTATTGTACTAGTAGACCTTTCTCCTTGTCTCAGAAGAACAAGTAGACAAGTCCCTTGCTTCTCAACCCTCAATTGCCATGTGAGACCTACGTGGCATTGGTTCTCCATCATTTGCCCCCCCTTGAAGGGGAACCTTGTCCGCAAGGTCCAAGGTACCTACACATACATGGGCTTATTAGGTGAGTTATGAACCCACTTTTTTTTTTTTTTTTTTCTTTTGCTTTCTAAGCCCCTTGAACAAAGATGGTGTGAGGAGATGAGACTGTGACACTCGAGACGTGTGGCAGTGTGATGGCACAGTTTGAGGATACGGCAACGTGGAATGGCACGGTGGTTGACGGCACAGTTGGGATGGTATGCACGTTTGGAGGGTTGAGTCCGGTGTTCTCTAGATCTGGGATTGGTGGGGCAGCGACCGTGGGTTGTGAATGGCTCAGTCTCTGGACGGCGTCGCAATACTGTTGATCTCTGTAAGTTGTTTGTTGATGGTGGCTTACAGTGGACCCAAGCTTTTTTGAGAGATATGATGATGAGTCTTCATCCTCTTTTAGTGCCTTCAGGCCACACAATATTCTATCTAAATTTCGCTCAATTTGTTTCACAATTTGGCTTTGATGGGTTAGCTGACGAATGAAAATCTGCTCAAAACGATCAAGTAAACGATGAAGTTGAGAATCCGACATTGTTGCGAAGGCTCTGATACCACGTTGATGGAACCCCACAACTAATAATAGAAATTTATTGATAATAATGACTCATTTCGGGTAGGAGAGACCACAGTAACTCATTCGGGTAGGATTTAACTGTGTGGTTGTGGGTTTGAATGGCTCAGTCTCTGGACAGCGTCGCGATACTGTTGATCTCTATAAGTCGTTTGTTGATGGTGGCTTACAGTGGACCCAAGCTTTTTTGGGAGAGATGAGTGATGATTCTTCATCCTCTTTCAATGCCTTCAGGCCACACAATATTCTATCTAAATTTCGCTCAATTTGTTTCATGATTTGGCTTTGATGGGCTAGCTGACGAACGAAAATCTACTCAAAACGATCAAGTAAACGATGAAGTTGAGAATCTGACATCGTTGCGAAGGCTCTAATACCACGTTGATGGAACCCCACAACTAATAATATAAATTTATTGATAATAATGACTCCTTTCGGGTATTAGAGACCACAATAACTCCTTTCGGGTAGGAGAGACCACAATTGAATCACTTTTGTTTTATGTTATAAATACATAATACCTATTACAACATAGCCATTTTATTATTTCATTTATTAGAACTTTATATACATATCATAACTTTTGTGGGAGAACGTTATAAAACTATTATTGAAAATATACTATATGTTACGGGTCCACAACCTGGTGAATATATATTATAATTATTTACATATTATAATTATTATTAAATGAGGTAATGATGTATTATTAGTCTTATTAAGAAAATACGAAGACTTGCTCATAAAGCAATATCTCTAGTAGGAAATATGAGATTTGTCTCCCATTAGAATTATATTTTCTATTTACGTATATTTCTATTTCTACCATCTAATAGTCTATATATATAAACCTAAGAGTGATCAATAAAATATATGAGAAGTTTATTATTCAACTCTAGTAGTTGTTTTGGGAGGTTTAGAGTTCCTCGAATTATCCAAGAATTAGGAGGCCCAGAATTCTTCGAATTATCCTACCAAACCCTATCAAAACCTATCGCTCTCGTTGATTATTCATCCCTCATTACGAAGGTCCAAAACAACTTGGTATCAGAGCCAAGTTAACGACGACAAACCAAATCAACTATGTTTGACATAGTTTTCGAAGAATGTTGACAGAATTTCACCACCTTCTCAAGGATTGGAGGAATGAAATTGCAGCTCGTTATGAGAAGCATCCAATCTCACTCTCATCTTCACCAAACACCCCCATAGACAACCACTCCATCAATCCTTCAGCACAACCATCTTCCAAAATCTCACCCAAAACCCAAAGAAAAAGAACCTCTTGACCAAAACCCATCAACCCTTCAGCACAACCATCTCCCAAAATCTCACCCAAAATTCAAACAAAAAGAACCTCTAGACCAAAACCCACCAAACAAACCCATACTGCATCATCTCTCTCACGGCTTATGCCGTCATTAACCCCTACAACCCATAACACCTCAGACCACAAAGCACCACACCAAGCCGCCGCCCAGCCCCAAATCGCAGCACCGCAATCCCAGCCACCAACCCAAAAGTTGCCACACCAAATTCTCCGGCACCGCTGCATCAGTTGCTTCTCAGTTGGCATCCACGTTTGAATCTCAATCTTGGAAGATTGCTACATGCTCTGTACTTCGACAAAGTCTATTTCTGAGGTTGAGGTTCACGCAGAGGAGAAGAAGATTTGTCTTCGTCATGTGGTTGAGAAAGAGGGGGAAAAAAAAAAAGGACCACTTGATGTTCCTTGTGTCTACATGTTTTCTTTGGGCTTTGCTTAAAAATCTTGACAAATCTCCACCTTTTGTCAAAAAAAAAAGCCAAAAAAAAAAAAAAAAAAAAAGGAAAGAAAGAGTTGTTGGTGCCTTGGGTGGGACACTCATTAAAGAAGCCTATTGGAGTAAAGCCTAAATCACTTTGGAGGAGAGGATTCAAGAGAATTTTTGGATTCAAATATTTTTGGGTACAAGTATTCTTGCATGGTCATGGTCGTGGAGCTGCTATGAGCTTTGATCATTTCTACGACCTTGAGGACAAGGTCATTTTAAGGGGAAATGAGTGTTACGGGTTCACAACTCGGTGAATATATATTATAATTATTTACATATTAGAATCATTATCAAATAAGGTAATGATGTATTATTAGTCTTATTAGGAAAATATGGAGACTTGCTCATAAGACAATATCTCTAGTAGGAAATATGAGATTTGTCTCCCATTAGAATTATATTTTCTATTTACGTGTATTTCTATTTTGCCCTGTAATAGTCTATATAAGCCTAAGAGTGATGAATAAAATATATGAGAAGTTTATTATTCAACTCTAATAGTTGTTTTGGGAGGTTTAGGGTTCCTCGAATTACCTTAAAATTAGGAGGCTCAGGATTCCTCGAATTATCCTACCAAAACCTATCGCTCTCGTTGATTATTCATCCCTCGTTACGGAGGCCTGTAAGCTTATATACACATGTTCAAGATTAGACTTAATTCATGTGGGACATTAGAATCATAACACTATGCATCATTATAAAATATCATTTGCACAATTTATTCACATCACATAATTCATGCATAAATCATTTCATATTTGTCATTATACATAATGCTAAAAATGACTTGGGTTTTTCTTTGGAATTTTGCATAACCTTATACATAAAATGTCTCAAGTCGACATTCATAAAAATACCAGCACAAACATAAGCTTGCTTAACTCAATCGCTTTTATTTGTTTTGTCTTCACCATAGCATACCGTCCTTATCATTGTGATCAATCCTTTAAATGTCCTATGAAAGCTTCTATTTGAATACCTACAATCAATATCTCTAGTAGGAAATATGAGATTTGTCTCCCATTAGAATTATATTTTCTATTTACGTGTATTTCTATTTCTGCCATGTAATAGTCTATATAAACCTAAAAGTGATCAATAAAATATATGAGAAGTTTATTATTCAACTTTAGTAATTGTTTTGGGAAGTTTAGGGTTCCTCAAATTACCCTAAAATTAGGAGACTCAGGAATCTTCTAATTTTCCTACAAAAAACTATCACTCCTGTTGACTATTCATCCCTCGTTACAGATGCCCAAAACAACTTGGTATTATAGCCAAGTTAACGACGACAAACCAAATCAACTATGTCTGACAGAATTTTTTGAAGAATGTTTGACAGAATTTCGCCGCCTTCTTAAGGAATAGAGGGATGAAATTGCAGCTTGTTGTGAGAAGCATCCAATCTCACTCTTGTCTTCACCAAACACCCCCAAAGACACCACTCCATCAACCCTTCAGCACAACCATCTTCTAAAATCTCACCCAAAACCCAAAGAAAAGGAATCTCTCAACCAAAACCCACCAAACCAACCCACACCACATCGCAACATCTCTTTCATGGCTTGCGCCGCCATCAACCCCTACAACCCACAACACCTCAGACTACAAAGCACCACACCAAGCCGCCTCCCAGCCCCAGATCGCAGCACCGCAATCCCAGCCACCAACCCAGAAATTGCCACACCAAATCCTCCAGCGTCTCTGAATCAATTACTTCCTAGTTGGCATCCATGTTCGAGTCTCAATCTTGGAAGACTGCTACATCCTCTGTATTTTGAAAAAGTCTATTTTCTGAGGTTGAGGTTCACACAAAGGAGAAGAAGATTTGTCTTCTTCATGTGGCTGAGAAAGGGAAAAAAAATAATAAAAAAATAAAAATAAAAAGGCCACTTGATGCTCTTTATGTCTACATGTTTTCTTTGGGCTTTGCTTGAAAATCTTGATAAATCTCCAACTTTTGTCAAAAAATAAAAAAGAAGAAGAAAGAGTTGCTGATGCTTTTGGTGGGACACTCATTAAAGAAGCCTTTGAGTAAAGCCTGAATCACTTTGGGTGAGAGTATTTCAAGAGATTTTTTGGATTCAAATATTTTTTGGTGCAAGTATTCTTGCATGGTCATAGTCGTGGAGTTGCTATGAGCTTTGATCATTTCTACGATAGTGTTACGGGTCCACAATCCGATGAATATATATAAATGTTACAAACCTTGGGTAGAACTCACCCTTGAAAACTGGCTTACAAGGGAAGGGTGCCCAAGAGCTTATATATACATGGTCAAGATTGGACTTAACTCATGTGAGCACCACGCTTCCATGGCCGACGTCCACGGCAACCCACTCTATCGACACTAACTTGATGGTAGCCATTTCTCTTTTGGTGGCTCCACTCACCTATTAGTATTTTAGTCTAGCCCATAAGTCACCCATTCTGTGACTCGAGACATGGTGGCTAGCTTTGATGCCAAATGTTACAAACCTTGGGTAGAAGTCACCCTTGAAAATCGGCTTACAAGGGATGGGTGCCCAAGAGCTTATATACACATAGTCAAAGTTAAACTTAAATCGTGTGGCACATTAGAATCGTAACACTATGCATCACTATAAAATATCATTTGCACAATTTATTCACATCACATAGTTCATGCATAAATCATTTCATATTTGTCATTATACATAATGCTAAGAATGACCTGGGTTTTTCTTTGGAAAATATTGCATAACCTCATACATAAAATGTCTCAAGTCAACATTCATAAAAATACTAGCACAAACATAAGCTTCCTTACCTCAATCGCTTTTATTCATTTTGTCTTCACCATAGCATACCGTCCTTATCATTGTGATCAATCCCTTAAACGTCCTATGAAAGCCTCTATTTGAAGACCTAAAATCGTGTCATAGAACTTCCTTAATTAATAGGTCATATAAAAACCTTAGCTTCAAAGGACAACCAAATTCCTTAATCTCTTCAACAAACTTCTCAAATTCATTATTCTCATTTCCACAACCATCTAGCATTTCTTACTTTAAAATTAGTGCTAGACCCCGAATTAATGACCTAAACTATATCTACATTACTTGTATTACTTACTCTCCATTAACCTTCAAATAATTTATGCTTTATTTAGTTTGAGCCTAATTCCTCAAATCCCAAATGTACCAAACCCTTTTTCATAATGGATTAAGAGTCTATTTAAACTTTCCCAAATCCCCCTTGCAAAACCTATAGTAAAATGATCTATTTATTTCGACTAAAACATATCCCAAACATTCAATTTCAACTAGACAATGATCATATAGGATATGTTTTAGATGGTTTTGGGTTTGGAGAAGCACCCAACAATTCATCTTTGCCTAATCTGATAAACTTTTGAAAATATGTCATGTGAGCTTTATCATATGACATTTCATCATGTTGTATGTGATTCTCAGCAATAGGAAAATTTGAAATTGCATCACGAAGAAGAAGCTTTTAAAAGCAAGCAACCGTATTCGTCTCGAACTCTAAAGGAATAACTCCTCTCATAAAAAGATCATTGGTTGGCAAAAGGAATTGAGGCAATTTCTCATGAGGACAAGCCTCTCATATGCAAACACGCATATGAAATGTAAGAAGCTTGTATGCACCTGTTTTCGTCATCCCATTCAAACTTGATAGGTCATCGTTATCAGACAACCCAATGCATATCGTCCAAGAAGTCCATTTGCAAACTTTACGATGTTAGCTACATTTTCTATTAAAACAAAGTTCGGTTTTAGATGTTGTATTAAATTTATATAAACCTCAAGTTTTTTATTTTTCTTGTCATCCAATAGATTATCTTTATTTATAAAGCGATTAAACTTACTTTCCTTGAAAATGAGGCCTAACATATATCACATCAACGTCATTGGTAGAATGTAATATCTTTGAGTTGTAACTACAAGTGACAAAAATATTTTATAGTTTCCCTACAATTACCCAATCTCTAAAGTGGCTCCCAAGTGTCTTCATCAACACCATAACATTTCCAAAACATTTTTTGCATACTAAATAATTTATCTTATAGGATATTTCATCTTTCTATCTACACTTGAGAAGTTGAACTTGGGAGGGAAGATGCATGACATTTTGCCATGGAAGAATTTTTTTTAACAAGGTAAAATTTGATTTTCAATATATTTGGCCCCTACCCATTAAAATTTTTGGCCACTCATTTGAAATTTGGGCCCTACTCCTTAGATAGAAAATTTGATTTCACAAGGCATGAGATGGCACTACAAAAAAAAAGAGGTTTTTGTTGACCAATAGTTTCTGACGTGTTAGTATTGACGTGTGTGTCCAAAATTGGCACGTCAATAATTTATTGACGTGTCAAAAAGTGGCACGTCAAAAAAAAATTTTGACGTGTCAATTTCTAACACGTCAATAAATTATTGATGTGCCAAAAAGTGGCACGTCACTAAATTTTTTTTTAAAAAAAAAATTTCAAGAAGTTTTTTTTCAATTAAATTTACTTGATGTTTAATTTATCATCAAAAATCCAGTTGCAACTTAAAGCCCATATAAATCCCTACAAATGTTGAACAGCCATATATATATATCTAACTATTGAAGGAAAATTCTCAAAATCTCATCATGAATTCACTACACAAGTACTCTGATCTCTAAACATCCGGTAGAAATTCCTAAAATACTTCAAACCCCCAAATAATGTGGAAGAACAAATCTAAAAGTGGGTTAGCAAATTTAACAAAAAGAAAAAAAAAAAAAAAACTTCTATATAAGAGACTAATAGATATAAAATAACTCAAATTGAAGCATTTATACCTTAAAATCCCCAAATATTCCAACCTCTTCCCTTCTCTCTCCATTTATCTTTCTTCTTCACCTTTTCTCCTCTTCTCTCACAGGTTCCTTCTCTTCTTTTCTTTTATTTTGTTTAAGCTACAAACAAGGGAGGTGGGCGTGAGAAGTAGAAGAAGAAAAAAAGAAAGAATATATATATATATATATAAGTGGGAACCGAAAGACAAGCAGAAAGAAGGAATTTGGGAGAAGAAATTCGTTGAAACGAGAAGGAGAAATAAATGAAAATAAGGAAGAGATCTCATCTAGAAGAAGAAAAGAAAAAGACAAAAAAAATGACAACTTATTTGAAAAGGAAGGCTGTGGGCGCACGCTGGAGGAGAAAGAAAAAGAGGAGGGAAAATGACAGAAAAAAAAAAAAAGAAAAGCGTTCCAGCTGGTCTGGCGCCTTTTCGATAACGTTTCTTGACATGTCTACAGTAGACACGTCATTAAATTATTGACGTGTCACATGTGGCATGTCAAGAACACGTCAAGAAAGTCATCATATAATTAAAACATTGCATAATTTTTATTATTAATTAATAACCATATATATTTTGTTACCTAATATTAATTATTTCCAAATAAATTAAAGAACACAAATTAAGCGCATATATATATATATAAAATAAAAGCATTTTATAATTTTTATTATTAATTAATAACCATATATAGTGAAAGCATTGCATAATTTTTGTTATTAATTAATAGCCATATATATTTTGTTACCTAATATTAATTAATAACCATATACCAATTATATATATATATATATATATATACATACACCAATTAAATTTTGTTATCTAATATTTTTTTAAAAACAAATAACTAATATTATTAATTAATTAATTTTTGACGTGTCAAAATGTGACACGTCAAGAAAATATATTGAAAATAATAAGAGAAAAAGAATTATATGATCAATTATTTTTTTAAAAATAATATATACTTAAAACTAAGATAATACATGTATATTAATCTTCCTACAATATTGAAAACGTGATATGTATTAATACTATCACTTTAGTTAATAACCATATATATTTTGTTACCTACTATTAATTAATAGCCATAAATTAAAGAATATAAAGCACATATATATAATAACCATATATAGTGAAAGCATTGCATATAAGAGACAAGAACATTAACTAGTTTTATAAAATTTTAATGGGTTTGAATATATCTCTTAATATATGACGACATATACCAATTATACATATACCAATTAAATTTTGTTACTTAATATAGGTACCAATTAATATTGTTATCTAATTTTGTTAACCAATTAATTCAATTTTGTTACTTAAATAGGTACAAAAAATAATTAATATTATTAATTAATTAATTTTTGACGTGTGAAATAATAGCACGTCAATAATTATTGACGTGTCATTTTGACACGTCAATAATTGTTGATTGACATGTCAAAATGACACGTCACTATTTATTGACGTGCCATTTTGACACGTCAATAATTATTAACGTGGCTTTTCGACACGTCAATAATTATTGACGTGTTAAAATGGCACGTCAATAATTATTGACGTGCGGAAATGGGCCACGTCAATAAAGTTTTTATTGATGTGTCACTGTAGCCACGTCAATAATTATCGACGTGGCAAAAAGTGTGTTACTATTTGCCACGTCAAAAAACACCATTTTTTTGTAGTGGCAGCATAAGTAAAAGGATGGCCAGAGCAACTGGACTGGTCGGAAAAAGGGAGAGGGAGAAAAGAAGAGGAGAGTAGGGGGGAGGAGAAAGGATGAGGGAACAAGAGCTCCCTCCTCTCTGCATGTTTCTAGAGAGAAAACCTAGGGCCTTTTCTTCCTGATTAAGTAAGCTTGATTCCATTCAAAAGCTTGTTTAGTTGTATCCTACTTATGCCTCTCTTTGCTAAGGAAAAGCCAAAGTAGCTAATCCTTAGTCCAATGGTTGAATTTGGGAGACCAAAATACAAAATTAGTTTTCTTTTGGTTTCAAATAGGTACATTCATCAAGTTCTTGTCCAATTAATTAATAATATCTCATGCTATGTAACGATCCAGTGAAATCAATTAACTGGTAATTGATTTTATGGTTCGCCTTCTAGCCTTATTCTATGAGGAAAAGATTCAGGGATCTTATCCTCTCCGAAGAGAGTTTACAACAAAAGACTTTTTACTAAATCATTGAGATAGCTATAATTTAAATCTACAATCATAATAACTAGAGTGAAACTTAATGCATCGTAACATAGATTAGCTCCCAAATGTTGCGGTCAAAGACGAGTCATCCAAAATATAATACAAACCACATCTAATTGTTCTAGAAACAACATCAAAGCCTACATTTAACTAGATACAACATAAAGATAATCTCGATCATATCTTAGTGAGTAGCTCCATTAGTGTTCCACATGAACTTGAGCCAAACAGGGTCCAAGTGGTCCAAGTCCTGAAAAGATATCCTCAACAAATCCCTTACAACCACTGAATGACTCCCCGGGTCCATCCCTTGCAAGGCTAGCTAAGATAGCACAAATACACATATGGAGGAAAATGAATACAAGAGAAAGTCTGATGACTAAATGAGTAAAAATGCACATGACGTACACGTTATTAAACGGTGAACTTAGTTGTTTATAAATCACATGCAGCATTATGATGTGATAGTTTATCATATACTCATATGGATGTAATATGGATATAGTTTATGTTGTAATATAATAATCATGTCATAGTTTAAAACATATGGTCTACTCGAGATATTACATCTTCTTAACATGATTAGCACTATCCCAAAGGACCTGTAATACAATACCGATGCCCTGAATATTGCACGCTACCGTGCATAACACTAGTAATCTGACCGAGTCTGACCTCGGGTGGTCCACACTACTAATTATATATGTCCTATAGTGACCTGCCAATCAAACATGGCTGCGCAAGTCACGAACAACCATTGTATTTAAGGCCCACACACACACTCACACACACACACACACACATTTTGACTATATAGTTAACTTATATAGTAAGCAAATAGCCGTTATCTCGCACGTACCGGTGTACAACATCATACGATGCAATTAATCTTGTCAACTTTTACATGCATGCTCTTAAAATTCTCATTTTTTTTCATTATCTTGCTTAATCAACATACGTTTTCACAAAATACAGTTAATAATAATCCAAAATGTATTTCATGAGAGTTGTAAAGATGCATATTCGGTAAACATAAAATAACCATGATATGCAAAAAAAAATAACAAGTATTCATGTAAATTTGTACTCACTTGGATCGTAAAGCTCCTCCACAAACCCCTCCAAAGGTTTCACACCTTTGAAATGTGAGATAAGGCATATTATTAATTCTAAACCCAAGCTAAAACAAGCCCTAGTCTTAAACACATTTAAAACAAACTTTCTCCTTAACCATCAAACGTTTGGACAGAGAAGATCGAACATTCAACCATGACATCAAACATTCAAACAAAGAGATTCGAACGTTCGATGCTGGACTAAAAACCTATTTCGAATTAAATAATTGTTAAATCACTTCTAAGATCTCTAACAAATTCCTAGCCCAAAATAGCATCTCCATGCAAAAGAAACTACTTAAGCCAAGACTAAAGCCAATAACACCAATACAAATCAAACCCAACAACTAAGCAGCATGCTTGAATGGTTATAACATGCTCAATTTAGATGCATACCGTGTGTTTGATGAGTTGCCTAAATGAAGTTTTAAAATTGATAATGCCTTATTATCTTAAACTGTGGTTATGTTTTTGTTTTTGAGACTGAAGAGGACCTTCAATTCCTGCTCAAATTGAAGTTGAACCTGCTCTAATTGAAGATGACCTTCATGAAATGTGAACCAAAGTGAGAACTTAGTCGAAGATCAATGGAACATCTACATTTGCAACATATTGAGTTGCTATTTTGGAAGTGCCTTGTGCTGTATTTTTTTCCTTTTTGTTCATGTAATTTTTCTGATGTAATGTTTTTAGCACTTTTTTATGCTATTGTATTCGATTGTGGAGATACATACTAGTTGGTAATGCTATTGTATTCAATTATGGAGATACTACTTTTTATGCTATTGTATCCAGTTGTGATAAGTACATGGAGAAGGATTATTCCCATGGAGAAGGAAATATTTCTATTTCATTTGAAATGAAGAGGTAGTTGCTTATTCAAGTAAAACAAAACAAGCAATTTGATTTCTATATTCATAAACAATTTTCAATTCTGTCAATAACCACTTAATATGGCAATTGCCAAGTTACATGAAAAAGAGAAGAAACATGAAAAATCTAAACAAAATATTTGGCTCAACTTGAGCCAACTGATATTTTCACAATAATTCTACATTGGAAGTGTCTTAAACATCTCTTCATAGGTTACATTGGGATAATATAAACTATAAACACATATTCACTTCTTACTCTTCTTAGTAAGAAATCAAGTCCAGTCAGTGCAACAAATGCAGCAAGTGCTTGCCAAAACAAGAATTTTGTTAAACCATAAAATCAAATGACAAGAAGAAAGAGAGGGCTAACATTCTTTGAAAAACATAGCTCAAAAACTACATGAGGAAAAAGAGCTTTTTCATGGAAATTTCATCAAACATATAGAATGCATGAGGAAAAAGTCAAGCAAAAACCACAGCAAAAATCAAAACCCACACTCAAAACCGAGTACCAAAACAAATCCGATCTTTATTTATTTTTATTTTTTTTCTCAACCCAAATCACAACCCAGCAACAACATATCCACAAAATAGTCTCCACTCTTCGGCCATTAATCGAAAAAAACAGCCAACAAATTTTTTTTCTCCATCTATGGTCTATCAGTATCAAATAGAAGCAAGTCCCAGCAATAATCATTCAACAAAAATCAAAAATCAGTTACCAAAGGGAATTAAAATCGAGAAACAAAAAGAATAAAGAAAAAACGCTTACCTCTTTTGGTGGCCCGGCTCGTCGGTCGGAAGGGAGGCGCTCGTGGGTTGTGGGTTGAAGGGAGGAGACAGAGGGAAACGACGGTGGGAGAGGGAGAAGCTCGTGGGTTGTCTAGGTTACCTCAACGACGGTGGAAGGGGGACGAGCTCATCTTGGCCGAATGGATTTTCTGGTTGGTGGATCTTCTTCGCCATCACCGGAGAGAGAGTGAGCGAGGGAGGGAGAGCCGGATAGCACGACTCTAAGATAAAACATGAGTCTTTGGATTTAAAGATCCTGTGTTTTTGTTCCTATCTTATTAAGTGCATCTAGCTGAGGTGTAACTATTTTATTGGTTGCTGCAAAATAACACTTTTGCAGACCGACCGCATAAGAGGTTTACTCAAAGTAATTATGCCAGTTGGCACGTATAGTTAGCATATGACATGTTAAATAAGAGTCACATCGCATTAATTGATTAGCTTAACATGTAGTACCCCGAGTAATTAGTAGGTTGAGTTTGTTAAGTTGATGGGTTAATGGATTTTACCAAGTTCAATAGGGTTCATTGGGAGTGAGAATTTTTGGACTTTTGGTTTTGACCGAACGATTGATAGGGGACCACCAAACATTTGACCTGCAATGCTAGAACCATTGGGTAAAAGTATACCGAACGTTTGACTTGCTACCCTAGAATCATTAGGTAATAGTATCAAATGTTTGATGGGGACCACCGAATGTTCAACCTGCAATCCTAAACTGCTGGGTAATAGTTCACTGAATGTTCGACCAAGGGATCATCGAACATTTGACTGCCTACAAAACTGAGAAAGCAATATCCTCAACTTTTCCAACGCTATAAATACCCCCTCCCTCGACCTTCTAAGTCACTCCTCGCATGTTTCCCTAAGAAAACTCTGTTTGAGTGCGTGAGTTTTTGGAAAAAGAATGAGAGTTTCTTGAAAGCTTTGCTTCAAGGAAGTAATCTTCTTACCTTAACTCGTTCTTTACCTAGTTGTTATGCTGGTTAAGTATTTTTTCCATAGTGCATTCAACTTTTGTGACAACATTCTCGTATCATACAATATTATTTTGAATGAAAAGAAAAAAAAAAAAAAAAAATCAACAAACCACTCATTCTCATGGAAATGTCATCAAACATATAGAATGCATGAGGAAAAAGCCAGCAAAAACTATCTAATTTTTTGTGTAGTATACAACCTCCAATCGGCCAACACTTACAAAACATCACTTAAGTCACACACCTAAAATTCATTCTCATCATCACAAACCCATAACTGAAACCCAGAAAAGAAGGCTTCTTGTTAACAAACAAAAATCAGCCACCTAAATCAAAACCCAGATTTACAACTCAAAAATCAAGACACCCAAACCATCATTGCAATCAAAACTAACAACTCAAAAATCAAGATATTTCGCTAAATCGAAGAAAATGAAAAAATCAAGAAATCGGAACCGAATATATTAAAAAAAATAAAATCGGAACCCATTCTATGCAAAGAATAACCCAAAACTCACAAACAATCGAAACCCATGAACGAAAGCTCCAGAGAGGGAGAGACTTCTTGGTGAAGGTGGGTTGGATTCTTAAAGAGATAATCGCAAGAGCAATTACCGTTGTTTAAGGGAGGAGGCCTTTGGAGTATTTTGGATTTCTTAAAGGGGAGACCAGTTTATTTGGTGTTTCAGCTTTATTGTGTATATGTGTAATAAGCCTACGCGTCTCTCAACTATTGGTTGCTATAAAAGGCTGGGTTTGCAGACGACGGCATAGTAGGGGCTTCCCAAAGGTTAAATTCTCTATTTTGATTACTGTCTTTTCTATACACATCCCAACATATTATCTATTATATTTCATATAAATATTATTTTTCTTACCTTTTTCTTATTATATGCCTCCCAAAACCCTTTGTTCCTGTTCTTCTCTCCCAACCCTTTGATTCCCACTTACAACACGACAAACCCTAGGAAAAATGGATACTAGGGTTGAAAAAGTAGTAATTGTTATGATTTTTATTTTTATTTTTTACCAAAAGCCCAACCCTTTGATTTTGGGCTTTCTTTTGACTTTCGTTCCCCCTCCCCTTAATTTCCTAGTTAGCACAAATTTTGCTGTTCGTGGTGGATTTTGACTCTTTAAACCCCGATGTAAAGCCTGAATTTATGGTGATTTTGAAGAAATTAGACTACCATAATCAATTCCACTTCCAAAGGATAGAGGGGGTAATGGAATACAGTGAAAGAAGAGCATCAAAGGGGTCATCTTGGTCACTAAAGAGTCGTTTGACTGCTAAATGACTGAATCAAAGATGTTTTGTTTTACTCTCTGCTTGGAAGGTTGATAAGTACCGAATGTTGCACATTCAAGCTCTTTAATTTGCATATGTTAATTCCTTAGCGTTGTTATTTATTTGATTTTGTTTTGTTTTTATGTTTCAGAGCTTTAAATGACAAATACAAGAAAAACCATTGATTTTGGGCGTAAAATGAAATTCACTTATAAATGGCAAATTGAGATACAATAAGCTTCAATTAGTGTAAAGTGAACTAACACATAATCATGAGATTTCAAAATAATTTCAATATGAATGAATCAAGAAAGATTCTTCTTTTCCTCTTTGGTGAAAGTGGGCAAAGATGTATAGGAGAGAAGATTTTGTCCTACAAGCGGGACAGAGTGCGATCCCTAACCAGTTGGAGGTTCCCATGCATCCCTTGGTGTCCATATTAATTATCTGAAAACTTTGACTGGTTTTAAAATGTAAAAATGGTAGGGATCTGAAAAATTAGTTCCCATGGGTCTTCGATTTCCCTCTGGACCGGAATTTTGATTTCTTTTCAATATTTGGTTGTGTTCAAAATATTGTAATGGAATGTTGGTTGCTGCAGAATGCTTATTGCTTTGTGTGTACGTTGTTTGTTGGTTTAGAGATTTAATAATAATAATAATAAATATTGAGCGGGTGATGTATTTGTTTATCCACTTTCTAACTTTGTAGTAGAACATGAACCAAGGAATGCTATTACTTTTCAATCATCATAACTACTATTTTGAATGTGGAAGCATGTCGAATTGTCATTTGCAAGGTTAGTTAAGTTGGTTTTGCTTATTGGAATCATGTATGGCTTTCTTGTTGGTAGTTTTTATCATTATACCTTGTCATCTTGTGGTTCCTTTAGAGAGAAAAAATAATGATATAAATTTTCACGACCGCAAGAGGACCTTAGAGGAGCTTGAGTCATATTTCTTTCTATATTACTCCTTATCTTTGGACCGTGCTGCTTGCATTTATTTCTCCCTTAGTGCTCCGTTATCTTGATTTTCTTGTTATTTTTTCTGCTACCTAGCTGGTGTGTTTTCTTCTCTACTTTTTGTGTATTTGTGGCACCTTACGTTTTTTTTGTTTGTTGATATTTTCATCACTTGTTATTTTTGCTCCTATTAAAATTAATTAATGTTGTGAAGGGAAGCTATTAGGCCGGTATATAATTATATGAAATTACATCAAGAATCAATAATTTTAGAACCATTTTTTAAAGTAGTAACTAAACAATCGAAATTAATAATTTTTTGTTAGTTGGAAAATAGATTATAGAGATTGCACTCCATATATTGTTACCGCTAGCTGCCTCCTAGAATTCTTTCAACGTATTATGCTTGTGCTATTGCATATATATAGGGAATGTACCAAACCTTGACTTTCTAACTGACCTCAAAATATTGTCTTCAAAATCATCAGCAATAAAAAGTATTGTAACAAAGAAGCTTTTTTGCACAAAGGTGAGTCATGGATGTTGTAGATACGAATAAGTATGCATATCATTTGCCTATTAATAAATGAGTGGTGTGAGGATGGGAACTGCATGCTCGCCGTTTGCTAGCTAGTGCGTTTTTTTTTTTTTTTTTTGACATGCTAGCTAGTGCGTTTTAGATGGTGGTTTTTGCTCCTTTGACATTAAAAAAAAATAAAAAAATAAAAAAATAAAAAATAAAAAATAAAAATTAGTTTTGAATGAAAGAAAGACATTGCATCTACTCTTGAAGAAAGTATATTTAAGATAGAAGATTGGATTTTCAGAAGCTTTTGCGTTAGGGAGGAACAGAGGGAGATCTGCGTGAGAACTGAGAAGAGAGATGAGAGAGAAAAAAATGAATGTGGAAGAGTGAAAAAATAAGTCACCTAGCCGGACCGGTTTTTTTGGTTTAATTTTTTTTAAAAAAAAAAAAAAAAAAAAAAAAACAAATGTTAGCTCAGCTCATAAGAATCCAAGGACTGAGAATTCATTTCAAATGAAATAGAGAGTATCTATTTACACTGAATGAATAATATTACCTTTCATTTTACACTGAATAGATACTCTCCATTTCAAATGAAATTGAGATGATTCTATTTCGAAGGACAGTCTACTAACATTGTAGCATTTCTCTATTATACATGCTAGTTATTTTTGAAATTGAGAAGAATTTTGTAATTTTTTTTTGTTTTTTAAGTCTTTCGTGCCTCCTTCTTCTCCCCTTAATTTCTTATTTGTTCCAAGTATTAACGAATTTGATGGCCTTGTGGTGCGATTTTGACTCTTGAAACCAATGTAAATTGTAAAGCCTGAATTTATGGTAACGTTGAAGAAAATATGGTATCCATAACCAATTTTCTTCAAATCCGCATTAAGATTTGATGATGCAGTACGGGACAGAGTTAATTGGGTGCTTAGTTTTATTAATTAATGAGATTATTAGTATTTAATTCTATGTTTTCTTTAAATTTTAAGAGTTGTGTTATTTTATAATTGGATAAAGTTCACATACCCTCCTCAAACTACCACCCAATTGACAATGTCCCCTCCAAACTTTCAATTGCGACAATGTCCCCCTTAAGACTAGCAACAAGACAAGAATACCCCTATAGATTTCTCAATAAGACAAAAATATCCCTATAAATTAAAAAAAAAAACAAAAAAATTTAATTTAAAAATAATATTTTAAAAAAAAAAACAATTTTTTTTAAACAAAAATTCTTAATTTTTTTTTAAAAAACAGAAATTTTTATTTTAAAAAAAAAAACTATTTTTTTTATTTAGTTTTAAAAAACAAAAAAATTTCATTTTATTAAACGAAATTTATTTTTTTAAAACGTAAATTTTTATTTAAATAA